>NC_091789.1:22691506-23012071 GCF_029378745.1 Bos indicus | reverse complement strand
TAGGTTATTTCACATACTGCTATTTGGATTTGGAGAACTGTCCTAATGGTCTGGGCCATTTGGTTTCCTTTTCTTTCTCTTGCATGTTTTTAAATTTTTTTTTTTTTTTAATGTGGACCACTTTTAAAGTCTGGACAAGGAAATGGCAACCCACTCCAGTATTCTTGCCTGGAAAATCACATGGACCGAGGAGCTTGATAGGCTACAGTCCGTGGGGTCTCAAAGAGTCGGACACGACTAAGCGACTTCACTTCACTTTTAAAGTCTTTATTGAATTTGTTACAGTATTGCTTGTTTTATGCTTTGATTTCCTGGCTGACAGGCATGTAGGATCTTAGCTCCCTGACCAGGAATCAGATCTGCACCCCGGCATTGGAAGGTTAAGTCTTAATCACTGCACTACCAGGGAAGTCCCTCCTTTGCATGTTTTTTATCTAGTCATCCCTTGATTACCTGACTATTAACTAGGCATATCAATCAGAGCCATTGTGGAAACTTTAAGAAAAAGAAAGAGAAATGCACAAGCTGCAGCCTTATGGGTGTTGTTCAGGTAGATCAGGTAGATGGAGGCGGTCACATGGACTTTGGTGCTAGTCACGTGCTCTTTGGCAAATCACTTACCCTCTCCGAGTCCCGTCACTTTGTTGTCAAATGGGTAAAATGTTAGCACTGCCTTCATATGGTTGTTGAAAGGGGTGAATGAGTTTATGTACAGGGGACAGTACGTAGGTAAAAAATACATCTCCTATTTGAGTGCTTACTATTATTGACTCACAGGTAGTGATTAGGCATCTCCATTTTAAGAAGTTCACAGGTTATCTGGAGTTCTATCCCCACTGAGAATCTGTCTCCTAAAACGTTTTTAAAATATAGCTTTTAAAATGAAAAGTGAAGCATCTGCTTCAAATCTGTTTTAAAGGCTGGTTAAGATTCCATGCTATGATGCCACTTCATAAAGCTATGTATGTATATATGTAGGCATGTGTGTATATATTGAGTATTGATGCTGTTCCTGGCACTGTGCCTAGGTACTGGAGACCCAAAGACCATGAAACATGGTCCCTACTCTTAAGAGTTGAGTTGCCTAATACTGCTTTCTGTTCTGCAATGAGGTGGCCCAGTATGTCTAGATACAGGAGTAAAAATTCCCCGTGGCATTCAAAGGTGGGTTTGATTTCTAAAGGAACCTACACTTCTGCAAACATTATTGTTTTAAACTAATCAGTAAGAAATGTTGCATTGATAATCTTTATTTTAATTCTGTTCCAGTGGCTTTTTAAGTGGAGGTACCATTGGCATTTATTAATACCATATGCCAGGCATTTTTACTGATGCTTTCTTTCCATCCTTGTGACAGTCTATGAAACCGTCCTCATGATGTTTTGCTCACAGTCATGTAGCCATAAGTGGTGAAATCAGGATTTGAATCCAGACCTGTCTGACTCTAAGTCACATTTTCTGTCCATCCTTCCTTGATGCACGTAGGAGTTAAAGATGGGAGCTAATTACTGAGCACAGTTGAAGGGCCATCTTGGCTAATCTTTGTAAAGAAGGCAAAATAGCTAATTGTGATCAATTCATGTAAGTTCTCAAGGAACATTAGTGGTGTTGGGCTTAGAGATCACTTATAATGTCAGGAATGGGCTGTGTGTTCTCTCAGGTTCTTTTTCCACTGAATGGATCCAATGTTTTTCACAGTTGATCTTAATTATTGAAATGATGAATTGAATGAATCATTGGTGGTTATCAACTGTGTGGTCCTCAACACCATTAATTTATTTAAACATCCTTCAGCTCAACTAAGTCATCTCCTGGTGACATCTGCTTGAACCATACATTTAAGATAGTTCACAGTTTACATGCACTTGAATCAAATACTAAAAACAACACAAGCAAAATGATGTGCTTTACATTTTAGTCCTGTATTGTTCTGTAAAAGTGCATATTAAAGTTTCAGAGATGCCTCCTGCTTTTTAAATAAGGATCACCAAGGGGTCTGGCAAGTGGGCAGCTGGATCCTACTAGAAAACAATGTCATCCTTGTTGAATCAATGCACTTGAATTGAAGCTGTGTCCCCAGGGCCAGTCAGCATCACACTGTCCTATCCTTTTGTAGCATAAGAAATCGATTCCCCAGAACAGCTCAGGTGCAGCGGTACAGGAAAAACAATCCTGCCATTCCACACAACCCCACCTCTTCAAATCTGCACATTTCAGAAAGACCATTCTTTCTCCTCTTCCATGTCGTCAAATCAACACCCCTGTGCCAGACACTGTTTTCTTCATGGGCTGAGGTCATCCTCTGATACTTCTGGGCAGACCTCACAAGCACAATTTGTTACCTGGGCCAAATGACCTCACCACCTTCCAGGCTTTGAGTTTTCAGAGTTGTCAAAAGATCAGGTCAGGGCCCTGAGGAAAAAGTGGAAATTTTTCTCCTCCCGGGTTTCCAGGTGAGAATCAGAGTCCAGATTCTTTTTCACCTCTGAAGTAGTCAGATTGGTGTGGAATCAAACTCATCAATCTCTGTACTTGCCGAAGATGGTGGGTTCTTCCCTTCCCACCATGGTGGGTTCCGTTCCCTTTCCTTTTTTGGTTCTGGTGAACTTGAAAAACAGATGCTGCTTCAGGTAAATACTTCGGTATCCACATGAGTGCAAATTACGCTTCCATACCATTACATTTATTCCAGTGATTGCACTGATTGTGTTTGACCATGTGATAATTAGGCCACATTCAAATCACAAAAGGGCTTCCTTGACAGCACAGTTCGTAAAGAATCCACCTGCAATGTGGGAGACCTGGGTTCCATCCTTGGGTTGGGAAGATGCCCTGGAGAAGGGAAAGGCTACCCACTCCAGTATTCTGGCCTGGGGAATTCCATGGACTATATAGTCCACGGAGTCGCAGAGAGTCGGACACGACTGAGCAACTTTCACTTTCCCTTTCAGATCACAAATCCCCATTCTACACACTTTGGGTTTTCTAATCCAGAATGCACTAATGGCCTATAGAGTGCTTTGGTATTAGGTGACCAGAAAAGTGTAATGTTCTTTCTACTGGGGAGGTGATAATGAAGGATAGTGGGCTGCAGTCCATAGGGTCACAAAGAGCTGGAAATGACTTAGTGACTGAACAACAAGAATAACAAAATAATCATCAGAGAGCACTTTTTCTTATGAGGAATGTTTGCTTGTCATTATAGATTCAAGCTATGTAAATGAAGGTATTGGGTTGGCCAAACTTTTTTCCATAACATCTTATGGAAAAATGTGAATGAGTTTTTTGGCCAACCTTATAACTGGGGAGATACATACATACCATTTGCCGTTGTTTTGGGATAGGTAATTTAATATTCAGGTATGTACCTGTTTAACATGAAGTTATCCATTACAAATTCATGGGGACATTTGCCAGAAGAGAAAGTCAGATTCAGCCTGTGGCCAAATTGAGAGCCTTTTCTTTCTCATCCATTCTCTCTGATTTCAGTTCTTTCTTCCATTTAATCGTATGAGCACCTCAATCAACTCTGAGCCAGGTGAAGAGTGTGCAGTCAAACATGTTGACTGAGGGTTGGACTGGGCAAATGTTACCTTCCCTGTAATGGACCTGTGGGCATTTAAAAAGAGGACTGCATGGAGAGAGCTATCCTTAATGGGAAGTAACAATGTCCTGATGACGGTTTTTGAGGTACTAACGGGTAACTGCTGCTTCTGCCCCTGATGAAGGCTGTCCCTAGACAAGGAGTAATTGCCAGTGAGTGACTAGGTGAAACTGGGAATAGCGCCCCTTGAGCTACCAGTGGAATTAGGCAGTGTCTGTTGGAAGAGGGCCACTGTTCTGACAGGTGGGGGCAGAGGAGCAGAGGAGTAAGGCAGAGTGGGAAGGTAAAGTCTGGGGAACAGGAGGGATTTAGGAGAGATTGAATCCAAGTCCTGTATCTACTTCCTCCATCTAACAGATGGCAGTAGTGATGCTCTTGGAGCTTCCCATCTAGTCAAGAAGACAGACCTCAATCAGATGCTTCATGCATTCACCAAAGAGGTATTGAACTTACTACATAACAAACATGGTGGGTGCTATGAAGAAAAAGTACATGTTTTGAGAGACCTGACCTCACCTGGAGTGTTGGTGAACTCCACTGATGGAATTTCACAACCCAAAGAAGTGAGACTTGAGGTGAGATATCAGAAATGAATATGAAGAATGAAGAGCTATTTAGGCAAGGGTGTATAAAAGGAACCTTCCCCAAAGATGGATGAGCAGGTATAAGGAGATAATCCAGTAGGTTCTAGTACATTACCTGAAGGCCAGCATGTCTGAAGCAGAGCACATGATGGAAGGAGTGAGTAAAGCTGAGACTGAAGAGATAGGAAGGGGGCAGCCCCTTCCAGGCCTACCTGTTCATGGTGAAAAAAAAAGAAAGTGTTGAAACATTTTTGTAATAACAATGTTAAGCCAATAGCAGGTTTTCAGTAAGATAATGTTTTAATTAGCTGACTCCAGCTATAAGGAGGTGAAGAATGGATCAAAGCGGGAGCCCCACTGGAGGTAGTGGGAGTCTTTCGGAGGCTGCTGCAGTGGACTAGACCAGGCACAGCTGACTTAGACTGGGATGGAAGCAGTGGAAGAGAAAAATGGATGTACTGTGTGACCTTGGGCAGGTCTTCACCTCTCTGAACCTAAACAGGCTTATTTTCCTTCAGGTTGGGCCTGTCATATCTAGTGATTTAAGAGCACGCTTTGCTCTCTCACATCATCTGCCTGCTATAACCTCTTTTGAGATGGCAACTATTCAACAAAACATTTGTCCACATTTGATATCTGAGGGAAAGACAGAGCTAGCTTTCAATTCTTTAGAATTGTATTTATTGCAATTCCTTAAGGTTGGTGGGCTGGATGAGATGTACATTTTGGTGATACAGGTGACTTTGAAATGAGTGAAGAAACACTGCCACACCTGTTATTCCTCTGATCCTAAAGTACTGAACAAAAGGACTAACACATGTCTTCCCTGTATTCAGCAGTAATTAAATACAGCTACACTTATTTAGGAAACTGATAACAGTAGAGAAATGTAGTGTCAGCTATCTGGAAAAGAGACAGTCCAAGGACTACCTTTTGTTCTTAGAGTTAAAAACACTTCCAAACAAAACTAAAAAGAAAATGCCTTTCAGGGTTATGATATCTTTCCTCCAAGCCTTTGAAACTTGGCAAACATTTCTTGCCAGCTCATCACACTAAGCTCTGATGTAAACTTACACAAAACTTACACAAGCTTCATTCAGTAGGGAACAAATGGCTCTGTGAGTAAAGTTTTTGATTCTAGGTGTTCCAGCAGCATTTCTGGTAAGAGTAGGAAAACATCGAAACTAGATGCCTAAACCTTTCAAATGGCTTGGTTCACTGTGATTGACCTTTGTTGTAGCTAAGGTTCTCTGGACAGTACTTTGTCCTAGACATCTTTGGTGATGGCAATGATGGGGAGCTAACAAGTGAACAGGAGATGGCAAGAGTGAACATTGACATTTTAGGAATCAGTAAACTAAAATAGACTGGAATAGTTGAGTTTATTTCAGATGACCATTGTATCTACTACTGTGGGCAAGAATCCCTTAGAAGAAATGGAGTAGCCCTCATAGTCAACAAGAGTCCAAAATGCAGTACTTGGGTGCAATCTCAAAACAACAGAACGAGCTCTGTTTGTTTCCAAGGCAAACCATTCAATATCACAGTAATCCAAGTCTATGCCCCAGCCACTAATGCCGAAGAAGCTGAAGTTTAAGGGTTCTATGAAGACCTATAAGACCTTCTAGAACTAACACCCCCCCAAAGATGTCCTTTTCATCATAGAGGACTGGCATGCAAAAGTAGGAAGTCAAGAGATACCTGGAGTAAAAGGCAAATTTGGCCTCGGAGTACAAAATGAAGCAGGGCAAAGGCTAATAGAGTTTTGCCAAGAGAATGCACTGGTCATAGCAAACACCGTCTTCCATCAACACAAGAGAGGACTCTACACATGGACATCACCAGATGGTCAATACCGAAATTAGATTGATTATATTCTTTGTAGCCGAAGATGGAGAAGCTCTATACAATCAGCAAAAACAAGACCAGGAGCTGACTGTGGCTCAGAACATGAACTTCTTATTGTAAACTTCAGACTTAAGTTGAAGAAAGTAGGGAAAACCACTAGACCATTCGGGTATGACCTAAATCAAATCCCTTTCTATTATACAGTGGAAGTGACAAATAGATTCAAGGGATTAGATCTGATAGCATGCCATTGTACAGGAAACCCTGTACAGGAGGCAGTGATCAAGACTATCCCCCCAAAAAAGAAATGCAAAAAGGCAAAATGACTGTCTGAGGAGGCCTTAGAAATAGCTGAGAAAAGAAGAGAATCTAAAGGCAAAGGAGAAAAGGAAAGATGTACCCATGCGAATGCAGAGTTCCAAAGAATAGCAAGGAAAGATAAGAAAGCCATCTCCAGTGGTCAGTGCAAAGAAATAGAGAACAACAGAAGGGGAAAGACTAGAGATTTCTTCAAGATGTCCATATGGTTTTCAAGTCAGGAGCAAGACTGACAAGGATATCTGTAGTCACTGTTTTTATTCAGCTTTATAAATGAGATCCTAACCATCTCATTGAGAAAAGAAAAATATAAGGGTTGAAAACATTTTTATTTTCACAGATTGGATGATTGTCTACACAGATAATGTACTAAAATATGTAGACAAATGAGTATAACTAATATAAGGTTTCACAAGCTTTCTGGGTATAGGCTCAATATATAAAAATTAATAGTGATCCTCTTCAACAGGAAGAATCAAGGAGAAAACGTTCTAAAGACAAATTCTGACAACTAACATGGCACCCAATATTGGTATCTCTTTTCCCATGTTTCACTTGTTTCAGGTCCTATGTTGTTTTTGTAAGGTTTGCCCCTCTGCCCTCAGTATGTTTGGATCAAGAAGTTTGTTCTTCCTTTCTTCTAGGCCCTCTAAAAAGAAATTAACTAATTTAGACCAAAGAACAAGTGAAGAGGAGACAGGATCATTGGGAAGAATTTAGAGAATATTCCTATCCAGTGGTTTCTCTTACAGGTCCATAGTGACTCTGCTATAGCTACTTCTTCTGCACCAGCTTATTCAAAATTCAGTTTGTTCCTATCTCTAAGTAAAGGACTTGACAGCTCATTAGAGAATGTACTCCCTCAACTTGAGTGTATTCAAGCAAGAAATCTATCAAGTTGCTTTCTTTTTATTACTACAGTGGACTACTACTCACCATATAAACCAAATTAATGCCATTTGCAATAACATGGATGCAACTAGAGATTATCATACGAAGTGAACTGAGTCAGAAAGAGAAAGACATACCATGTGATGTCACTTATATGTGGAATGTAGAGTATGACACAGGTGAACCTATCTATAAAACAGGAACAGACTCAAGGACATAGAGATCAGACTTGAGGTTGCCAAAGAGGAGGAGGGGAAAAGGATGGACTCGGCATTTGTGGTTGGTAAGTATACACTATTACATGTAGAACTGGTAAATAAGAAGGTTCTGCTGTATAGTACAGAGAACTTCATCCATTCTCCTGAGATAAATCATAATGGAAAAGAATATTTTAAATATATATATATATATATATATATATATATATATATATGTAAAACTGAGTTACTTTGCTGTACAGCAGAGATTGGCTCAACATTGTAAATCAATTCTACTTCAATTTTTAAAAAAGAAGAAACACTTCATATATATAAAAGAACCCAGATAAAGTATGTTTGCCTGTGTATGTGTGTGTATGCTCTCTAAACTAATAATCCTCTAAGGACAAAAAAACCATGACTTTGAACAAGTATATACCTTAAATGAAAATAAAGGATCAAAACATATTGTAAAGAATAAGAAGAAAAAGCTTTGTATTTATAACTACTATAATGGAGTGAGTCCCTGGTAGGAAAAGTGGAAGCTTTCATAGGAAAAAATATCATTTCTGAAACATGGAAACATGTCACACTAACTAAAACACAGTCTCTGAACATAATAGGAATTATCCCACTTTGTTTAATGAAAGGACAAAATTGACTCTATTTTAGTGAGCTCAGGGTGTCAGCTACTTTCAAGCACACAAGCTCTGTTTCCTTAGTTATTTATGTAATTTATGAATAAATACTAGAATTAGAGTTTATTTGCAAGGTAAATTGCAAAACTGGAATGGAAAAAAATTCCATTCACATAATAGCAAAACCCATAATAAATTTGGAGCTGTACCTAACAAAATGTATGTCTTTTAAGGAAATATTATGAACTTTTATTGAGTTCCATAAACAATTAACAAAATTTAAATAATAGAAGATATATACCTTTTAAATTGTTTAGAAGATTCAATATCATACATAAATCAATTCTCCACAAATTAACTTGCAGTTCAGTGCAATTTCAATCAAACTCTCCAACAGTTTTTTTTTTTTTTTTTTTCCCTAGAACTTGGCAAACTTGCCCTAAAATCTATGTGGAAAGAGGGTAAAGATTAGTCAAGAGTCTCTACAGCAGAAAAACAATATGAGACTAGCTCTATAAGATATTAAGAATTGTTATTCACTTATATTAACAAAAATGTGATATTAGTACAAGGACAGACAAGTGTACCAATAGAACAAAATTGAAATTCCAGAAGCAAACTCGTACATATATGAGGACTTGGTTTATGACAGAGGAGACATTACAAACCAATAGAATAGTCCTGGGAAAATTGGCTATGTAGATGGTAAAAAAAAAATTCCTACCCTATACTATACAGAAATGTAAACTCAAGATGGATTTAAGATATAAAAGTTAAAAGCAAGAATTATTTGATCCTGAAAACGACAAAGACTACCTTAATGATCTCAAAGTAGGGAAAGGTTTCTTAAAAGCACAAAATGGAAATTATACAAGATAGATACATTTGCCTTCATTAAATGTAAAGACTAGTTGATGAAGTATGCACCACAAAGAAAATTTTAAATAATGAGCCACAGGTTGGTGGGAGCTATTTTTAGCTCTTACAAATAAAGAAGGATTAACATCTAGAAGGAGAGGGGACATTAATATCTAGAGGAGAAGGGGACGCCACATGATGATATGGTTGGATGGCATCACCAACTCGATGGACATGAGTTTGAGTGAGCTCTGGAGTTGATGATGGGCAGGAAAGCCTGGCGTGCTACAGTCCATGGGGTCACAATGAGTCGGACACGACTGAGCAACGGAACGGAATATCTAGAAGCTGTACTCTAAAAATCATTATGAGAAAGACAGATATTCATTAGAAAAACGTACAAAGGATATGACCAGGCATTTTACAGAGGGATAACCTGATTCAACTGTGGTAGTGCTGGTGGTTTAGTTGCTTAGTCGTGTCTGCCTTTTGCGACCCCGCAGGCCGTAGCACCCCTGGCTCCTCTGTCTATGTGATTTCCCAACCAAGAATACCACAGTGGCACTCATCTTGCCGCCCAGCAATCTTGGCCTGCGCTAGGAGCCTGCCAGGACACGTTATAAGTGCCCACACCATAAGTCCTGACACACTATGTTGCCGGTGCCGCAGCTTCTGCTTCCAGGCATTGAGGCCACCACCTTGCTTTTGTGGAAGCGGCAGGAGTCCAGAAGCGAAATTTCTGAGCTGGGAGTCTCGGTGAGTGCAGCCGCAGTCATGCCGTTTTTGCCACTGCGCCTCGCTGTGGTATGCTCGAGCAACCAGAACCGGAGCATGGAGGTGCACAACATCCTCAGCAAACGAGGATTCAGCATCCTGTCCTTTGGAACAGGAACAAACATGAAGCTTCCAGGACCAGCACGCGACAGGCCAAACGTTTATGATTTCAGAGCCATGTATGACGATGTGTACAAAGACCTCCTTAGGAAAGACAAAGAACGCTATATGCAGAATGGCGTTTTACGGATGCTGGAAAGAAATATGGAGAAGGAAATGGCAACCCACTCCAGTATTCTTGCCTGGAGAATCCCATGGATGGAGGAGCTTGGTGGGCTACAGTCCATGGGTCGCAAATCAAGCCCAGGCCAGAGAGGTTCCAGGAATGCAAAGATCTGTTTGACCTCATCCTCACCTGTGAAGAGCGAGTGTATGACCAGGTGGTGGAAGATATGAATTCCGGGGAGCAGGAGACCTGCCAGCCTGTGTATGTGATCAACGTGAACATCCTGGACACCAACAAGGAGGCTACGCTTGGAGCGTTCCTCATCTGCGACCTGTGCCAGTGCGTCCAGCTCATGGGGGACATGGAGGACGGAATCGGCGAGCTGCTGCAGGCATTCGAGGAAAAGAGCGGCAGGAGCTTCCTGCACACTGTCTGCTTCTACTGAGCCCAGCCTGATGTCCGGCCCACTGCCCACTTGAAGCCATTTTCTTGAGTTTCCTTTTGGTAGTACTTTTTCCTTCCTGATACTTGTTTTTACCTTTAGGTATTCTGCTGGTGGACGTTAGCAATACCTAGTAAACGGTACTGTATGCAGTGAGAAGATATGGAAATGCCAGATCACAAAACAAACGTTTTTCCCGTCCCACTTCCCCTTATGAGTAGAATCTTGACTGTAGTTTTTTTCTTTAACCAAAAAAGCTAAAACGGTTGATAGCACATTTCCCCCAAGACATCTGCCTCTCACTGAGCGTCCCTTTCCCGGCTTCCCTAACTGCTTAGAATGTAAGAATTCCTGAATAAAGCAACAGGATCCACTTTTGAAAAGGATCCTGCCATTGGCCAATAAATAGATGTGGATGGTCATTAGTAATAATATTACCAAATGGAATACTGGAGTGGGTTGTCATTTTCTTCTCCAAGAATCTTCTTGACCCAGGTATCGAACCTGGATCTCCTACATTGCAGGTGGATTCCTTACCGGCTGATCCACAAATGAGAAAACGTTCTCAACCTCCCAAGTAATGAGGAAAAGGTAAGTTAAACTCAACATAACTTTCACAAGGGTCAAATTAGCAAACATAAAAGACATTGACCCTTGTCTTTCACAAGGGAGGGTCAAATTAGCAAAAATTAAAAAGCATGATCATGCCAAGTGGTCATTCCACAGAAAGATGCAGGGAACTTGAAGTTCTGGTGGGAATATAATTGTATACAGCTCCTTTGGAGAGCACTAGCAATATCTAGCAAAGGTGTGCATGCCTTATTATGGTCCCAAAGTCCCTCTTCTAGATGTTTACCAGGGAGAAATCCTTGCATGTGTGAGAAGACATAAACCAGAATGTGTATTGCTCTATCAAAAGTGAATGGCCAGATATGAGAATGAATTAGTATTATCAATGGCACTTTGAATGATTGAATGGTATTCACCCATTCATCAATAAAGATGAATCTAGAAAATAGTGATGCATGTACAAAGTGATCTGGAAAAGGACGTGTGCTACATTTGTGCAAAAGAATAGGGAAATGGACATTGCCATGCCAAGGGGTTTCCTGGGGCCTTTGGGTAGTGGGCCACACATAGTTCAGGAGATTCCCCTGAGGAGATGGTTGGAAAAGTTAAGTCCTATCTCCTGGAGTCTGATCAATCTGAAGTGGACCAGGCAGACCCTCCTGGACAGTTTCACTTAAAATATTCTAAGTTATTGTTCTTACCTTGAAGAAATCTTTCTTTGTCTTATAGAAAAGCCTGGTGTCATACCATCCATTATTGTGGCAGTGACTCAGGTATGCAGTGTGGTGGTTCTCTGCTGGGGAGAGTAGAAGGGTCAGGTGACTCAGGATTTTAGATGAAGAGGCTGAGTTTATCGTTGAAACAAATTGTGTATTTTCTTCCCTCTCTTTATGCATCACTGAAAACTGAAAGGGTTCAGTGATTATTTTTTTAATCACCTAACTTTGGGTTGTTTTTTGTGCAAGATTAAAAAGTCTTTCCTTAAATATTCAGTAGAATTTTCAGACCTTGGCTGTATTAATAATGAAAGTGATGCTTAGATGCTTAAAATACTTTCTCCCCTCCTCATTTCCCTTTCTTTCCCCTATCTTAGAACATAAAAGATGAAGGCAGTTCTGAGGAGTAACTTTTCAGTTGATTAATCCTCTTGAACTCAGTATAGCTTTCAAAGGGAGAAAGGGCCACCAGCATAGATCAAATCAGGACGTCATCTCATGTGTCTACCCAGGCTCCCATTGCCATATTTTAGGTGGTAGGATTCATGGGTCCAGGTGTTTGATCTAAAATCGACTCTGCATGTACGATAGGATGTGACTGAATTGTGTGTTTATTTGAATCTTCCTGTCCATTCTGGGAACCTGCAATTACATTTGTTGAGATACAGCATTGTGCTAATTACAGAAACTATTGTGATATCATTATTGATGAATAGACTTTTTTCATCTTATTTTGGTATACTTTGTACATTATATGAGTGTGTATGCACACTCTTTTTTTAATATAAATTTACTTACTTTAATCGGAAGCTAATTACTTTACAATATTGTATTGGTTTTGCCATACATCAACATGAATCCGCCACATGTGTACATGTGTTCCCCATCGTGAAACCCCCTCCCACCTCCCTCCCCATACCATCCCTCTGGGTCATCCCAGTGCACCAGCCCTGAGCATCCTATATCATGCATCGAACCTGGACTGGCGATTAGTTTCACATATGATATTATACATGTTTCAATGCCATTCTCCCAAATCATCCCACCCTCACCCTCTCCCACAGTGTCCAAAAGACTGTTCTATACATCTGTGTCTCTTTTGCTGTCTCACATACAGGGTTATCATTACCATCTTTCTAAATTCCATATATATGTGTTAGTATACTGTATTGGTGTTTTTCTTTCTGGCTTACTTCACTCTGTATAGTAGGCTCCAGTTTCATTCACCTCATTAAAGCTGATTCAAATTTATTCCTTTTAATGGCTGAGTAATACTCCATTGTGTATATGTACCACAGCTTTCTTATCCATTCGTCTGCTGATGGACATCTAGGTTGCTTCCATGTCCTGGCTATTATAAACAGTGCTGCAATGAACATTGGGGTATACGTGTCTCTTTCAGTTCTGGTTTCCTTGGTATGTATGCCCAGCAATGGGATTGCTGGGTCATATGGCAGTTCTATTTCCAGTTTTTTAAGGAATCTCCACACTGTTCTCCATAGTGGCTGTACTAGTTTGCATTCCCACCAACAGTGTAAGAGGGTTCCCTTTTCTCCACACCCTCTCCAGCATTTATTGCTTGTAGACTTTTTGATAGCAGCCATTCTGACTGGCGTGAAATGGTACCTCATTGTGGTTTTGATTTGCATTTCTCTGATAATGAGTGATGTTGAGCATCTTTTCATGTGTTTGTTAGCCATCTGTATGTCTTCTTTGGAGAAATGTCTGTTTAGTTCTTTGGCCCATTTTTTGATTGGGTCATTTATTTTTCTGGAATTGAGCTGCAGGAATTGCTTGTATATTTTTGAGATTAATTCTTTGTCAGTTGCTTCATTTGCTATTATTTTCTCCCATTCTGAAGGCTATCTTTTCACCTTGCTTATAGTTTCCTTTGTTGTGCAGAAGCTTCTAATTTTAATTAGATCCATTTGTTTATTTTTGCTTTTTTCCCCGAATATTCTGGGAGGTGGGTCATAGAGGATCCTGCTGTGATTTATGTTGGAGAGTGTTTTGCCTATGTTCTCCTCTAGGAGTTTTATAGTTTCTGGTCTTAGGTTTAGATCTTTAATCCATTTAGAGTTTATTTTTGTGTATGGTGTTAGAAAGTGTTGTAGTTTCATTCTTTTACAAGTGGTTGACCAGTTTTCCCAGCATCACTTGTTAAAGAGATTGTCTTTTCTCCGTTGTACATTCTTGCCTCCTTTGTCAAAGATAAGGTGTCCATAGGAGTGTGGATTTATCTCTGGGCTTTCTATTTTATTCCAGTGATCTATATTTCTGTCTTTGTGCCAGTACCATACTGTCTTGATGACTGTGGCTCTGTAGTAGAGCCTGAAGTCAGGCAGGTTGATTCCTGCAGTTCCATTCTTCTTTCTCAAGATTGCTTTGGGTATTCGAGGTTTTTTGTATTTCCATACAAATTGTGAAATCATTTGTTCTAGCTCTGTGAAGAATACCGTTGGTAGCTTGATAGGGATTGCATTGAATCTATAGATTGCTTTGGGTAGTATACTCATTTTCACTATATTGATTCTTCCGATCCATGAACAGGGTATATTTTTCCATCTATTAGTGTCCTCTTTGATTTCTTTCACCAGTGTTTTATAGTTTTCTATATATAGGTCTTTTGTTTCTTTAGGTAGATATATTTCTAAGTATTTTATTCTTTTCGTTGCAGTGGTGAATGGAATTGTTTCCTTAATTTTTCTTTCTGTTTTGTCATTGTTAGTGTATAGGAATGCAAGGGATTTCTGTGTGTTGATTTTATATCCTGCAACTTTACTATATTCATTGATTAGCCCTAGTAATTTTCTGGTGGAATCTTTAGGGTTTTCTATGTAGAGGATCATGTCATCTGCAAACAGTGAGAGTTTTACTTCTTCTTTTCCAATCTGGATTCCTTTTATTTTTCTGCTGTGATTGCTGTGGCCAAAACTTCCAAAACTCTGTTGAATAGTAGTGGTGAGAGTGGGCACCCTTTTCTTGTTCCTGACTTTAGAGGAAATGCTTTCAATTTTTTACTGCTGAGGATAATGTTTTCTGTGGGTTTGTCATATATAGCTTTTATTATGTTGACATATGTTCCTTCTATTCCTGCTTTCTGGAGGGTTTTTATCATAAATGGAAGTTGAATTTTGTCAAAGGCTTTCTCTGCATCTATTGAGATAATCATATGGCTTTTATTTTTCAATTTGTTAATGTGGTGTACTACATTGATTGATTTGCGGATATTGAAGAATCCTTGCATCCCTGGGATCAAGCCCACGTGGTCATGATGTATGATCTTTTTAATGTGTTTTTGGATTCTGATTGCTAGACTTTTGTTAAGGATATTTGCATCTATGTTCATCAGTATTATTGGCCTGTAGTTTTCTTTTTTTGTGGCATCTTTGTCAGGTTTTGGTATTAGGATGATGGTGGCCTCATAGAATGAGTTTGGAAGTTTACCTTCCTCTGCAATTTTCTGAAAGAGTTTGAGTAGGATAGGTATTGGCTCTTCTCTGAATTTTTGGTAGAATTCAGCTGTGAAGCCGTCTGGACCTGGGCTTTTGTTTGCTGGAAGATTTCTGATTGCAGTTTCAATTTCCATGCTTGTGATGGGTCTGTTAAGATTTTCTGTTTCTTCCTGGTTCAGTTTGGAAAGTTGTACTTTTCTAAGAATTTGTCCATTTCTTCCAAGTTGTCCATGTTATTGGCATATAATTGCTGATAGTAGTCTCTTACGATCCTTTGTATTTCTGTGTTGTCTGTTGTGATCTCTCCATTTTCATTTCTAATTTTATTTATATGACTTTTCTCCCTTTGTTTCTTGATGAGTCTGGCTAATGGTTTGTCAATTTTATTTATCCTTTCAAAGAACCAGCTTTTGGCTTTGTTGATATTTGCTATGGTCTCTTTTTTTCTTTTGCATTTGTTTCTGCCTTAATTTTTAAGATTTCTTTCCTTCTACTAACCCTGGGGTTCTTCGTTTCTTCCTTTTCTAGTTACTTTAGGTGTAGAGTTAGGTTATTTACTTGACTTTTTCTTGTTTCTTGAGGTATGCCTGTATTGCTATGAACCTTCCCCTTAGCACTGCTTTTACAGCGTCCCACAGGTTTTGGATTGTTGTGTTTTCATTTTCATTTGTTTCTATGCATATGTTGATTTCTTTTTTTATTTCTTCTGTGATTTGTTGGTTATTCACTGGCAAGTTGTTCAGCGTCCATATGTTGGAATTTTTAATGGTTTTTCTCCTGTAATTGAGATCTAATCTTACTGCATTGTGGTCAGAAAAGATGCTTGAAATGATTTCAGTTTTTTTGAATTCACCAAGGCTAGATTTATGGCCCAGGATGTGATCTATCCTGGAGAAGGTTCCGTGTGCACTTTAGAAAAAGGTGAAATTCATTGTTTTGGGGTGAAATGTCCTATAGGTATCAATTAGGTCTAACTGGTCTATTGTATCATTTTAAGTTTGTGTTTCCTTGTTAATTTTCTGTTTAGTTGATCTATCCATAGGTGTGAGTGGGGTATTAAAGTCTCCCACTACTATTGTGTTATTGTTAAGTTCCCCTTTCATACTTGTTAGCATTTGTCTTACATATTGTGGTGCTCCTATGTTGGGTGCACATATATTTATGATTGTTATATCTTCTTGGATTGATCCTTTGATCATTATGTAGTGTCCTTCTTTGTCTCTTTTCACAGATTTTGTTTTAAAGTCTTTTTTATCCGATATGAGTATTGCTACTCCTGCTTTCTTTTGGTCTCTATTTATGTGGAATATCTTTTTCTAGCCCTTCACTTTCAGTCAGTATGTGTCCCTTGTTTTGAAGTGGGTCTCTTGTAGACAACATATATAGGGGTCTTGTTTTTGTATCCATTCAGCCAGTCTTTGTCTTTTGGTTGGGGCATTCAACCCATTTACATTTAAGGTAATTATTGATAAGTATGATCCCATTGCCATTTGCTTTATTACTTTGGGTTCGAGTTTATACACCCTTTTTGTGTTTCCTGTCTAGAGAAGATCCTTTAGCATTCGTTGGAGAGTTGGTTTGGTGGTGCTGAATTCTCTCAGCTTTTTCTTGTCTGTAAAGCTTTTGATTTCTCCTTCATATTTGAATGAGATCCTTGCTGGGTCCAGTAATCTGGGCTGTAGGTTATTTTCTTTCATCACTTTAAGTATGTCCTGCCATTCCCTCCTGGCCTGAAGAGTTTCTATTGAAAGATCAGCTGGTATCCTTATGGGAATCCCCTTGTGTGTTATTTGTTGTTTTTAGCTTGCTGCTTTTAATATTTGTTCTTTGTGTTTGATCTTTGTTAATTTGATTAATATGTGTCTTGAGGTGTTTCACCTTGTGTTTATCCTGTTTGGGACTCTCTGGGTTGTTGGAATTGGGTGATTATTTCCTTCCCCATTTTAGGGAAGTTTTCAACTATTATCTCCTCAAATATTTTCTCATGGTCTTTCTTTTTTTCTTCTTTTTCTGGGAGTCCTATGATTTGAATGTTGGGGTGTTTAATATTGTCCCAGAGGTCTCTGAGATTGTCCTCATTTTTGAAAATTCATTTTTTTCCCTCTCTGATTCATTTATTTTTACCACTCTATCTTTTACCTCACTAATCCTATTTTCTGACTCCCTTATTCTACTATTTGTTCCCTCAAGAGTGTTTTTTATCTCATTTATTGCATTATTCATTGTATATTGACTCTTTTTTTTATTTCTTCTAGGTCCTTATTAAACCTTTCTTGCATTTTCTCAATCCTTGTCTCCAGGTTATTTATCTGTGATTCCATTTGGTTTTCAAGATTTTGGATTATTTTCACTATCATTATTCGGAATTCTTTATCAGGTAGATTCCCTATCTCCTCCTCTTTTGTTTGGTTTGTTGGCCATTTATCCTGTTCCTTTTAATTCAGTTGAGTCGCTCAGTCCTATCCGACTCTTTGCGTACCCATGAATCGCAGCACACCAGGCCTCTCTATCCATCACCAACGCCTGGAGTTCACTCAGACTCACATTCACAGAGTCAGTGATACCATCCAGCCATCACATCCTCTGTCGTCCCCTTGTCCTCCTGCCCCCAATCCCTCCCAGCATCAGAGTCTTTTCCAATGAGTCAACTCTTCGCATGAGGTGGCCAAACTACCGGAGTTCCAGCTTTAGCATCATTCCTTCCAAAGAAATCCCAGGGCTGATCTCCTTCAGAATGGACTGGTTGGATCTCCTTGCAGTCCAAGGGACTCTCAAGAGTCTTCTCCAACACCACAGTTCAAAAGCATCAAATCTTCAGCGCTCAGCCTTCTTCACAGTCCAACTCTCACATCCATACATGACCACAGGAAAAACCATAGCCTTGACTAGACGGACCTTTGTTGGCAAAGTAATGTCTCTGCTTTTGAATATGCTATCTAGGTTGGTCATAACTTTCCTTCCAAGGAGTAAGCGTCTTTTAATTTCATGGCTGCAGTCACTATCTGCAGTGATTTTGGAGCCCAAAACAATAAAGTCTGACACTGTTTCCACTGTTTCCCCATCTATTTCCCATGAAGTGATGGAACCAGAGGCCATGATATTTGTTTTCTGAATGTTGAGCTTTAAGCCAACTTTTTCACTCTCGTCTTTCACTTTCATCAAGAGGCTTTTGAGTTCCTCTTCACTTGCTGCCATAAGAGTGGTGTCATCTGCCTATCGGAGGCTGTTGATATTTCTCCTGGCAATCTTGATTCCAGCTTGTACTTCTTCCAGCCCAGCATTTCTCATGATGTACTCTGCATATAAGTTAAATAAGCAGGCTGACAATATACAGCCTTGACATACTTCTTTTCCTATTTGGAACCAGTCTGTTGTTCCATGTCCGGTTCTAACTGTTGCTTCCTGACCTGCATACAGGTTTTTCAAGAGACAGGTCAGGTGGTCTGGTATTCCCATCTCTTTCAGAATTTTCCACAGTTTATTGTGATCCACACAGTCAAAGGCTTTGGCATAGTCAATAAATCAGAAATAGATATTTTTCTTGAACTCTCTTGCTTTTTCCATGATCCAGCGGATGTTGGAAATTTGATCTCTGGTTCCTCTGTCTTTTCTAAAACCAGCTTGAACATCAGGAAGTTCACGGTTGATGTATTGCTGAAGCCTGGCTTGGAGAATTTTGAACATTACTTTACTAGCATGTGAGATGAGTGCAATTGTGCGGTAGTTTGAGCATTCTTTGGCATTGACTTTCTATGGGATTGGGATGAAAAACTGACTTTTTCCAGTCCTGTGGCCACTGCTGAGTTTTCCAAATTTGCTGGCATATTGAGTGCAGCACTTTCACAGCATCATCTTTCAGGATTTGAAAGAGCTCAACTGGAATTCCATCACCTCCACTAGCTTTGTTCGTAGTGATGCTTTCTAAGGCCCACTTGACTTCACATTCCAGGATGTCTGGCTCTAGGTGAGTGATCACACCATCGTGATTATCTTGGTCATGAAGATCTTTTTTGTACAGTTCTTCTGTGTATTCCTGCCACCTCTTTTTAATATCTTCTGCTTCTGTTAGGTCCATACCATTTCTGTCATTTATCGAGCCCATCTTTCCATGAAATGTTCCCTTGGTATCTCCAATTTTCTTGAAGAGATCTCTAGTCTTTCCCTTTCTATTGTTTTCCTCTATTTTTTTGCATTGATCGCTGAGGAAGGCTTTCTTATCTCTTCTTGCTGTTCTTTGGAACTCTGCTTTACCTACTGGATATTCCTCTGTCTCTTCATCTTGTTTATATTGCTGTGTTTGGGGTGACCTTTCTGTATTCTGGTAGTTTGTGGAGTTCTCTTTATTGTGGAGTTTCCTCACTGTGGGTGGGGTTTTATGGGTGGCTTGTCAAGGTTTCCTGGTTAGGGAAGCTTGTGTCGATGTTCTAGTGGGTGGAGCTGGATTTCTTCTCTCTAGCATGCAATGAAGTGTCTAGTAATGAGTTATGAGATGTCAGTGGGTTTGGAGTGACTTTGGGAGGCCTATTATATATTGAAGATCAGGGTTGTGTTCCTGTGTTGCTGGAGAATTTGCATGGTATATCTTTCTCAGGAACTTGTTGGCCCTTGGGTGGTGCTTGGTTTCAGTGTAGGTATGGAGGTGTTTGATGAGCTCCTATTGATTAATGTTCCCTGGAGTCAGGCATTCTCTGGTGTTCTCAGGATTTGGTCTTAAGCCTCTTGCTTCTGGTTTTCAGTCTTATTTTTACAATAGCCTCAAGACTTCTCCATCTATACAGCACCATTGATAAAACATCTAGGTTAAAGATGAAAAGTTTCTCCACAGTGAGGGACACCCAGAGAAGTTCACAGAGTTACACAGAGAAGAGAAGAGGGAGGAGGGAGATAGAAGTGACCCGAATGAGATGAGTTGAAATCAAAACAGGAGAGAGCAAGCTAGCCAGTAATCACTTCCTTATGTGCACTCCACAGTCTGGACTGCTCAGAGATGTTCACGGAGTTATACAGAGAAGAGAAGAGGGAGGAAGGAGAGCGAGGTGGCCAGGAGGATAAAGGGGTGAATCAAAGGGAGAGAGATAGATCCAGCCAGTAATCCGTTCTCTAAGTGTTCTCCACTGTCTGGAATACACAAAGAGATTCACAGAGTTGGGTAGTGAAGAGAAGGGGGAAGGAGGAGATAGAGGTGACCTGGTGGAGAAAAAGCAGCATCCAAAGTGGGAGAGAACAGTCAAGCCAGTAATCTCGCTCCCAAGTAAAAATGGGTACGAAGATTGGGTTCTTAAAGGTACAAAATTGATAACAAATACCAAAAAGCAATGATTAAAAATCTAAAGTAGAGGTTGGATTTTCAAAAATACAATATTAAAAGAAAAAAAAAAAAAACAAAGTCACAAAAATTACAAAATATATATATGTGAAGTTTGCTTTAAAAAAATAGGGTCTCTCTTTTTTTTTTTTGAAAAGTAATAGAAAGTTATAAAAATGAAAAGTAAAGTAGTAATAGAGGGCTTAAATATTTTAAAAAATTTAAAAAAATAAAGAATGATAGTAAAAATAGTAAAAATATATGTAGGAGTTTCTCTGGTGCTGTTGTGGCAGTCTGGGGTCAGTTCATTTTCGGATAGTTCCTTTCTGATACTGCTGCTAAGTCACTTCAGTCGTGTCCGACTCTGTGTGACCCCATAGACGGCAGCCCACCAGGCTCCCCCGTCCCTGGGATTCTCCAGGCAAGAACACTGGAGTGGGTTGCCATCTCCTTCTCCAATGCATCAAAGTGAAAAGTGAAAGTGAAGTTGCTCAGTCTTGTCTGACCCTCAGCGTTCCCATGGACTGCAGGCTACCAGGCTCCTCTGTCCATGGGATTTTCCAGGCAAGAGTACTGGAGTATTGTGCCATTGCCTTCTCTGGGATAGTTCCTTGATCTGGCTTATATTTTTCAAGATCTATAGGCCCCTTCCTTTGTAGTTGGTACTAACTACAGGGTTTTAATCTATTGCACCTGTCACTTCCAAGGAGGTTCCCTCTAGTTTAGCTTCTTCTGTTTGCTGGTCTCTTCAGTGTCTAATTTCCGCCCTGACACAAGGGGGCTGTGGTGAACACTTTTTTAGGCTCACTTGTTCAGTCGTGCTGTGGGGAGGGAGGGACGCTGCAAACAAATAACACTAGCGTGTGCTCTCAGTGTCTCGGCCACACTGGGTTTGTCCCGTCTCACGGCATGTGTGCTTTCCCTGTCTACACTGCTTAAGCTCTAGGTTGTTCTGCCAGGAACTGTCTGAGGCCGGCCCTGGGTTGTTTGCACTTCTCAGGTCTGAGCCGCTCAGGTTCAGGTCCTCAGGTAGTCCTCATGGGTGCAGACTCGGTTGGGCCTGCGTTTTGTGCCCTTCCCAGATCCAAGCAGCTCAGGTGACCAGGTGTTCGCCAAGCACGGTCGCTGCAACTTATCGCCTCCCCCATCCCTGCCACTTGGTTTTCTGGGTGTACAACCGGCACACCTTTGACCATCCAGAATCCCAAGAAGTCTTAGTTAGCAATGAAGCCTGCTTGCAGCTTGGTAGATAATGCCTCTCTGGGGCCGCAATTGCCCCCTTCCGGCTCTGCCTGCCATCGCCTGCCTGTCACCAGGCAGGGGGATGGGCCAGGCTAGCTCTGCTCAGTCCTTTG
The DNA here is from genome assembly GCF_029378745.1 of Bos indicus. NCBI lineage: Eukaryota > Metazoa > Chordata > Mammalia > Artiodactyla > Bovidae > Bos > Bos indicus. Next base: position 22,990,290 of record NC_091789.1, on the reverse strand, counting down.
TTCTGTGAGCAGGCCTGATGGTGTCTTAGGTTAGGGCTTTTCACGTAGCTCTAGTCAGTCCTTTGTTCTGTGAGCGGGCCTGGCGGTGTCTCAGGTTAGGGCTTTTTGCGTGGTAGCTATCCCACAGTCTGGTTTGCTAGCCCAAGTTAGGTCCGTCAGATTGCCCTCGGGGCATTCATGCCCGGCCCTTACTCTAAGCAATGCAGCCCACGCCTCCCTGCCCAGTCCCCGCATACTAGCAGCAGGTGCAGGCGTCTGCACTGATTCTCCGCTGGGGGAGTTACCGTTGGACATGTAATCTGTGGGTTCTAATTATTTATTTATTTTTCCTCCCGATTATGTTGCCCTCTGTGGTTCCAAGGCACGCCACAGACTTGGCAGTGAGAGTGTTTCCTGGTGTTTGGAAACTTCTCTCTTTTTTAAGACTCCCTTCCTGGGACGGAACTCCATCCCTACCTCTTTCGCCTCTCTTTTTGTCTTCTATATTTTTTCCTACCTCCTTTAGAAGACAATGGTCTGCTTTTCTGGGTGCCTGATGTTCTCTGCCAGCATTCAGAAGTTGTTTTGTGGAATTTACTCAGAGTTCAAATGTTCTTTTGATGAATTTGTGGGGGAGAAAGGGATCGCCCCATCCTATTCCTCTGCCGTCTTAGGACCACCCTCCTCTCTTTTTAATATCACTAGACGAATGCTCAAATCAGCAAGTAATAAAGGAGATTGGACCCAGTCCACTACTTGAGAAAAGTCACTTTCGTCATTTATATGAACAGATCCATGGTTGGAGTTTTAAAACTCTCTATAAGCATCAAAAAGATCTTTGATCTTAGATGCAATTCTAGAATTCTCAATCACCTTAGTGATGTTCTTGGGGAAATTCCACGAGGGCATGGGCTTTGTCTGTCTTGTTCACTGTGGTAGGGCCCAGTGCAATGCTAGGCACATGGTAGGACTTCAGTATTTTTTAAATGAATGGGTGGATGGATAGATGGGTGGATAGATTAATGGATGGTTGAAAAGAAGGAAGAGAGGAAGGACAGAGGGTGGCAGAAATCTGCTTTGAGGACTTCCATGTGGAAGGTGTTCACTTTGTCGGAACATTGACTTTTATATTTAAAATGTCTGACCTCTTACTTCAGATACCCAGAGTGGCAGCCACAGGATACTTGCTATTTATGATTTTTTAAATGTTTGAAGCCCATTCCAGGCAGTAAGGAAAGAAGAGCACATCAAAGCTGCCCTGCTCCTTTTTTGGCTTTGAGTTGAAACGTAGCATTCAAGATGATACAGATATTTGATTGTGTAGAGTTAATAATCCCCCAGAAGGTAGAAACAGCTGAAGTATAAATAGCTTCTTTGAATTTTTTTAGTAAACTAATTTAGGAGAATGGCTTCATACAAAAAAGTGCACAAATCCAAAATGAACAGCTCAGTAAATGTTTACAAATTGAACAAACTGTTGTAACTAGCACCCAGATCAAGAAAGGCAACATTACAAGCACTCTAGAGGTCATTCTTCTGCCCTGTTCCAGAGTTTACTCCTCACTACATGGGTAACCACTATAATTTCAAACACCATAGCTTGGATTTTCCTATTCCAGATATATGTGTGAATGGCTTATTTCACTGACTGTTATGTTTTCAAGGTTTATTCATGTTGTCACATATATCAATTCTCATTTATTCATATTGCTGGGTAACATTCCACTGTGTTGTATTTCTGTAAGATTACAGAAAAACCTGAACGAACTTTTTGGCCAACCCAGTATGTATACACTAATTCAGATGTATGTTTTTACTTCTTGGCTATTGTAAACAAAGTTGCTATGAACATTTGGGTACAAGCTTTAGTGTGGACGTATATTTTCAGTTCTCTTGGGTAAATGTCTAGTACTTGCATTGCTGGGCCCTGTAGTAACTGCAGGCTTAACTTTTTTATCAACTGCCAAACTTTTCAAAGTGACTATTCCATTTTATGTTCCTGTTAGTAGCTTGTAAGAATTCTATCTGCTCCAGATCCTTCCCAACCCTTGGTATAGTCAATCTTAATTTTTAACCATTCTGATGGGAAATCTATATTTTCTTCTCCATAGGTTTTGATGTCTTGTTATACTCGGAACATAATTCGAAAGCTGACTTCTATAGATTACCTAATCTTTAGGTCATTTCCAAGCAAAGGCATTAATTGAAACAACTAACCTTTTCCTCTCTTTTCTGAAATATGTGAAAAAAGCCTTCAAGGTTTGGCTCAGTTTCTTCTTCTACCAGAAAGCCTTTCCTGAGTCCTCTTCACCCAATCTACATGTGCTGACTTCCCCCTGAAGGCTCATTTCCTTTTTGTGTCTTTCAGCAGAGCCCCAACACAAAGTAGGTACCTAAATACACCTTTGTTGAGTGACTGTATTGTACTAGTAGACTCTATTCTACTGGGTTGGCCAAGAAGTAATTTTGAACTTGGCCAAATGAACTTCTTGGCCAACCCAACACACCCAATTATCTCAAAGAATCTTTGTGACAGAGTTCTAGAAGGGACTTAAATGTCATCTGCCCAATCTTATCACTTTATTGGTAAGAAACTTGAAATTCAGAATGATGAATGGGCATAGCCAGACAATCAGAGCCTAGTGGGAATGCCTCCTGACTCCTATTCCAGGGTTCTTTCTACCTACTCAGACAAGCTCCTTCCTGCATCTTTGCTTCCCTCTGCCATTAATTCTCAGAGATAGAAATTAATCTTTGGCAGGAAAAAACCCTGTACATTTCCAGGGCTTAAATTGAAAGTCAAAGAAACAAACCTCTTATGATCATGGAAACTGCATTATCCAGCATTGAAAACTACCGTCAGTTAAACCAGAGAAAGGAAACTTAAAGTGACTTTTCAGCAAATACAGTTTTTAATGATACACATATAATATCTTGTTTTGTTTTGTACTCTGATCATGATTAAGAATTTCAAATAGCTCAGGAAGAATTAAGAAGATTTACACCCATATTATTACTCATAACCATTTAGAGCAAAGAAAGAAATCTTTTTAAAAGATGTTTATTGCTTTCATACCAAATGAGAATCTGAATTAAAATGATTCCCAGCACAATCTTTTGAGTTTAAAATACATTCAGCAGTTTTCAAAATCCCTTGTAATAACAACAATGCTCTGTAATTTCATGGAGTTTGTAGTTTTTCAAAGGAGGTTAGGGGAAGATGCTGTAAACATGAACTTCCTAATCTCCGTCATGCAGTGACTGCCCTGGGCCAATCTTTTTAACAGCTGCTCCTCAGATGGAGAGTTTAACACTCTGCCTGGGTGTCCAGGTTTCAAGATTTGACTCCGTGTTCACTGCAAATTTACTTCAAATGTAAGAACCTTGGTTCTTCAGTAATTATCTGACCCTCAGTTCCTGGACTGTAAAATGTGATGATCTTGTACCCATTTCAGAGAAATAATGTATGGCAAGCACCTTGTTCTTGGTAGATCTTCTTCGTATGGTAGCTACTGTTAGATCCCTGCTGGAGAAGGCTATGGAGTAGGAAAAGAGCGCTTTATGGATTCCCTAACCCCAAATATCCCAAACTCATTCATTCACTTATTAATTTTTTGAGAATAGATTGACAGCTTTCTATTCCTGTAGTGGGGGTGAGGGGCATGCATATGAATTTCCCACATTTAAGCATGTCACATTATGTATTGTTTTTAGCTCATTGATTTCTGTAAATAACAATTATTACCAGTGCTAAGCTCTAACATACTAAAGGCTAACAATGTTGGAAAGAATATTTCAATCAAAAAACCAGTATATCACACATCATAAAAAGATAAGAACTGATGGATGAGCTAAAGTATCTCCTCCTGTCTAAGTAAATGTTAGAAATAAGCTTCAGGGACTTATGATTTATACTAGCTCCTGGATCTGGAAGACCTCATTGCTCGATTAATGGTCTAAAACAGGCAAAAAAATATAGGCTTTTTTGTTTTGTTTTGTTTTTGGTTTTGTTTTTAAGCCAGGAACACTTTCAGAATGGGTCTGAAATCAGTCATGTGCTTAATCTGGAACTCTCAGAAAACAGTGCTAACTTCTGTTTTCTGAAGCAAATGCAGAGCAAGAGAAGCTGCCAGGAAGGCTGCAAGGGCTGGAATATGCCCTTTGACCCGGAGTCAAGAGACCTTGTCTCTCACTCCAGATCAGTCACTGCTTTAGACTGGGACCCTGCACTTGTCACCTTGATGTTGTGAGATTCACAAGCTCACCTTGATGTTGTGGAAATTCTCTATCCAGGCAAAACTCTTAATTATAAAGTACATCCTGTAGATTTATAGGGTTCCACAGAGGTGCTTCAGGGATCACTGAAGGAGGCATTCTGAGATCTTAGTCCTCACCCCCAAGCCAAGTTCAGGGTTGCATTTGAATAAAGGGTTCCATTCCAAGTCCTGAGTAAAGCTGCTGGCCACTAGGCTAAGTGATCCTCAGAGTTCTTTGGTTCTAAGTAACCAACGTGGTTCTGAGTAACCAAAGTGGACATCTGATTTTAAAATTACTGATACGTTAGCCAGCCCTTAGCCTACAATGAGGGTGACAATCGATTTACCTACTGTACTACCCAGGTACATCCCAGACCTAGATTGTTTGATTTTGTGATGATTCAGAATCATCACAGGAAGGTTGAATTAGACAGTGTCATCTTACTCTCATTTTTATCTCTATGTGGTATATTTCATGGGGTTTAAGTATACTTCATGGGTCTCTGACAACTAGAAAGTTCAATTGATCCATCAGTGCCTTTCGTCAGCTATGCTGACCATCAGTAAATTTATTGAAGCAGACAGTGAACAATTTGAATTTGGGGCAGTGTTTCTCACACTTACATAGACGATGTCATAAGGAAGAGCCAGCAACAAGATGTGTGTGTGAGTGTTGGCCAATTGTTTTTATAGACGTATAGTAAAGGCTGATGTATTTGAGGCATCGAGTTATTTCAGGCAGTCTGCATTCACTGTGACTGAAAATGGTTCTTTGAAGCAATTCTATTTCCAAGTGACTAAAAAACACAGCCATGAAAGCAGAAATCTAGATTCTGTCAGGATACACCCAGCATCTCCAAGAAAATAAACTGGAAGTGTATTGCACATTCCAGTTTAAAATGTGGCCTCCCTCTGAGTGACAGTGGTGCTATTAATGTCCTTTTACTTTGTGGCACTATTGATGCTTTTATGTGCATTTCTATGTTTATTTTCAGTGTGTTTATCCATTTACCTCTTAACTGCTTCATTTTTGCTTCACCTTCTTCCTCTCTAGGCTCCAGTGCTTTTGAAACTTGACTGCATCCATGGATTCTTGGAATCTGAAATAAGTGGCAGGGTGCCTGTTGCTACAGAGCCAGGTTCTGTGGGAGACACTGCCTGTAATACAGGGATGATGAGCTGCTCTTGTTAGTATGTTACTGCATTTTGTAGGGTTATGTTTTGAGGGATTTTCACTCTAGGTGAGGCACTTGTTTAAGACTAGTGAAAGAATCAACGATTAAATCCAAGATGGAGGTTGGGGAGAAGACTTGAAGGGCATGGATCCTCTTAAGTCCTTCTTTGGCACGTCTAATCTTCCTATATCGTGTTGATTTGTTCACATATATCTCTTCTTTATTAAAATGATTGCTGTGAGAGCAGGTTTTGGACTCTTCTGGGATTTCTGGGGTTTAGCACACTGCCTATAGAATTGGCTATGTGCATTATAGTCAGTGCATGAGAAAAGGAGATTAGAGCCATAAATTGGGAGGGACTGTCCTAGAAAAGCAAAATGTGGTGAAGATATAGTACTGTGTATTATTTGATATTTTCATTGATCTCAAGGATGAGGAAAATTTTAATGATTGAGCTTTGAACTGCAAGAGGTAAAGATTTGACTCTCTCCCAAATATTCATTCCAGTCTTACTCCAAAGGTACCCAGATTGTTCTCTTGACTATCCAATACACAAATGCACTTATCCCAGAAATCAAAAGAAATGCCATGGAATTCCAAAACTTACTGCCATCTGTGCCACAAATGGCCGAATTATGAGAAGTCGTTTAGTCAGCAAGATAGAAATAGCATCTGCCTAGGCAGACAACAAACTCAGACATCTTTCCTCTGAGATCCAGCTGCCATTTTGACTGATGGCAAGCTCCCAGCCCCCCAAATCCTAGAATTGCAGAGCAGAGGCACTCTACCCAAGTCAGAGACTAGAAAAGGCAGGGGTGCACCTAAGCCACTTTTTTGACACTCTTAAACAAATAGATTCCTATTAATTCATTCATCTCTTGGACTCAGGTCGACAGATGAGTAGAGAAGTGAGAGAGAAGTATGAGTGACACTTTAAAAAATTGAGTTTATTCCAAGAATGCAAGACTGGTTCAACAATTGGAAATCTACCAGTATGACAGATTTGAAGCAGAAAAACCATGTCATTGATAGATACAGAAAAAAGAAAGTATTTTTGAGTTTTAAAAATCATGAATGAATGCTCAATTTTAAGTAAAATAAGAATAGAAAGCTACTTATTTAACATGATGTTATATATTTATTATAAACCAATAATAAACATCATGATAAATGGAGAAATACAAATGGCATTTCCATAAAAAACAGGAACAAGACAGGGATTCCCACATCATTGCTACTATTCAACATTGTTTTAGAGATAATCGTAGTATTATATATCAAGGAAAAGAAATTAGCTTTATAGACAGGAAAAGTGACAATTATTTGAATACAATATCAGTATATATCTATGAAAACCAGAAGATTAGATGATAAAATCTCTAGAATGAACAAGAATTTAATATGGTGACTTGATGCAAAATAACTATAAAAATCAATTGATTTTTACCTATAATAGCACCAACTAGGTAGAAATAAGACAAAATCCTATTTACAGTAAGATGTAACTAAATCATCTAGGAACAAAATTAATTAGAAAGATTCAATCTATGTAAAAAGCTATAACATTTTATGTAATGGCAGAATACAATATTTATTCAAATGAGAGATATACCATGCCCCTGTATGGAAAGAATTATTATCTTAAATACTTAGGATTTTTTTTAACTTGAGGTGATGATTCTGGAATTCATGTGGAAGAATAAATATACTAGCATTGATAAGGAAATCTTGGAGGGAAAAAAAGTGTGAGGGGTAAGTTCTCTTGTCAGAAAAGAACAAATCAGTATGATATTGACCCAAATTTGACAAAGAAACGAACAGATTGAAAGGTTGTTGCTGAACAAAAAGATGCCAGGATTCTTGGCCTCCAGAGGAGAAGAATTCAATCCGGGGCCAGAGACAAGGCTTGATCGCTCAGAGCTTTTGTGTAATAAAGGTTTATTAAAGTATAAAGGAGATAGAGAAAGCTTCTGACATAGGCATCAGAAGGGGGCAGAAAGAGTACCCCCCTGCTAGTCTTCAGCTGGATGTTATATAGTTACTAGCAGTAGTTAATAAAAGAAAGGAATGTCTTAAAACTCAGAATGGCACCAGGCCCCTCATCCATAAGATGCATTTTGGGATAATCTTGGCACCAGATGATTCATCTGGGGCCATAAAATGATTTACTTGAATCTTATAGAAGGGCAGATTACCATACAAATAGTTTAGTTTACATAGATTAGGGGAACAATATCTGAGTATAACATACTAGTTTGTCAAGTAGGTTCTGAGCCATTAGGTGGAACTGACTTGAAGACAGAGTTTGGGGTAAATGCATAGTACCTTAACATAGCTTAAGACAAACATTTCCATAAGAAAAAGGCATTGGTTAACTCAAGGTTTGTTAACTTCAGGTGAAACCAGGTATCATTATGGCAACACAGTATTTTAAGAGAAACCTCCTTTTAAATTTGTATAGAGAAGGAAAAAAATATCACTAGTTTGTTTCCTCCTGCCGCTTAAGAGAGAGAAAAATGTCTGACACTTGCAGCCTATTTCCTCCTTTTGGAGACCCCAGGCCTTCCTGCCTGTTACCCTCTCAAGATCAGGCGGAAGTTATAGATACAAGTAAATATGTGTGTGCATGTGACAGGTTGCTTCAGTCATTTCCTAACTCTTTGCGACCCCATGGACTGTAACCTGCCAGGTTCCTCTGTCCATGGGATTCTCCAGACAAGAATATTGGAGTGAGTTGCCATTTTCTTCTCCAGGGGATCTTCCTGACCCAGAGATCAAACCTACTTCTCCTAAGTCTCGTGCATTGGCAGGTGGGTTCTTTACCACAAGTTATATATGGGAGCCTGCTAATGCTAAAGGACTTACTGAAGTCAAAAGGAAAGACTGGCTTTTTGTTTTTATTTTTTATTTAAAAAGTCTAATTATTTTGTAATTTAGGGAGATAAAGTTTACATACCATATAATTCACCAATTTAAAGTATATAGTTTTGTGGTTTTGTTAGTAAGTCTATATAGAGTTGTGCTACTACATCACAGTCAAGTTTAACAAGAAACCCCATACCCCTTAGCAATTAGTCTTCCCAACCCGCACCCCTGCCCCAGATTTAGATAACCCCTGTTCTACTTTGTATCTCTTACTGATTTGCATTTTCTAGACATTTCATTCTTATGAATGAAATAATATGATTTTTTGTGTCTGCCTTCACTTAACATAATGCTTTCAAGGTTTAGTCACATGGTAGTGTTGTAGGAAAGGGGACCACTTTCGGGGCCTGAAACTGGGCTCTTGTCTAACACTCAGAAATGAATTGTCTGAGGAGACACATCTGCTGACAAAACAAGAGATTTTATTGGGAAAGGGCACCCGGGTGGAGAGCAGTAGGGTAAGGGAACCCAGGAGAACAGCTCTGCCACAGGGGTTTTATGGTGATGGGATTAGTTTCTGGGTTGTCCTTAGCCAATTATTTTGACTCAGAGTCCTTTCTGGTGGTGCACGCCTTGTTCAGCCAAGATGGATGTCAGAGAGAAGGATTCTGGGAGGTTGTCGGACATGTGCTGTCTCCTTTTGATCTTTCCCAAATTCTTCCCGTTGGTGGTGGCTTATTAGTTCCAGGTTCCTTAGCAGGACTTCCTGTCATAAAACAACTCATGCAACTATGGCAGTTTCGATCAGTATGCTTCCCCTAACAACTCCCCCCAAGAGACTTCATACTCACGATACTTCTTGGGAATTGGGGTGGAGGTCTCTTTTTTTTTGTATCTTCTTTTTGCTGTGCATGGGCGCTGGCCTGCCTAGCAGAGCATAAGTCTCTCTCTACCTGATCTAAGTCAAGGTATTTTTTTGCCTGAAACCAGCATTCACCCTTGTAATAGCAGCAATTTAGTTTGAAACTGTTGGCTCCTCTCAGAGATGAAATAGAAAAGGGTCAAACAGGAGACCTAACAGGATGGTCATCACTGGTCCCCAGAAACAGGAGGCAACATTTGGGGTGAGGGCTGTAGGGTTTGTGACTTTTTTTTTTTTTTTTTTAATTGGTTGGTGGTGAAGAAACAGAGCTGTACTCCAGGAACCTTGTGTTTAGTCTGAAGGTACCATCTTCCACCTGGGTGGGGGTTCAAGTTCTGTAGAACTAAAAGACATTGTTATGCATATTTCTTTGAGTAGGAACCGGGACCTGTCTCAAGGCTGTACCACCATTTGATTGTTTCTCCTCTGTTTCTGTATCCCCTCCCTTCCCTGATTGGCAATTGTTTGAATCCACCCTTTGGAACTCAGGGAAGGTCAAGGAGGCTGAATGAAGCCTATATCTTACAGATAAGAAATGGAGAACACACAACAGATCTGTACCCCAGAGCCCCACAGAGCCCTGCTCAGTTTTAATTTAGGGAACAGGGTAACTACGACTGTGATAACTTTCTGTCAAAATGGGGCATAGGACTACCTCAGCTTGGAGAATAGACACTGAATTGGAAGTATTTCTGAGTTTCAAGTCCTAGATCTGAGCCTTGTGTGATTAAAATCTCAATCTCTTGGTCTGCCATTTTGTTGTAACAGACCCAATAAGAAGTAGCTGGAGGAGGGATAACTGGAATTTTAATAGACAAAATAAATCTCATTTTCTTTAGAAGAATAGGCCTGAAACCCAGTCTGGACCTGGCACTTTGGGGAGACTTGTAGCCAGGTAGCCAGTTGCCTAGTTTTATGCAGATGACACCACTCTTATGGCAGAAAGTGAAGAGGAACTCAAAAGCCTCTTGATGAAAGTGAAAGTGGAGAGTGAAAAAGTTGGCTTAAAGTTCAACATTCAGAAAACGAAGATCATGGCATCCGGTCCCATCACTTAATGGGAAATCGATGGGGAAACAGTGGGAACAGTGTCAGACTTTATTTTTCTGGGCTCCAAAATCACTGCAGATGGTGACTGCAGCCATGAAATTAAAAGACGCTTACTCCTTCGAAGGAAGGTTATGACCAACCTAGATAGCATATTCAAAAGCAGAGACATTACTTTGCCAACAAAGGTCCGTCTAGTCAAGGCTATGGTTTTTCCTGTGGTCATGTATGGATGTGAGAGTTGGACTGTGAAGAAGGCTGAGCGCTGAAGATTTGATGCTTTTGAACTGTGGTGTTGGAGAAGACTCTTGAGAGTCCCTTGGACTGCAAGGAGATCCAACCAGTCCATTCTGAAGGAGATCAGCCCTGGGATTTCTTTGGAAGGAATGATGCTAAAGCTGAAACTCCAGTACTTTGGCCACCTCATGCGAAGAGTTGACTCATTGGAAAAGACTCTGATGCTGGGAGGGATTGGGGGCAGGAGGAGAAGGGGAAGACAGAGGATGAGATGGCTGGATGGCATCACTGACTTGATGGGCGTGAGTCTGAGTGAACTCCGGGAGTTGGTGATGGACAGGGAGGCCTGGCGTGCTGTGATTCATGGGGTCGCAAAGAGTCGGACACGACTGAGCGACTGATCTGATCTGATAAAAAGTAAGGTTGCAGTTACTAGTTTCCAGCAGACATTGTTTTGAGAATGGTGGCATCTAAGCCTGAAATGACTCAGAAAACTCGTGTTTAGCAATACAACGTCCAATCTGAAATTATACCCATAGTATCACCTGTGGGTGATCATTTAGCTTGTTGATATGTCACAATAGGCATAAATACCAAGGCTCAAGGTCTAGTGAAAGTCAGCTCCGCCATCTTGGACCTAGTTGACTCTAACAAGTTTTCTTATGGCTGTGTCATTTCTAACAAAATCCATTTATCTAACTAACTGTGATCTAATTTTAGAAAATCTTGATCATGTATAACTCTTTTTAGTATTTTTTCATACCTTTTTTTTCTTACTGAAAACATACTTTCTACTTTTCTTTAGCGACCAGTAACTAACTTTTATATTAACCTTTTATACATTGGTGAGCATAAATACCAGTGATAATTTCTAAAACCCTTGCTTTCTTAGAACATTTTAGGATGGCACCAAACATTATTCATTTATAGTCTCAATCTCTTTAGTTTCTCTGTAAAAGGAAATTAGTGTTTATTAGTAAATGTTTCAAAATCTTATTTTATTTGGAAATGATCTAACTATTCAATAGACTTCCAACACTTAGCACAACCCTTGGAAACTTAAGTTATGCCAATCTGGAGAGACTATTTTAGACAGATATTTCTAAAGAATAATTATTCTTAATAGAGTTTATATTAAAGCTCATATCTCATTTACATTTTTTTAGAAGCTTCTTCACTCTAGGTAATTTCCTTGTTGACAAACTTGTAACAGATATAATATTTAACTTATATTAAACCTAGATACAATGAAAATATTTTACTTAATGTTAATTACTCTAAGACATGTCTATATTAGATAGGCCAGCAAACAAACATTAATATCAGGTATTTAATACTGAATATTTCCCAGTTCACATGAACCTGGAATTTATTGGAATTTATTTATCAAATAGAATTTATTTGATTTGTAAGTGCTTGCCTTTTTTTAAAGCCAATTAAATAGAGCTCATTTACAAATTAACCTCAAAAATATTACCCAGAGACAAAGACATATCAAGACATATTTAGATAGACACAGTGCAAGATCTAGCTTCATTTTCTAAGTTTAGTCATGAATTAGATATTACAATATAAAATTTACTAATTTATAAAAAAACAGTTGAAATAAATAAAAATTTTAAAGTCTTTTTCCCTCAGTCTCAGAAGTTAGAGATGGTCTAGATAAGTGTTCCTGAGAGCCCTGGTCTCAAGGCACAGGGAAAGAAAATCAAGTTCTAACAAAATGGCGGCAGGTCTAAACCAAATGGTGGCCAGACAAAGCAAAATGGCCATCAAAAATCACAGCACAGAACAGGGTTAAAACACACACATAAAAACCTAGCAGTCTTCATCAGACACTCCTTTAAATACAAGAATACAGTCTCTCAGAAAACCTCTCCTATAGAAACACAACTTCAGATCCAAGTACTAACAGAGTAAGGAAAATGTCTCAGGTCTTTAAAGATTTCAAAGGGAGGAAAGGAAGCCAGGTTGAAAGAAGAAGGGGGAGGAGGTGGAAGAGGAGGGCAAAAGGGGTAGCCTTACAGATGTCTCCTGCCACCTGCAGATACTCAGGTGTTATAGGACTTTACCCTGGGCCTCCAGAGAAGGGAGGACTGGAACTCGGCCCTACCAGAAATCAGACCAGACCAGAACCAGAATTCGAGTTCTCTGCCAAGAGGAAGTGATCAGTCTCTGATCCTTAGCTCAGGCTGAGGCCCTTCGACCAGATTCCTGCATCCAGGACCAGGGGACTAGAAAAATGGGGAAGGATAGGAAGTGTTAAGGAGAGGAAAGAGAGAGGGAAGGGGAGAGAGGTCAATAAAGTCTCTTGTTCCTTACCAGTCGGGGCACTCTGGCCACTTGTCCACGTCAGGAGGAGACCAGAGACCAAAGGGTCCCAGTTGTGGCCGCTGGGTCTGGTCCGTTGGCAGGCAAGCTGGCCCCTGAGTACCCCGAGTGGTCAGGATGTCAGTCTCAGTGAAGAAGAATCCCACCAGAGTCGCCATTTATTGTAGGAAAGGGCACCCCTTCCAGGGCCCGAAAGTGGGCTCTTGTCTAACACTCAGAAATGAATTGTCCGAGGAGACACATCTGCTGACAAAACAAGAGATTTTATTGGGAAAGGCACCCAGGTGGACAGCAGTAAGGTAAGGGAACCCAGGAGAATAGCTCTGCCACATGGCTTGCAGTCTCGGGTTTTATGGTGATGGGATTAGTTTCTGGGTTGTCCTTAGCCAGTCATTCTGACTCAGAGTCCTTCCTGGTGGTGCACGCCTTGTTCAGCCAAGATGGATGTCAGCAAGAAGGATTCTGGGAGGTTGTCGGACATGTGCTGTCTCCTTTTGATCTTTCCCAAATTCTTCCCGTTGGTGATGACTTATTAGTTCCATGTTCCTTAGCAGGACTTGCAGTCGTAAAACAACTCGTGCAAATGGTTACTATGGTGCCTGGCCAGGGTGGGAGGTTTCAATCAGGATGCTTCCCCTAACAATAGTATATATCAGTACTTCATTCCATTTTATGATTAAATATTACTCCATTTTAAGGATACGTCACATAATTTTTCCCTTCAATAATTGATGGACATTTCGGTTGTTTCCACTTTGTGCAACTGTGAATAATGCTGCTATGTATTTTGGTGTAGAAGTTTTTTGTTTGGACATACATTCTCATTCCACTTGAGTAAGTCAGTTCAGTTCAGTCACTCAGTCGTGGCCGACTCTTTGTGACACCATGGACTGCAGCACACCAGGCCTCACTGTCCATCGCCAATTCCCGGGGTTTACTCAAACTCATGTCCATTGAGTCAGTGATGCCATCCAGCCATCTCATCCTCTGTCATCCCCTTCTCCTCCTGCCTTCAATGTTTCCAAGCATCAGGGTCTTTTCAAATGAGTCAACTCTTTGCATCAGGTGGCCAAAGTACTGGAGTTTCAGCTTCAGCATCAATCCTTCCAATGAGTATTCAGGGCTGATTTCCTTTAGGATGGACTGGTTGGATCTCCTTCCAGTCCAAGAGACTCAAGAGTGTTCTCCAACACTACGGGTCAAAAGCATCAATTCTTTGGTGCTCAGCTTTCTTTATAGTCCAACTGCTCACATCCATACAAGACTACTGGAAAAATCATAGCTTTGACTAGACAGATCTTTGTTGGCAAAGTAATGTCTCTGCTTTTCAATATGCTGTCTAGGTTGGTCATCATTTTTCTTCCAAGGAGCAAGCATCTTTTAATTTCATGGCTGCAGTCACCATCTGCAGTGGTTTTGGAGCCCAAAAAATTAAAGTCTGTCACTGTTTCCACTGTTTCCCCATCTATTTGCCATGAAGTGATGGGACCGGATGCCATGATCTTAGTTATCTGAATGTTGAGTTTTAAGCCAACTTTTTCACTCTCCTCTTTCACCTTCATCAAGAGGCTCTTTACTTCTTCTTCACTTTCTGCCATAATGGTGGCGTCATCTGCATATCTGAGGTTATTGATACTTCTCCTGGCTATCTTGATTCCAGCTTGTGCTTTATCCAGCCCAGCATTTCTCATGGTATACTCTTCATATAAGTTAAATAAGCACAGTGACAATATAGAATCTTGACGTACTCCTTTTCCTATTTGGAACCAGTCTGTTGTTTTATGTCCAGTTCTAACTGTTGCTTCCTGACCTGCATACAGGTTTCTCAAGAGGCAGGTCAGGTGATCTAGTATTCCTATCTCTTTCAGAATTTTCCACAGTTTGTTGTGATCCACACAGTCAAAAGCTTTGGCATAGTCAATAGAGCAGAAATAGACATTTTTCTGGAACTCTCTTGCCTCTAATGATCCAACGGATGTTGGCTATTTGATCTCTGGTTCCTCTACCTTTTCTATATCTAGCTTGAACATCTGAAATTTCATGGTTCACGTACTGTTGAAGCCTGCCTTGGAGAATTTTGAGCATTACTTTACTAGCATGTGAGATGAGTGCAATTGTGTGGGAGTTCAAGCATTCTTTGGCATTGCCTTTCTTTGGGACTGGAATGAAAACTTACCTTTTCTAGTCCTGTGGCCATTGCTGAGTTTTCCAAATTTGTTGACATATTGAGTGCAGCACTTTCACAGCATCATCTTTTAGGATTTGAAATAATTCAACTGGAATTCCATCACCTCCACTAGCTTTGTTCATAGTGATGCTTCCTAAGGCCCACTTGACTTTGCTTTCCAGGATATCTGGCTCTAGGTTGGTGATCACACCATTGTGATTATTTGGGTCATGAAGATTTTTTTGTATAGTTTTTCTGTGTATTCTTGCCACCTCTTCTTAGTATCATCTGCTTCTTTTGGGTCCATACCACTTCTGTCCTTTATTGTGCCAAATTGTGAGATCATATGGTAACTCTGACTAACCTTTTGAGGAACTACCTTGTGTATAGCCTTTTAATTTTTGTGGTTATGTTAGTAATCATGTATGTTCAATGGCATTAACTTCTTTTTTTCTTTTATAAATCTCAGAATAGTTTATTTCCTTCCTATTTGTAGCCTTTTCTTTTTAAAAATTATTATTTATCCAGCTTTATTGAGATATAATTGACATACAGCAGTATATGAGTTTAAAATGTGCAGCATAATGATTTAACTTACATACAAGTTTTTAAATATATGGTGTTAGAAGAAAATAAAAATAGAACCTCTTCACAGCTACAAAGATATATTCTAGATGTACTAAAGGTGAAATGTAAAAAGAAAACTACTGAAGTATTAAAAAGCAGTATAAGAGAATATGTATATGACTTTCGGGTGATGCTCCTTCTCTTTAAAGACAAAACAACTCTACAGACTTTATTACATAAAAATGATCACTTGGGAGAAAATATTTGCATATATCTGGCAGAAAACTTTGATATTGCTAATACATAAAATATGCCCACATTCATAACAAAAAGGAACTACCTAATGGATACATAAACAAAGGATTTGAAATGGTAATTTAATATGCAGTTAATGTTTAAATTTCATAGGTTGTTCCATAGTATCATAGTACCAGTTGTGTCTGACTTATTGCTACCCCATGGAGTATACAGTCCATGGAATTCTCCAGGCCAGAGTGGGTAGCTGTTCCCTTCTTCCCAACCCAGGGATCAAACCCAGATCCCCTGCATTGCAGGCTGTTTCTTTACCAGCTGAGCCACAAGGGAAGCCCTGAACCAGTAATTTAAAGGAGAAAGTACAGATTTGTTGAAGCATTTATTTGGAATATTAAAAAACTGAAAGGAATCTGAGTGAACATCCATAGGGAAAATACAAAATTGAACAGGTTCTCAATTTTGCTAATCATCAGGTAATACCACATTAAAACTTGATGTCATTTTATTTGACACTAGTCCAAATAAAACAGATCAATAACTGACATTTGTCAAGTGTGTGGGGCAAAAGTACTCCCCTGCTGTCCTGCTGGGGGTGCAACTGACTTTAACTTGTTGAGAGAAGAATGTGGCAGTATTTATTAGCATATAAATGTGGATACTCTTTGATCCAGCAATCCCATTTCTAGAATTTATCTAATAGATGAAAGGTCATTCCATAAATATATATTTACAGGAAAATTTGTAGAAGCAATTACATGTCCTTCTATAAATGAATAATTGAATAAATTGTGATAGTTCTCTACTTTGGAGTAATATGCATCTAGAAAAAGAATTCTATATACCTGTCTCGCTATCTATAAACTTGAAAGACTATCACTGTATATAATTGAATAAAACAAGCTAATTTTACAGTTGCATATATAGTATGATCCCATTTGTTTAAAAAGCAAGCCTAAATATGGGCACGTATAATTTTGTTTGTTTATATGGAAAAATAAACAGAAAACTGTTAATGGTGGTCACATCAGGGCCTGGTATTAGGTGAGTCATGGGAATGTTATCATGCTGACTTAGTTACTTTTGTATTATTAGAGAAGTCACAGTGAGCCAAAGAGAGGAATTATTTCATTAAAGCTAAAAAACTTTGAAATGTAAATAATGCCCATTCAAGGACATTGAAAAGCAATTCCATTAAAGAGAATGTAAACTAATATGCACAAAGCATGCAGTGTATAAAGATCTGTGAATACATTTTCTAATTCAGACCTCTAATTGATGTTAGAGTAAGAAGATGCTGTATCTCCATGTTACAGGTGAGAAACTGAAATGAAGCTCCGTGAGTTTGACTAAATTGCTTGGTGTTATGCAGAACTGACATTTGAAACCCAGTTCTGATGGGCTCAAAAATTAGTATTAAACCCTGAACTATCCAGAACCTGGGAAGATGTGTTAAAAGTGATGAGTTCTTGGGTCATTAAGAAAATATACCCAGACATTATTGGCATACTGATGGTGTATGTGCATTATAGTTCAAAGAAGAGTTTGAGTAGCCAGGGAATCCAGTCTCTTGATTTCATCTTGAACACTCATTTAGCAGAGTAACCATGGGCATGCCTTTCAGATCTCATGAAGTGGATACATGAGCAACTTGAATGACTGAAGTAAGAGAATGATGATTGAGAGCTTTGTGTTCACATTGTGGCAGACGAGTTTCCTTCCTTGCTGTGTTCTCTGAACAGATGCTCAGCCTTTCTTTGTAGACCTGGAAGGATGAGCAGTAGTGGAGCGGGTGCTTATAGCCCCATCTCTATCTTTAATCCTCTACTGTTCAATCTTGAATTGGATGAGGTCATAGGAACCACACTTGTCAGGTTTTTCAGTTCTGTTTATGAAGGTGGGGGATGCCAGTAAATAACTTACCATTATTTCCAAGTTAAGAATTAGTTGAGAAATAAAATTCAAAAGGCAGACAGATGGAAGCAGAATGCTAGCAATATTACCAATAAAGCTGATGGGAGAAACTGGCTTTAGATCTATTACTGAGAAGTGTTTTGCTAACAGTTGTACCTCCACCCCACTCCCTTACGCTCCTCATGTCCAGAAACTGGGACAGCAAACCTGAAGGAAAGGTTAGGCCCATAGGATAACCCTAACCCCACATTTACCCAGGATGCTGATTCTGAGCAGAAAGGTACAGAAAAGACTGAATCTCTAGTACTTATGCACTTTGAAAGAAGTTTTGGTAATTTATTTTGGTAAAATATACATGACATAAAATGTATCTTTTAAAACATTTTAAAGTGTACAATTCACAATGTTGTGCAACTATCCATCTCTGTCAATTCCAAAATATTTTCATCACCCCAAAAGGAAACCTCACACCCATTAAGCCAGTACCCCTTTATTCCTTCCTTCCAACACCTGGCATCCACTAATCTATTTTCTTTCTATGAATTTGCCTGTTCTGGCAATTTGAGGAATCATACAATATGGTGCTCTCTGTGTCTGGCTTCTTTCACTTAGCATAATGTTTTCAAGGATTCACTTGTGTTGTAGCATGTATTGCTATTTCATTGGTTTCTATGGCTGAAAAATTTACCAGTGTATAATCATACTACATGCTTCCTAGATAGCTCAGCTGGTAAATAATCCACATGCAAAGGAGGAGACCCTGGTTTGATTCCTGGGTCAAAAAGATACCCCGGAGAAGAAAATGGCACTTTCCATTTATGTTTCCAAGAATACCACTCCAGTATTTTTGCCTGGAGAATCCCCATGGACAGAGGAGCCTGGCAGGCTACAGTCCATGAGCCCTCAAAAGTCAGACATGACTGAGCGACTAAGGACAGCACAACACAGACATACTACATTTGGTTATTCATTTATCCACTGATGGAGATTTGGGTTATTTTTACCTTTTGGCTATTGTGAATAGTGCTGCTATGATCTTTTATTTTCAAGAATTTGTTTGAATACCTGCTCTTGATTCTTTGGGAGTAGATTACCAGAGAGTAGAATCTCTGATGATATGGCAATTTTATGTTTAACTTGTTGAGAATCCCCCATACTGTTTTCTACACTTGTGGCTTTTCAATATTAATGAGCTCTTCCTGACCACGCAGTGTAGCCCAATGCATGTGCACTACCAGTTAGGTAACTTACTCCTCTTCTTCAGTTCAGTTCAGTTCAGTTGCTCAGTCATGTCCGACTCTTCGCAACCCCATGAATCACAGCACGCCAGGCCTCCCTGTCCATCACCAACTCCCGGAGTTCACTCAGACTCACGTCCATCGAGTTCATGATGCCATCCAGCCATCTCATCCTCTGTCGTCCCCTTCTCCTCCTGCCCCCAATCCCTCCCAGCATCAGAGTCTTTTCCAGTGAGTCAACTCTTCGCATGAGGTGGCCAAACTACTGGAGTTTCAGCTTCAGCATCATTCCCTCCAAAGAAATCCCAGGGCTGATCTCTTTCAGAATGGACTGGTTGGATCTCCTTGCAGTCCAAAGGACTCTCAGGAGTCTTCTCCAACACCACAGTTCAAAAGCATCAGTTCTTCGGCACTGAGCCTTCTTCACAGTCCAAGTCTCACATCCATACATGACCACAGGAAAAACCATAGCCTTGACTAGATGGACCTTTGTTGGCAAAGTAATGTCTCTGCTTTTGAATATGCTATCTAGGTTGGTCATAACCTTCCTTCGAAGGAGTAAGCGTCTTTTAATTTCATGGCTGCACTCACCATCTGCAGTGATTTTGGAGCCCAGAAAAATAAAGTCTGACACTGTTTCCACTGTTTCCCCATTGATTTCCCATGAAGTGATGGGACCGGATGCCATGATCTTCGTTTTCTGAATGTTGAGCTTTAAGCCAACTTTGTCACTCTCGTCTTTCACTTTCATCAAGAGGCTTTTTAGTTCCTCTTCACTTTCTGCCATAAGGGTGGTGTCATCTGCATATCTGAGGTTATTGATATTTCTCCTGGCAATCTTGATTCCAGCTTGTGCTTCTTCCAGCCCAGCATTTCTCATGATGCACTCTGCATAGAAGTTAAGTAAGCTGGGTGACAGTATACAGCCTTGACGTACTCCTTTTCCTATTTAGAACCAGTCTGTTGTTCCATGTCCAGTTCTAACTGTTGTTTCCTGACCTGCATACAGATTTCTCAAGAGGTAGGTCAGGTGGTCTGGTATTCCCATCTCTTTCAGAATTTTCCACAGTTTATTGTGATCCACACAGTCAAAGGCTTTAGCATAGTCAATAAAGCAGAAATAGATGTTTTTCTTGAACTCTCTTGCTTTTTCCATGATCCAGCGGATGTTGGCAATTTGATCTCTTGTTCCTCTGCCTTTTCTAAAACCAACTTGAACATCAGGAAGTTCACAGAGTAGGGTAAGTCACAGGTGGGTAATAGCCAGAGCTATTACTCCAGCTGAAGTTCCTTCATGTATACACATCAGATGGGAGAATGTAGCACACATCCCCAAAGATGACACACAGCTGAGAGGAATAACTGATACAAGCTAATTGAGGACCAGGGAATAATGTGCCAGGGAGTGTAACAAGCATTGTAAAGATAAAGAAACAAGGAAATTTTTCATTCTTCCATAGGCTCAGATTGTAAAAGCTGTATGTAGATTTTTAGAAATGAAATAATGCACTAATCAGAATCTGTAATACATTAAAAAAATCTAACTGTCTGAAATTCAGATTTAACATTATAATGGTGATGTCTTTCAACGATAAGTGAACTCACTCTTTCATTACACCAGTTCTTAAAATATTTAAAGGGCCATGTCTAAAAAATTACACATAATTCAGTTGAGATGAGCACTGCACAAAATTGAATAAATTACAGTGGATCATCTATCTATTAAAAATAATGTTTAAGTTAAGAAATCAAAAGGAATCATTAGCTGTACTTTATTATTAAAATCAAGTATTTTTACATATGTAGATGTTACTAGGTAGGTGACATACACTGCAGCAATTATATTTGACAGTTTCAGTTTACAGTTGAGAATTGACCATCATTGTGTAATACATGCATGGTTCCGTCCCTAAACTCTCAAGTTCAGGTACCCACAATGAGCTGATTATATCTTCACTGACTGCATTAAACCACTGCCTGGGATATTATAGGACCATCGTTCTCCATTCTTGGAATGACTTGTGGCCCAATTGACTCATTTATTATGGGTCTGCCTCCACATACCCAAACCTGTGTTTTACATGATTGGTTGCTGCATTATTATGTACCACAGAGAGTATCCATCTCTTGCTAAGAATAACAGCACTTTTATATAGATAGAGCATAGCTCAGGCTTTTCAAATGGAAACAGACACAAGTAAGAGTGTTTACATTATCTCTGTGTGTAAATTTCGTTTAAACTCTTAGGTACTATAGATGTGCCCATTCTTCTAGCTAATGGCTAAATGCCCAGTATGGTCAAATACTATGATGGAATATTCTGATAGATCAGCAGTTTTACTCATGTGCTCAAATCATTCAGGCCATTTCCTCTCCATGACAGGCTACTAAACACATAAACAGTTTTTGACAGAAGAATGGGCATCATTTTCTCTGTAGAGAAAAGCTGCTTTTGTGCTTTGCTACTAAGATTTTTAAAAATCACACTAGTGCATTTTCTATGTTGTTCTTCCACAATCATTGAGTATTATGATTTGTTTTTTTTTTTTTTTTTAAACCAAATCCACCTAAAACCAAGTTCCTGGGTGAATTTATGATTAACTTCTTTATCCAAAACTTTATTCCTTTTCTTGTCCCACCCCTTTTCCTCTTAGGGCTGAGGAATATTGAAAAAAAAAAAAAGAGGGTTGGAAACCAAGCAGGACCTTGTGGGACATTCTCAGAGAAACCCCTCTATGTTTCCTGCTTCTTGTTTGGCCCTCCCGGCTTTGCAAGTAGCAGACTCAAGCAGTAATGATGAGAACAATACAGTCATAGGACTCCTAGTTCCTCCTGGATGAATATAGTTGATAATCTGATGTATTATCTCTGAGTCTTTCTGCATTAACTAAAACCTCCACCAACGTGGAGGACATGACTACATGTTGACCACAAGCTCATAGACCCCAGACCAGTTAGAAGCAGAAAGTTGAGATTCCCAAAATATCACCCTGTTACCTCACCACCAGTCAATGAAGAGAATGTTGACAAGCTGATCACACACCCCTGACCGTCATAATGTTGCCTTTAAAAACCCTTGCCTGAAAGCCGTCAGAAAGTTTGGGTCTCTTGCTGCCCATTGTCTTCACTTGGTGCTCTGCAAATAAAAACTGTACTTTCCTTTACCAAAAGTCAGTTTTAGTAGATTGGCTTTGCTACATGTCAGGTGGGTAAACCTGACTTAGGTTAGTAACATTTTGTTCAAATGCTTGCTTTCACATTAAATAAAAAATCCAAATTGGTGTGGTTAGTGTGATGAAAAAATATCCATTAAGGTTAGTTGAAGAAGTTAGGAACAATTGCAGTTAGAATACAAAATCAAAGTTACCCAAGCAACTGAGTGCTATTAACATATTGGGGTTTACTTGAAAGAGCAAAGCTAAAAGGTGACCATTCACAGTGCTGAAAATACACTAAGTGCTTAGTCAGTGTGAGTTAAATGGATGAATAGATGTAATTAATTTAAAAGGAAGGTCATCCAGGATATAATTTGAGGTGTCAGTGGGAGAAGTCTGTCCTACTGAAGAGACTCAGATGGAAATTCTGTTCCAACCAGCTCACCATATATGAGCATCAGTGCTTTTCTATACACGTTCTAATCCTAGCTAATCCTCTCAAGAGTGCGATCTTATTCACTTAAATGTGTTATAATAGAAAACAGATCCGCTTATTCTGTTCCACATAATAGGAGATTTAAAAGAAACCTTTGTTGTGTCAGCATACACGTTGTATCGTGTATACACTTACTGAAGGTTGTCTGAGCTTCTGTTTTGTTAGTCAAGTCTTGATCTCCCCTCCCAGTCCCCCAACCCTTCCAAGGGTTTGATTCTTAAGTGTCCTTTAATATTGCCAATCTAATCTACGTTCTCTTCCCTGCTGTTGAACACCTCTGTTGCCCTCCATTTCTAAATTTCTAGCCCCTCACACGAGAAATGCTTCAGTTACCTGAATTCCGTATTTTGTGAGTCTCTTAGTTAACCCATGGAGAAGGCAATGGCAAGCCACTCCAGTACTCTTGCCTGGAAAGTCCCATGGATGGAAGAGCCTGGTGGGCTGTAGTCCATGGGGTCATGAAGAGTCAGACACAACTGAGCAACTTCCGTTTCACTTTTCACTTTCATGCATTGGAGAAGGAAATGGCAACCCACTCCAGTGTTCTTTCCTGGAGAATCCCAGGGACGGGGGAGCCTGGTGGGCTGCCGTCTATGGGGTTGCACAGAGTTGGACATGACTGAAGCGACTTAGCAGCGGCAGCAGTAGTTAACCCATATGACTGGAGAGTGTCTGCAACTGCCTTGGTAGGTTGATTTCCTACAGTGTTCAGATGGGGCTATTATGTGGCCAGGCTTTGGAGTAGGATGACAGGGCATTCAACTTCTCTGTGCCTCCATTTGTCACCAATGAAAAGAGAACAATGAAATACCTGCCTTTTAGGGCTCTTATGAGAAGGAAATGGGATAAACACTTGAAACACCTAGTGCTTCCACTGCACACAGTAGACTTAATTAATGTTACAAAAGATGATGGTGAACACTGGGGTTCCTCACAGAAAAGTTCTCCCAAGTCACCCTGTTAAATAAACTACACTGGGAAAGTATCCCATTGATCTCATTTGTTTGAAAATGTAAATAGTCAGCCTTTTGGAAAAATGTTGGCACATCCCTAGTCTTCGGACATGGCTCACATTCTTCTCTTTCCCTCAGATTGCAAAGGGTCACTCGGAAATTGAATCTCCACGTAATCTCTGTGCCTGTGATGTCATCTAGGAGGGTCAGGAGAATTGTGTAATGCATTCCTAAAACATGGACGTAGTACCTGTGATGTGACCATTGCTGTTGTAGGGATATAGAGTGATGGAGCTTCTATCCCTGTTCAGTTGAAATCCCTTAGGATAGCCAGGGCTGCTTTTCCAGGCTCCTTGGTTAGCTCAGCCCTCTTCCATTTTCTTTCAAACTACCTTCATGTTGCCTTTCCAATGTTTGGCTCCTTATCCTTGATGGAGATGATAGGAGTGAAGTGAGAGCTGAATATCTTTGCCTTTCCCCACCTCTGGTTACAGCATGCTGTTGTTCCCAAGAATAAGCCTAGCATTTCCTCTTCATCCTCTCTGGGAAATAATGGGTAAGTCATTTCTAGGTAGCCTCTCCTGATTCTAGGTGTTAGGTTTTCTAACTGTTCTGAAGGCACTAGCACTTCTTGGTGCAAAGGACGTGGCTTTGGGAGTCAGACCCAACTGGACTCATCTCACCTCCACTGTTTCCCAGCTGTGTGATCTCCCATAAGTCGTTTCACCTCTCTGAGCTTTAGTTTTCCTTGTTGTTAATGAAGGCTAATGATTACCACTTTCTTGGGTTGTTGTGAGCATTAAAATGAGAGAATGTCCATAAAGCACTTTGTACAGGCCTGGCACACAGTAAGTGCTCAATAAACATTCAGTTCAGTCGCTCAGTCATGTCTGACTCTTTGCGACCCCATGAACTTCAGCAGGTCAGGCCTCCCTGTCCATCACCAACTCCCAGAGTCTGCCCAAACCCACCCAAATGCCCATTGAGTCGGTGATGCCATCCAGCCAGCTCATCCTCTGTCGTCCCCTTCTCCTCCTGCCCTCAATCTTTCCCAGTATCAGGGTCTTTTCCAATGAGTCAGCTCTTTGCACCAGGTGGCCAAAGTATTGGAGTTTCAGCTTCAACATTAGTCCTTCCAATGAACACCCAGGAATGATCTTTAGGATGGACTGGTTGGATCTCCTTGCAGTCCAAGGGACTCTCAAGAGTCTTCTCCAACACCACAGTTCAAAAGCAACAATTCTTCTGTGCTCAGCTTTCTTTATAGTCCAACTCTCACATCCATACATGACCACTGGAAAAAACATAGCCTTGACTAGATGGACCTTTGTTGACAAAGTAATGTCTCTGCTTTTTAATATGCTGTCTAGGTTGGTCATAACTTTCCTTCCAAGGAGTAAGCATCTTTTAATTTCATGGCTGCAATCACCATCTTTGGTGATTTTGGAGCCAAAAATATAAATTCAGCCACTGTTTCCACTGTTTCTTCATCTATTTGCCATGAAGTGATGGGTCCGGATGCCATGATCTTAGTATTCTGAATGTTGAGCTTTAAGCCAGCTTTTTCACTCTCCTCTTTCACTTTCATCAATAGGTTCTTTAGTTCCTCTTCACTTTCTGCCATAAGGGTGGTGTCATCTGCATATCTGAGATTATTGATATTTCTTCTGGCAATCTTGATTCCAGCTTGTGCTTCCTCCAGCCCATTGTTTCTCATGATGTACTCTGCATAGAAGTTAAATAAGCAGGCTGACAATATACAGCCTTGACATACTCCTTTTCCTATTTGGAACCAGTCTGTTGTTCCATGTCCAGTTCTAACTGTTGCTTCCTGACCTGCATACAGGTTTCTCAAGAGGCAGGTCAGGTGGTCTGGTACTCCTATCTCTTTCAGAATTTTCCAGTTTAATGTGATCCACACAGTCAAAGGCTTTGGCATAGTCAATAAAGCAGAAATAGATGTTTTTCTGGAACTCTCTTGCTTTTTCAATGATCCATCAGATGTTGGCAATTTGATCTCTGGTTCCTCTGCCTTTTCTAAAACCAGCTTGAACATCTGGAAGTTCACGGTTGATGTATTGCTGAAGCCTGACTTGGAGAATTTTAAGCATCACTTTACTAGCGAGCGAGATGAGTGCAATTGTGCGGTAGTTTGAGCAATCTTTGGCATTGCCTTTCTCTGGGATTGGAATGAAAACTGACCTTTTTGAGTCCTGTGGCCACTGCTGAGTTTTCCAAATATGCTGACATATGGAGTGCAGCACTTTCACAGCATCATCTTTCAGGATTTGAAAGAGTTCAACTGGAATTCCATCACCTCCACTAGCTTTGTTCGTAGTGATGCTTCCTAAGGCCCACTTGACTTCACATTCCAGGATGTCTGGCTCTAGGTGAGTGATCACACCATCGTGATTATCTTGGTCATGAAGATCTTTTTTGTACAGTTCTGTGTATTCTTGCCACCTCTTCTTAATATCGTCTGCTTCTGTTAGGTCCCTACCATTTCTGTCCTTTATTATCCAATAAACATTAGCTATTACTAGAAAGAGCCACACAGTAAAGGATGCCTGGTTTCAAATGTCCATTCCAAGCTTACTAGCTGATTCATTTATTTCAGCAAATTATTTACTTTCACCGAGGATTGGCTTCCTTTTCTGCAAAATGGAATTTAATATCTACTTATCTATTCACATGATTTTTCTATGGATTAAGTGAAATAAAAATTTCAGCAACAGTATGTAGAACATATTCTTCTGTTCTTCTGACTTCGTTCACTAATGGATATTTTGCAAGGTCTTGTGCTCAGCCCTGGGGGTACAGTGGAGAGAAAGATAGACATCCCATGCTCTCCTGGAGAATAATTATTTAATTAAATAAGCACAAATTATGAAAATGTTATGAAGGAAACAAACAGTGCTATTACAGTGACTAATAGTTGTTTACTTTTAAATAGAAGGATCAAGGACAACTTCTTTTAAGAGATGACATCTAAACTGAAATCTCAGTGTGGAGATCTCAATGCTGAGAAGGAACTACAAATGGAAAAGCATTCCGGCCAGAGGGAACACCATGTAGAATGGTGTGGGAAGAGGATGGCCTGTTCATTCAACCAAAAGAAGCCCAATGTCCTGAATATTTTGAAAGAATATACCTATACTGTATTTAGAACAGTAATCAAGGGCTGTAGACATCATCAAATATTCTAGTAAGGTCAAGGGAGTAAAGGCAGGCAAGAAGGTTTATAGAAGGTGATCCTGGTAAGCTTTCTATAAACGTCATTTTGTTATTTTTATCAGTTAAGGTTCCTGCAGGGAACAAGTGGTATATCCAAGGGAGTAATTAGAAGATAATTTAATAACGGGTCTATTTATTAATATGAAACTGTGGTCAGGGCATCAACCCTCATCTAAACCCATGGTTGTTTGCAAGGCAGTGTTTCAAGCTGAGCCTCCAGAGACCAAAGGTTTGTAGGTTTTTAAAATTTTTTTTACAGGAGGTGATGAGTTTTCTTCAACCAGAGAAGTTCTGCCTTTATCTATTTTGTAAATATTTAACTTCTGGGTCAGATTTACACACACACACACACACACACACAATATCCTGGGGTGGAAAAAAAATGTTTGAAAATACTGGTGGACAGTATTTTCTACCAGTAAAATACTGCACAGTAGAGTTCTCCATGGGTGGTCCAGAGCCTAGTGCTGAAGTACCTTCAGCCACAGTAGATGATAAGAAGAAGCAGAGACTCTGGGGTGATCAAGCAGCATGGAACTCAGACAAAGGGAGGAAGAACAGACTTTTGGGAGACCCTTGAGGCCTGGACTTCCAGATTCCAAGCAGAGGGTGGCCTTGAGAAGCTGCAGAATGACATGTATATGACAGCATCTGGAGTGGTATTTGATTTTTAAAGTGGATTATAAGAATTTGAGCTCCATCACCCAGGAGGCTTAATCATATTTGTGAAGCCAGGATGTTTCTGTTGCATTGGTAAAGGTCAAAATCAATACAGTTCTCAAATCTTCCCCTATTTCACAGGTCTGGTGTGCTGTTATTCCACAGATCACTAGTGAATTTCTCTGTGATCCTTAAGTATTTACTTGACATAAAAATGACTTTTAAGGTTTACTTACCAGTCCCTTGGCAAATGAAGGACATTTCATATCTCTAGTACTTTAACTATATCATCTGGAATTATTGCACATTAAGCTGTTGCTTTGCCTGACTGCTGAGAAATGTTCCTGAGTTTCAGAAGGGCTTCTTTTTGGTGGGTAGTGGGTGAAGAAACGAATTTTTCTGTCTGCTTCTCTAGAAAGGCTCTTCCTGAATGAAGTGAGTACATCAGAGAATGGTGTCCATGAAATACAGCTCAAGCCTCCTAAACACACCTTTAAAAAAATTATTTATTTATTTATGTTTGTGTTGGGACTTGATTGCTGTGCACACTTTTCTCTAGTTGTGGCGAGTGGTGACTGCTCTGTAGTTGCGGTGCACAGGTTTCTCATTGTGGCGGCTTCTCCTGTTGCAGTGCACAGGTTGTGGGGTGTGCGGGCTTCAGTAGTTGGGGCTTGAAGGCTCAGGAGTTGGGGCTCCTGGGCTCTAGAGCACAGACTCAGTAGTTGTGGTGCACCAGCTTAGTTGCTCTGTGGCATGTGGGATCTTCCCAGACTAGAGACTGAATCTGTATCGCCTATGTTGGCAGGTGGATTCTTTATCACTGAGCCACTAAGGAAGCCCAGCTTAACTTCTTTGAATCGTACTTCAGAATTAGGCTCTGGACTGCCCATGGAGGGTTCTACTGGAACTCATCAGAAGCCTGTCATCGTGTTGATGGGAGGGATTGGTATTGAAAGCACTGTCTGCAGTTTCCCATTCTCTACCCTTTAGAAGAACTCACCCAAGGGAAGATGCTCTCTGTTCTCACTACCAGGAAAGGCTCTGTTTCTCATGAGCAACTAACATGTTTTCTAACTTAGGAGTATTTGGAATTTTGTTATTTGAATGGTCAGATCCACTGAATAATACAACCATAGCTGCATATAAGAAATATTCATGCCTGGTGAGGCATATCCACTCTCAGGCAAGGATAATTTTTCAAAAGTCACCTTCCCTCCTAGTGATTCCTTTGAGCAGCCAAGATTGAGGATCACAATTACAACTAATTGCTTCTATGCTTTTGGTGACTGGAAAACTCAAGATCCAGTTTGGGACATTTTCTATCAGCTCTATAGGACTTTATGATATGCAGTGGTGAGTACACTTATGGTCTAGACTTGACGTTAGTGATGTATTGATTTACCCTTCCTCCTAACTTCTTTACCTATTTTTAAAATTAATTTATTTATTTTAATTGGAGGCTAATTACTTTACAATATTGTAGTGGTTTTTGCTATACATTGACATGAATCAGCCATGGATGTACATGTGTTCCCCATCCTGAACCCCCTTCCCACCTCCCTCCCCATCCCATCCCTCTGGGTCATCCCAGTGCACCGGCCCTGAGCACCCTGTCTCATGCATGGAACCTGGACTGGTGATCTGTTTCACATATGACAATATGCATGTTTCAATGCTATCCTCTCAAATCATCCCACCCTCACCTTCTCCCACAGAGTCCAAAAGTCTTCTTTACATCTGTGTCTCTTTTGCTGTCTTGTATATAGGGTCATCGTTACCATCTTTCTAAATTCCATACGTATGTGTTAGTATACAGTAATGCTGTTTTTATTTCTGACTTACTTCACTGTGTATAATAGGCTCCAGTTTCATCCACCTCATTAGAACTGATTCAAATATATTCTTTTTAATGGCTGAGTAATACTCCATTGTGTATATGTACCACAGCTTTCTTATCCATTCATCTGCCGATGGACATCTAGGTTGCTTCCATGTCCTAGCTTTTGTAAACAGTGCTGTGATGAACATTGGGGTACACATGTCTCTTTCTTTACCTATTTTTATAAATCACATTGCCATTATGTATTTTGGGGGGCTGTTTTGAGTGACCTTTGAAATGAGGCAGAAGATGTATTGGTAGGTAAGAGATGATGGAAAGACAGACAAGTGCCATACTGTGTTTATAATGGGTCTGTTCACTGCTGTGGGATATTTTCACACATTAGACACCACAAATGCCACTGCACTTGCCATTCTTCATGCAGATACAACAGAATACATGGTCCTTAGTAATATTATTATAAATCATGCCCTTATATCTCTTACTTTTTAACTGAAAAGAGGAACATTAGCAGTCTTTTAAAACATTGAAAGAAATAAATTTAAGACACATTTTTAATTCCATCTGCTACACATGCACAATATGACAAAAACATTTATTTTTTTCAGAAACCCAGTCTCTCCTCAGAGGGCTTTTCTTTAAGCACAGTAAATATAGGGAGTAGAAAAATCAACAAAACAAATATTTATGAAGAATAAGTCCAGTCTTCAATGGCACTTGAAATTCCACAATTGCCACCCATGCATTATGGTGAGTAAACAATAAGTCATTGGCTTTCATTCCTTCTCAGGGTACTCCAGAAACCATGACCTACAAGGCCTTCTAAGAATGGGCCCCTGTTTACCTCTTTAGCTCTCAAACCATTAACCTGCCCTGCCAACA
Organism: Bos indicus; assembly: GCF_029378745.1. Lineage (NCBI taxonomy): Eukaryota > Metazoa > Chordata > Mammalia > Artiodactyla > Bovidae > Bos > Bos indicus. The sequence continues at coordinate 22,960,120 of NC_091789.1, read as the reverse complement.
TTAGTGATAATGTACTTCTTTCAGTTTCTAGAGCATTCTCTTGCCTCTGATCCTTCACACTTTCTATTCCATCTGTCAGGATCATATTCTCTTCCTCCTTCCCCCATTCACCTAGCTAATTCCCCTTCATTCTTTGCATGTTTCAACTTAGATGTTTCTTCTTATTAGAAATTCTCCCTGAGGTCCAGACCTGTTTCCTGTTGTAATTACTTTTTCTGTTGGACAATTTCTCCCCCTGAAGGGTAATCACAGCATTAACTTCCTTCTCCCCTTCTAGAATATAGGCTCCAGGACACTGTCTGTCACTGCATTTCTAGCACTTACCACAGTGGCTAGCATAGAGTAAGTACTCAGTACGTGGAATTTGCTATGGTGATTATAAAGTGTGTATTTCAATATTTGAAAGGCACTTGGTAAATGTTGATGGTGCTTCTAGGAGTCTTGTTTGGAGCGAGACAGCCATGATTGTTCAGGGAGAGAAGATGATGTTCGTGCAGTGTGTGGACTCTATAGCTGAACATTCCTGGCCCCTGCTCTGTAGACAGTTATGAGGGGTAATAAGACTTGCAGCAAGGGAGAGAAATCAGCTCTCCTGAAACTGATTTTCACTTTTAGTTAGCACTTGCTCTATGCAAGGAAAGGTCATATCAGTTGGGAGCTTAACTGTTTCCAAGATGACTGCCTATTTCAGCAACTCAAAAGGGGCTTCTGGAGCTTTGCCTGGGCTGCAGTCATTTTGTCCTGAAGTGGAGCATGCCTGAAATATGACAGTTGAGAGTAGAAGCACAGGAGTGGGTGACATGAAATGCCTTGTGCATTTCTATTGCTTTTTTTTTTTTTTTTAACTGCACCTCATGACATATGAAATGTTTGTTCCCTGACCAGGGATCGAACCCACACCCTCTGTAGTGGAAGCATGGAGTCTTAACCCCTGGCCTGCCAGGAAGTTTCCTACCTAGCTTTTTTTTTTTTTTGCCAATAAGATTTTATCTATTCCCCTATGAGAAAGCAGGTGTGTGTATTGGAAAGTGCTTTGAACTTGGAACCAAAATTCCTCACCTTTCTATTTCCTAACATGGTTACTTTGGACAACTTGGTTGATCACTCTTACCCTTGATTTCCTCTCTTCTAAAATGGGACCTCATGAAGTAATGTAAGCCTCATGACCTCTGGATAAAATCACCTAGAAGGCGATTACTAAAGGCTTGTTAAATCCAAGTGTCCAAGAAAGATATGCCCCCATTGGGATGAATAAGTTTGAATGTTCTGGCTTTTCTTTATCAAAGTTTGAGCATGAATTTAAGCATTTTTATTGTTACTATTAATATTTATTTACACAGTACCCTGCCTCAAAAAAGATACAGAAAAAGGAATATCATGTAACTTACATTTCCAAATAAAATTGATTTGTTTAATAAAGCAGTAGCTGTCAGAAACTCCAATTTTGCTCTGCTTTGATGTAATCCATATGCAAACTGGAAGTTTTCCTACAGAGCTGAGGGGAAAACGGAGACCCACAAATCTCTCCAAATTAGCCCTTGAATATCAACCACATTTCTTTTTGAGCATAATCAGATACTCTGACTATGGCCTTCTAATTATTTCACCAGGCGGGGAAAGGAGAGCTAACAAATAAGGCCGATTCTTCCTTGGCACCACAAAATTCAAAAAAAGAACAAAAAGCCCATTGAAGTTCTCCTCTGTTCCTTTGAAATGTGTGCAATCTGCCTCCTGAGACTGCAAGGTTATTGAGTGGAGGCAGAAAGGTGGCAGAGAAATGAGTAAAGAAAGATCCATCCATCCCAGTAGTCATGACTCCTCCGTCATTCAGACACCAGCAGAGTAGGCAGCAGTGAGCCGCAAAGTGCAGACAGAAGCTCCCACCTGCTGCTGTCCATGTATCCAAACTCCTTAGGCTCCTTGCTAGCTTGACTGGTGCCTTCCTTCCTACCTGTGCTTCCTGGCAACCAAGCCAAGTCCTCCTTTGTGGCTCTGAGGGTTCTTCTCTTTCCTTCTTGGACTGTCTCTTATGCATTCACTGGCAGTTCCTAACAACTTCAGGTGTCACCTATCTGGGAACACATAAGAAGCTCATTTGGTAGTTGGATACAACCCAGAGACCTAGGGTTACAGGGAAGTGTAGCAAGAAGTGGGCTCTGAGAGCCCACGTTCAGGACTATGCATGCATGCATGCTAAGTTGCTTTAGTTGTGTCTGACTCTTTGCGAGTTGAACCATAGCCCTCCAGGCTCCTCTGTCCATGGGATTCTCCAGGCAAGAATGCTGTAGTGAGTTGCCATTTCCTCTTTCAGGGGATCTTCCCAACCCAGGAATCGAACCCACATCTCTTATATCTCCTGAATTGGCAGGCGGGTTCTTTACCACTAGCACCACCTGAGAAGCCAGTTCAAAACTATACTTGGTTTCAAATTCTGCTTCCAAGACCCTTGAGGTAAACTCTGGAGAAGTATCCAAGTATTGGAAAGAGCCATTTCCGGAGAGAATGGTTGCTTCATTATTTCACAAGTAGAGATGCTGGCTGGCCAGAGGGGTGGAGTGGCATAGTGGAAGAAAGCATCAGACTTGGCATCAGGCAGATTTGGCTTTAGATCCTTTTGTTGCCAATTCCTATGTATTTCCTTGGGCAAATCACTCAATTGATCTGAGCCTCAATTTACTTATCTGTAAAATAGGAATAATGCTACTGCCTACTTTATAATGACCTCATGGGGTTGTAGTGAGCAGTTGTGAGAAATAATGCATGCAGATTATTTTTCATGGTATAGAGTAGTTGGTCAGAAGGTCAGCTCCCTAAACCTTACTGCGGAAAGGACACCTGCCCTGTGTGTTGGGTTGGGTGTTCTGTCAGGTCCCTTGTGATTCTGGTTTATCTTTTCCACTATTTTTGTTGAATAATCCAGTAACTCTTATCTTCTTGCTTTGGATTTACCCTCAAGCAGGCTTTGTGACTAGAATCTTGAGCAAGGATTGCTTTTCACCTCAAAGGTCAGCAGCTTTACAAAATGTCTTTAAACTACCTTCAGCTTCTTTGAAGAGATTTTTACATCTTTATTATAAAGTGGCTCTGTGTGTCCCTTAGTGAGGTGAGGAGGCTTTAACCAAAACTCCTGACACATGCTCTGTAGCTAGATGATCTCGAGAAACACACATTTATGAGGAGATAGTGAAAGCTTAGAGTTTGTGATCTAGTTTGGCTTTAGACCTTTAAAGAAGTCAGCCGAGCACTGTTCCAAAAACTTGCTCTTCCAAATGGATACCTTTTGACATGCTTCTATCAGCTGGTTTCCAAAGATAGCATCCAAATGAACAATACTTCCTTGTATGTAGGTCCTCTGTTTGAACCAGGGCTGGCCTTTGCCCATTAGAATGTGGTGGGAGTGACACTGATGACCCTGTAGACTAGATCATAAGAAGCTTTGGAGCAACATTGGTCTGAATCTCTTGGAATGCTCATCCTGCTAGAAGCCACATTCCAGGTAAGAAATTCATGCTAGAGAAAGCTTAGATGTTCAGAGTCCACATGAAGAGAGAAATGTCTGACCAGCCACCAGTTGTTCCTACCATCCCAGCTGAGGGTGCCCGACCTGTTAATGAAAAAGCCTTCTTGGACATCCAGCCCAGGTGAAACTTTGAAGGACATCAACCTTAATCTGACTGTAGCTGCCAGAGAGACCCCAAGTAAGAACTGTTCACTTAGCCAAATCAATCTACAGAACTATGAGATTAATAAATTGTTTGGAGACACTAGTTTGCATCTTTATTTTTTAACTTTTATTGGAGTATAGTTGCTTTATAACGTTGGGTTAGTTTCTGCTGCACAGCAAAGTGAATCAGTTATAGGTGTATATATATATCCCCTCTTTTTTGGATTTCCTTCCCATTTAGGTTACTACAGAGCATTGAATAGAGTTCCCTGAACTCTACAGTGGGTTCTCATTAGCTATCTATTCTATACACAGTAGTGTATATATGTCAATCTCAATTTCCCAATTCATCCTGCCCCCTCCCCTGCTTGGTAACCATAAGCTTTTTCTCTACATTTGTAACTCTTATTTTTGTTTTGACAATAAGTTCATTTGTACCGTTTTTCTAGATTCCACATATTAGTAATGTTATACAATATTTGTTTTTCTCTTTCTGACTTACTTCACTCTGTATGACAGTCTCTAGGTCCATCCTCATCTCTGCAAATGGCATTATTTCATTATTATTGATAGCTGAGTGATACTCCATTGTACATATGTACCACATCTTCATTCATTCTTCTATTGATGGACATTTACATTGAATATGTGAAGCTGCCAGCAGAGTATCTAATCAGATTGTTTAGTAGTTGGAGAATCTAGTACCATTATTGCAGGACCTGTGGCTTCCTAGTAAGAGGGTCCATGTTGGTTTCCATTGACTCAAGTTGATGAGCCTTAACCCTCATCTAGAAAGTCACTTGTCATTGGGTTAAGACCACTAGGGCAAGAATACAACTTATATCTCTCTCACTGGACTCCTTGGTATTCAAGTTCATCCCTTCTTTCTTATTTGTAAGACAAGCTCTATAGAGGATTTTGTGCAATTGTTTCCCCAATTTCTTTCCAGGATGACCTTATGCACTCTTCAAAACTAGAGTTGGCAGAGTAGAGCCCACAGGGATACCACTAAGTATTTTTGTAAGTAAAGTTGTATCGAAACTTGCCCATTTATTTATATATACTCTTTTGCTGGTTTTTCACTAGGATGGAAGAGTTGAATAGTTGTGACAGATGGTATGGTGTGCAAAGCCAGAAATATTTACTATCTGACCTTTACAGAAAAAGTTTCCATAACCCTTTGCCAATCCTTTGCCAACCCTTGTCTAATTGAGCTAATTGGTTGATGGTATTTAAGATTACGTGCAGTATTATATGTAGACTGAATCTGACAACCTGACTTCATGATGATTTCCTTCTAATGTAATCTTTTCTGTGGACCACTAAGCAGGTAAATTCTGCCTCAGCTAATGTGTATTATCCTATGAGGTGTATATTTTGTCTCCAGTTTACAGATCAGGAAATTGCTGATTTGGAAAGAAAGGATAATTTAATTAAAGTCATATAACTACTAACACTACAAACAAAGCTAGTGGAGGTGATGGAATTCCAGTTGAGCTATTTCAAATCCTAAAAGATGATGCTGTGAAAGTGCTGCACTCAATATGCCAGCATATTTGGAAAACTCAGCAGTGGCCACAGGACTCAAAAAGGTCAGTTTTTATTCCAATGCCTAAGAAAGGCAGTGGCAAAGAATGTTCAAACTACCGCACAATTGCACTCATCTCACACGCTGGTAAAGTAATGCTCAAAATTCTCCAAGGCAGGCTTCAACGGTACGTGAACTGTGAACGTCCAGATGTTCAAGCTGGTTTTAGAAAAGGCAGAGGAACCAGAGATGAAATTGACAACATCTGCTGGATCATTGAAAAAGAAAGAGAGTTCCAGAAAAACATCTCTTTCTGCTTTATTGACGATGTCAAAACTGTTGACTGTGTGGATCACAACAAATTGTGGAAAATTCTGAAAGAGATGGGATTACCAGACCACCTGACCTGCCTCTTGAGAAATCTGTATGCAGGTCAGGAAGCAACAGTTAGAACTGGACATGAAACAACAGACTGGTTCCAAATAGGAAAAGGAGTACGTCAAGGCTGTATATTGTCACCCTGCTTATTTAACTTATATGCAGAGTACATCATGAGAAACGATGGGCTGGATGAAATACAAGCTGGAATCAAGATTTCCAGGAGAAATATCAATAACCTCAGATATGCAGATGACACCACCCTTATGACAGAAATTGAAGAAGAAGTAAAGAGCCTCTTGATGAAAGTGAAAGAGAATAATGAAAAAGTTGGCTTAAAACTCAACATTCAGAAAACTAAGATCATGGCATCTGGTCCCGTCACTTCATGGCAAATAGATGGGGAAACAGTGTCAGACTTTATTTTTTTAGGCTCCAAAATCACTGCAGATGGTGACTGCAGCCATGAAATTAAAAGACGCTTACTCCTTGGAAGGAAAACTATGACCAACCTAGACAGCATATTAAAAAGCAGAGATACTTTGTCAACAAAGGTCCATCTAGTCAAAGCTATGGTTTTTCCAGTAGTCAGGTATGGATGTGAGAGTTGGGCAATAAAGAAAACTGAGCTCCAAAGAATTGATGCTTTTGAGCTGTGGTGTTGGAGAAGACTCTTGAGAGTCCCTTGGACTACAAGGAGATCCAATCAGTCCATCTTAAAGGAGATCAGTCCTGGGTGTTCATTGGAAGGACTGATGTTGAAGGTGAATCTCCAATACTTTGGCCATCTGATGCAAAGAGCTGACTCATTTGAAAAGACCCTGATGCTGGAAACGATTGAGGGCAGGAGGAGAAGGGGATGACAGAGGATGAGATGGTTGGATGGCATCACCAACTCAATGGACATGAGTTTGAGTAAACTCCGGGAGTTGGTGATGGACAGGGAGGCCTGGAGTGCTGCAGTTCATGGGGTCGCAAAGAGTCAGACACGACTGAGCAAATGAACTGAATTGAACTGCTAACATGATTGAACTAGGATACGCACCCAGTCCACAGGCTCCAATACTTGTTTTTTTCTCCTACACCAGTGCTTTCCAAATTTGTGTGTATGTGTGAGTGTGCGCACGTGCTTATGTGTTTGGCAGCAGAACCTTCTTTTTCTCAAAAAATGCCTTCTAATTGCCTGATGTATATAAAACAGGTTAAAACAGAACTTCTTTGGTCAAAGTACTCTATGATCACCCCCCTCCTCCTTGTAGCATACACACATGCAAACACATACACACTTCAGTCTTAACCTAAATATAGCATGGACTTTCTCAGGACCTGTAGCAAGAGGTGGAATGGCATGAGATTTGGGCCATCATCATTCTATCTTTGTCTTTTTCATAGCACAGATGTCTGATTGCTCTTTTGCCTCAAAGTCAGGGATTCCCAAGGCATTCTGTAGAATTGCAAACAAAAAAAATTCAAGGATTACTATATTTAGTTATATGACTGCTTTAACCACTGCCAGGCTTCCAATCTCTCTAGCCAATCAAAAGTAAATTGAGTACTATTATTTTTTTTTAATCTTATTTTTATCTTGGTATATCCATATGATGGAATTTTATATATAATATTAAAATTACATTATAAAACTGTTTAATAATGTGGAATCTATAGGATAATGCAGGTCAAAATAGCTCTGTATACATTGTGATCTCAGTTCTGCATGATGTCTTTGATTGGCAATATGTGTATTAACTCACTCACCCTAGTCAAATAAAATTGGCAGGACCCATGACCTCTGGGTGGAGGGGTTCTCTATGATGGTTATCATCTGCCTTTCATCCATTCTTTCGAAAGCATGTAGAAACAAGTCAATTTGCCGAATAAATGTATCTGCATGTACTGTGTGATGACAGTTTCTGATGTTGTTTCAAAAACTGAAGAAGAAATAACTGGCCTGGAAGAATAGATTTCCATGTTGATTTCCGAGTTTTTCCTCTCTGTGTCCTGCATTGTCCTTTCACTCCTTGTCTGTCTGCATTCTTACGCCTCTTTATTTACAGTGACATTAAAGAAAGGGTACAAAAGGCCCTTGGCCTTTTGTTTAGCATGTTTAAAGATGTATCTCTGTTTATGGCTGTCAGTATTGAGTGAAAACTTGACTTGAAATAAACCTGTTCATATTTTGAACAAAAGAAGCACAGATGTTAATTGGCATCCTGTGTTTTAACTGTCATCATCAGTGTGTTCCTTTGGATTGTAAACTGAATCCATGCAGCAACCACAAAGTGTGAGTGAAATTATATTTAGGCAGATGAAGAGCTTGAGACACTTACAAATGACTCTTTAGGACTCAAGAAAGATAATACATGTGACACACTATATTCCTTTGCACTGAAAGTTTCCTACATCACACTGTGTGTTTAGTATGTAGGGAAGTTTTTAAACATATTTTTAGGAAAATGTAAAAGAAAAAGTTGTATCCTATTACAGGGAAGTGTTATATATTAATGCCACTCTCGAATTAAGAAAGATCAGTGTCTTGTAAAAATTTCTGTATTGGTTAGATTATGGTGTCAGTACATTTTATAAGGTCTAAGGAAACTTACGTAAGAACAAATATTTTCCCAATACAATCAAATGCCACTTTGAATAAGGGGCATGGTAGAAGAGATGCAATGGATATGTGTAATGTGTGCTAAATTCGTGATTGCCTTGGGCACTGCTAAAGCCACACTGGGTAATTTCACTTGACAGCCAAAAAAGAGGAGCTAAAGAAATGTGGCAGTTTCACCTCCTGTGTCTATTCACAAACTCCCATGGTGACCTCATTAATCTGGGGGGAGGGGGGCAGAGCACTCAAAGACTGACTGCATAATGCCAGAATGACTGCTTGCAAAAATCAAATTCCAGTCCATCTGCCACTGGTTTTCTTGATGCTGGTGTTTGGCAGCTTTTGAAATGGGTGGGCCGAGGTATGCCAGGTCATAGCAGGGGGAGGAGAATGTTGACAGCATACTGGTTGGAGCAGCGGCAAATGTGTTCCGTGCCTGCCTTGCCTGCCATCCAGGGCAGCTCAGACTCCAGCTCTCCCAGCTTTCTGCTGCTACTGGTTCTCATCATGGTGCTGACAGGAATCATGGAGAGAAGACTGGAAGCCCACTGGGCCTCCCACCAGAGATGGTGGCCTGCTGTGTCAGCACATGCATACTTGGTTACATAGGCTAGGGGATCATAATCCCTGGACTTGCTCCGAGTACCCCAGACAATTTGTTGGATTGATGCTTTACTTGCCTTTACTAACTTTGTGTTTTTGCAACCAATCAATTGTTTACTGCCCAAGGTCACTCACTGACTCTAGATGTGGATTCAGCAAACATCTATCATGCCACTTGCTGTGTACTGGATATGGTTCTGGTCTCTCCTGCCCCTTTATCTCATTTAATCCTCATTACATTTTGAGGGTAATATTAGTATTCTCATTTTTAAATGATTAAACCAGGACCTTTTGTGCTAACCCATGCTATGGCTCTCCTCACTTTAGGGGGAAATATACTAATGTTTTTATATATAATATTGTGTAATGTGAGATAAAGATGATAAAGCCATCCTCTTTCAAAAGATATATCTCATCGCTAAAATTTTACATTTGGCATTGACTGTTATAATAAAGACATACCACTGGTGAAGTGGTGTGAGGGCTGGGAAGTTGTGGTGGTGGGCATTGAAATACAATGAGTCCCATCTAGTCTACACGTGTTGGGTCCAGTCCTGAATCCCACGGCAGACATTACAAGGAGGCCATGAGTCAGATAGGTGCAGGCAGAACTAGAATCCATTGTCATGGACACCAAAGGAGGAGGAAGTATTTCCACCATGGTCTTTCTGCCACCACTCCAAATTTCAAACCCTAATCCAGTATTACAAACTTGCACAAAGATGGAGCAAATGTTTCAACACTGTGTTAGTGTACAGGAGGTCTAGAAAGAGAAAGCTTGCAAAGAGCCCAAGGATTTTGCTTTTGGAGGTTAGTGCTGACCTTCCCAAGGGCCCCTCCTATGAAGTTGGAAGAGCAAGATGCAAATGAATGAGGGATCCGTAGAAAATGAAGGAAAAGAATATCATGAATAGTTTGGGACTTCTAGTGGTTTTGATGGGGCAGGAAGGGGTGAAGGGACTAGTTTCTTGGGGACACATCCTAACAGAAGGGTACTTTTGAAAATTGTAAGCTATGAAAAGACTCCAACATAACTGGAGTATGAAAGGAAAAGGTCATGGAGAGAATGGTTTAGATATAGGATGAAACTTGAATACCAGTGTCTGAGAGATGACAGGAGAGGGTATGGAGCAAGACCCAGGGGAAGGATTGGCCTTAAACTGGATGATGGTTCTTACAGTCTTTGTGGTTTTTTTGGATGAGTCATGTGGCACACGAGGTTTTAGTTCCCTGCCTGGGGATCAAACCCAGGCCGTTGGCAATGAAAGCACCGAGTCCTAACCACTGAACCGGAAGGAAATTCCCACCAGTTCTCATTTTTGAGGGAAAAAAATGAGGAAGGATGTGATTTGTGAATGTTTATGTTGGAGCTGGAAAAAGTGAAGAAGATTATAGCCAAAAACCTCAGCTGTGTTAGTGAAGCAGGGGGCAAGCCAGAGATTGAGATTGGAAGGTAGCAGGAGCTTTTGAAGCAAGGTAGTGAAGGCTTAACATGGTCGTTGGGGAAGATAGAGTATGGACTGAATAAAAGTATAAAGGGGGTGTTGCTGAAAATCCAGCAAAGGTTGGAGATCATGAGTTTGTAATGTTGCCAAACTGCCCAGTTTGCATGAGTTTCTCTTGCTTAGTGAATCAGCAAGGGTAGATTGTAATATTGGGTTAGGGTTTGGAATTTGGAATGGTGGCAGAAGGACCATGAGGGAAAGAATCTGTGGGGGCTGGAGGACAAGTAGCTTCAATTTTTAGCCGTCAGATCCAGGCCAGGTAAGGATGGAAGTGAAGAGATAAGTCTGTGGATGCAAAGGCAATGCAGATCTCTAAAGGATCATGTCAGGACTTAACGGTAGTGGAGGAGGCAGTACACCATGAACTAAAATCATCTTGAATAGGTCATGAATGGGGAAAGTTATTAGGAGGCATAAAGTGGTAGATAGCTAAGAGGCAAGCATTTAAGAGACCAGAGGTTTTTATATGAGAATTTGAGAATAATGAGCATGGTGTTGGGTTACTAAATAACAGGTTCAGATCTCCATTATTCCCACTTTGTGAAATATGAAGAGTAACCAGTCTTCACTCGAAAGTCTGTTGGGAAGACAGTGTCATCAGAAGATAGTTAGGGTTCAATAAAAGTAGGAGCTGGAGGAGCATTCTGTCAAGCTTCAGCAAATAACCCGATTTCTCTTTTCATGGAATCAGAACACACAATGATGGATAAGGGCAGCATTGGAAGCTTGAAGCAGAGAGAAGCACCACAGTGGGGTGAGAATGAGACTGCAAATGATGTGTATGGGATGGAAGAGCCATTGAGATTGGCGCTGGCCTCAGGTTGGTGCCTGAAGCCAATGAGAAGCTTTATGGAACTTCTTTCAGCCCTTTGAGTTGTAGAGAAATGAGTCATGAGTGAGAGGTCCTGGTGTCCAAAGTTTGAGGTTAGATAAGGACCCCAAACTTGAGAGCTTAGTACTTTGTCAATATGTCTTACCTGTCTAACAGTTTGCTTCAGTGCAGATTCATCTTTGACGAGTGATATCTTAAGGACACTATTCATTCCTTAATACTCTTATCTTCTGCTTTCTTTTAATACATTTTGTTCATTTGTTTGTGCCCCTGCCTTATTTCAGGGAGGCTGTAAGGCAGGTAATTCAGTATTGTTGGTTTCCTTGTGAGAAGTATCAATGAAGTTGACTGGGAATGTATCTTTAGTTAATTTGGGAAAGCTTTTGAGGGGGTCAGTCTGCCCTTTTCCCATCCAATTTTTGGATATTCTGTGACCTGAAAATATCCCCATAAGCATAGGAAGTGAATGTAATATTCAAATTATTAACTTTGCAATAGTGTTTATAAAATGGCTTCCAGAGAAATTTCTGGTTCAAATGATGTTGGGGGCAGTAAGTGTGAATTTCACTGAGTACTGCTTTCGTACTTCTTAGTGGTATGGGTGTATGATGGTTTTCTGTGGGTTCACTGATATCGTGGACAGAAGAGCCAGCCCATCAGGGAAGACAAAATGTTTTTTCTTCATGATACTAAGCCCAACATGTTTAAAACCAGTAGAAACATTTAGAAACCCTTCAGAAGTCTTATAGAACTACCTCACTGGGATAGATGCAGGTAAAAGATTAAGTTCTTTTTCTTGATTATGAAAATAACACATATTCATTGTAAAAAAATATTAAAAACAAAGAATATTGTAAAACAAAGAAAAAAATCTTGTGTAACTCACCAGCTAGAGATATCCATTGTTAACATTTTCATACATATTATTCAGTCATTTTTATTTCTGTATCCTTTTTAGTAAAAATCAGATCATTGTTACATATTTTCCATTGTTTTTCCTTTATTGTCTTATGATCATGATCAGATGCCATGGAAACTTTTTGACAATATGGCATTCAATGTAGTATTCCATTGGTTTACTGTATTTATTTAACTTGTTGCATCATGCTATTTACCTGGATTTTGTTTGTCTATTTGTAGTTATAAATCATGTAGGTATGAACATCCTAGGGAAGAAATAATTCTTACACACATTCATGATTACTTAAATGCATTCTTAGAAATATAATAGCTAGATTAAAATGAATCCCTCCTCCCTCTTTCCTTCTTCTGTCTCCCTCCTCCTATCTTCTTTCTTTTTCTTCCTGTATTCCCGTTGGCCTTCCTTTCATCCTTTTTTTTAATGTTACAGTTTGCACTTGAGAACTAATGTATCCTTGTGATGTTGGGGTGGTGGATTTGTTATCAGATATATGTTACTGATTTAGACCAGAGGTTAACAAGTTCCATCCAACGGGTCAAATCCAGCTTGCTTCCTGTTTTTATATGGCTTAAAGATGCTCCTTGATTAGGGAGAATGATTCTTATAATCTAACAATACTTCTTTTATTTTTTTAAATTATTAAAAAAACATATAAAGAAGAATGATGTCCTGTGATATATGAAATTTAGATTTCATTGTCCATTAAGAAAGTTTGGAGTATAGCCATTGTATGTGGCTCCTTTCATGCATATACTATGGATGAGTTGGGTGGTTGCAACTAAGATTATATGACCCCCCATGCTAGAAATATTTACGATCAGGTCTTTTGTAGGGAAAGGTTCATGATCCCTGATTCAGGTCAGAGGATTTTATAAAGCAATTATAGGTAAACAACCAATCCTTTATTTTAATTCCAGAATAATTTGTTTATATGCTCCATTTATATTGTAAATCTGTGCCCCTGTTTCTTCATCTATAGAATGAGGATAATAATAATGACAATCTCATGCAGGTTTTGCAGAGAATGATTTAATACATTTGAAATGCTTGGAATAATGCCTGACTTAGAACTGATAAGCACTGTCACTGGAGAGCTTGCAAAGTGTTCCATTGGAGGGTGTGCCATTTATTTCCAAGGAAAGAAGTCCAAGATTGCTTTTGGTGAATTTCACATCTGTTCCACACTTTTGTGCCTTCTAAGATCATTGCTGATGCTCCCTCATGTGACTGGGGTGGGAATTGTTCTCCCTGAGCAAGCATCTTTGGGTTGCTGGCCTTGGTAGAGATAATTTAGGTGGTTGAATGGGGTTGGACTACTGTTAGAAAGTCACCATTGGCAGTGTGGGAATTACAAATGTGCATACAATCAGCGATTTATAGAAAATGAGGACAGTGAAGGAAATGACAAGAACTGATTTGGATAAAGAGTATATCAAGAAAGAGAAGAGGTGCTTGACAGTGGAGGCAGACAAAAGGGGGATTATTGGAATGTGCTGAGTTTAAACTTTAGCTCGGTTTAGGACAATCATTTTTAAAATGGTTGTATATTGTAAGCTTCAAAAAAGAATGCAGCAAAAAATATATGGAAACTAGACCAAGTGGGCTTCCCTGGTGGCACTAGTGGTAAAGAATCTGCCTGCAATGCAGGAGACTTAAGAGACACAGGTTAGATCCTTGGGTGGGGAATATCCCCTGGAGAAGGAAATGGCAACCCACTCCAGTATTGTCGCCTGTAAAATCCCATGGACAGAGGAGCCTGGTGAGCTACAGTCTGTGGAGTCTATATTTATATTTTTTTTAACTTCTCTCCCATCTTAGAGTCTTTCCTACTAAGACTAATTCATTGGTCTTGCTTCCCATTCCTCCTCTTGCTCCTGTCTCATCCCTGCATTGGAAATCTTTTGATTTCTCCATCAATTATCTCCACTATGTCTCTTCATCTTCAGACATTCCACGTGATATTTTCTACAGAATCTTTATCACAGGGTCTTCTTTGGTATTTGGAGGAATAAAAGGTAGGAATTCTAACATGGGTGAAAGAGACCACTCACTGCTGTCTGCTAACACAATCAATTTTCAATTATCCAGATAAATGAAATACAAAGTTAATATGGTGACTATTTTTTAAAGTATTCACCTTTTAAGTACATATCATGCTTACTCTATACAACATATTTTAAATACTGTTAAATTTTTGGGGGATCTGTGAATTATTTAAATTGCTATTTCAATTTCCAAACACACAAGTCTCTCTCCCTCTCTCTTCCTTTTTTTTTTTTTACCATTTTTTGGTTGGATCTTGGGATTTTGAAAGGAGCTTGTTTTCTTTTTTAAAGCATTTCTTTGGAATTTTTGAGAGTTGCTTTATAGCTAGTTTGTGATCAGATTTCCTTAACATCCTGCATGTGCTTGAGAGGAATATATATTCTCTAATCATTGAGTGTAGGGCTGTATTCAGTTCAATTAGATCAAGCTTGTTAATTATGTGGTTACAATCTTCTATGACTGTATTAATTTTTTGCCTGATAGATCTGTCACTTTCTGAGAGATGTTTGTTAAAACTCTTCTGCTATAATTGCTGATTCAGTGACTTTTCCTTGTAAGTATGACATTTTTGTGTCACTTATTTTTACAGTTATATTGATATATTTGATATGTAATGATTATATAATAAGCCTCTTTAATTCTAATAAAATTAATAAAATAAAACCTTAAATAAGTTCTTAACTTTTAGAACAACTCTACTTTTTATGAAATGGATTCCTAAATATTTACTTACTGAAGTATGTCTTAATTTTTTTTAACTTATGAAAATAATGTCTGGTTGTTGTTGTTCAGTCCCTCAGTTGTGTCCAACTCTTGGACTGCAGCATGCCAGGCGTCCCTGTCCTTCAATATCTCCCAGAGTTTGCTTAGACTCATGTCCATTGAGTCAGTGATGCCTTCCAACCATCTTATCCTCTGTTGCCCCCTTTTCCTTCTGTCTCAGCCTTTCTCAGCATCAGGGTCTTTTCCAATGAGTTGGCTGTTCACATCAAGCAGCCAAAGTATTGGAGCTTTAGTTTCAGCATCAGTCCTTCCAATGAATATTCAGGAGTGACTTCCTTTAGGATTGACTGGTTGATCTCCTTACTGGTTATTGTGGGAATTATAATTATAATTGATTTCTTTTATCTTTGTATACATTTAAACTACAATCCATCACCAAGTCATAATCACTGCCAACTTTTGAACATAGTTTTCCATTCATCTCTATGTATATTTTTTCTAGTTGAGATCTTATATAAAAAGCATTATTATATCTTGACTTTTTAAATTTCAGTTTACCATAAACATTTTCTCATATTATTATAAGCTCCTATTAGATATCATATTGCTATATCTATAACCACCAAGGGAATTAAAATGGATTCTAGGATACAATCAAACATACCTAAAATCACAAAGAGAACAGAACCAAATTGTGAAGTACAGAAATTAAAGAATATGATTTGAACATCAATCGTCTTATTTAAAGCAGTTTAGAAATTTTGAATTATAGAATTTCATTGATGGTGGCATCAATTTTTCCCTTGAGGGAAAAAATAGAAAAGGTGGTTGGTATGTATGTGCCTGCATGCTCAGATGTGTCCGACTCATTGCAACCCTATGGACTGTAGCCCACCAGGTTCCTCTGTCCATGGGATTCTCCAGGCAAGAACATTGGAATGGGTTGCCATCTCCTCCAGGGGATCTTCCTGACCCACATATCCTGCATCTCCTGCATTGCAGGCAGATTCTTAACTCACTAAGCCATTGAGGTGGAATTTAAGATTAACATTGCCCTCTTCTTCAATGCTAAGTTATCTCCATTTAATGAAGATATTAGAGCAGGCATGAACTAGGACCCTAATACAGAATAGATGATGGAGGGTAAAGCAGGTTATCAGTAATGTAAATGAAGATCCATCAGCTTCACTCTGTAGAGAAAGGGTGATTCATTAAAGAAGATGGGACCAAATTGGGGCACCTAGATTGTCAAAAGAGTTGTTACTCCCCTTGCCAAAGAGAGATGCTTATACCTGTGTTTTCGCCACACTGAGAAAAGGAAGAAGAAAGGGAATTATTATGTCTCCATTGGTCATGCTGTCTCAATGACAAAACCCTCCTGAGAAGGGAAGTGAAAACCATTAGGCTGATTCTGCCTGTGAATTTGTAATTCTAAGTAAGTGTATACCATCAAGTTTTATCCTTCATACAAAGCTATGAGAAAATACTAAAAATTATATTGATATTATCTAGGAAGGAGCCAAGGCTTAAGGAAGCTAAGAGATTTCCTATGTCCATAATATTATAGATCTTACGGCATCTAGTTTGACAGTTTTTCCATTACTCTATATTGCTTCTCTAGGCTAAACAACATAGTTTTCAAGGATGGTAACAATGGTTGCTATTCCTTTTATTCCACAACTTTTGGACCCTTATGGTGATAGTTTTTCCTAGAAAAATTCTGTAGTACTAAATATCAGAAGGAAAAAACCCATATGTCCTCAGGGAAGACCAACCTGATGGTTGTATAATAACTGACCTCTTCTTTTGTAGACTGAATTCCTGTGGAATTTTGCTTATACAGATACACACCATATTTATCCAAATATGGATCTCTTTTCACTGGTTTTGCCTGGTATATGCTCAGCTTTTTCTTCAGCTCAGGAAAGTGATCCTCAGCTTGTGGGATGTTAGTTCCCTGACCAGGGATTGAACCTGAGGCCCCAGCAGTGATAGCTTGGAATGCCAACCACTGGACCACCAGGGAATTCTCCAGAATGTGAATGTTTGGTTTTATTTTCTATAGTATTAGTTTGGCTCTTTACTTACTGTGTCTCACTTGACCTACCTTTCCCTCCACTTTTTACCCATTTTAGCAAATGGAACCTTCATCCACCCTGTTGCTCAAGCTCTGCGTCTCTGAAATCCTGTAAGCCTTTCCTATCAAATTCCAAAGTATGTGTTGTGTGTCTGTGTGTGTAGGTATAGCACATATATGTGTGTGTATATTAAATATGTCATACATTATATATACACACATACATATTATATATGATATATATGCTACATACATAAAAATCCCTCTCTCATCTATCTTCTGGAATTAAATAAGCAGTTATTTAAGACTAAGTCACTTAAAAGAATGCTGAATTATTTACCACAGAGGTCAGCTTTGAATTTTTGATGTGAGGGAAGTAAATGAATTATTTTGGAAAAGACATAAAATGTGACTGCCTGAAAAGAACTAGTGCATTTGCATCTTCCTTAAAAACACAGAAACGAACATTAAGACATGAGCAGACCTGTGTGATGTGGGAGAAAGCTACTGTCCCTTGAGTGGCCCATTTCTTTTTGGATCTCCATGCAAAAGGCCAAGTGGAGACATGCTGGGACCAGGGAGGCTTGAGCAACCTAGATAGGACATCGGTCGGGAAGCCATGTGACTGGCCCCGAGGCACCTCACAGACTGTCATCCCAAGTACTGTTATGGAGCCAAATGCTGAAGCGAATAAAATATGTTCTAGTTATGCTTGGGAGACCTCCCAAGCCCAGCTGTCTCACTTGCCTCCTCCCTTTGCTTTTATTTTTTTATTGCCATGATGATGTTTAGAGGGGAAAGGCAAAAGGAGAGGAGAGGGCTGGGCCAACACCATCAATGAGTTATATCATATGTTACCTTTTTATTTGCACCTGTAAAAGTTTAGATTCCTTACCCACTCCATGTTTACCTAACAACTTCAGGGCCTGTGATGAATAAGTAGGAGTCATGATCTTTTACTGACCTTGGGAAAATCGCTTCAGACTTCCTGAAATCAACTTCCACTTTTACCAAAATAGAGCTAGGGATAATAATACCTTTCTGACCCTTTCTACATATTGCTTGTTATAAAAATATAAAGCACCAAAGTTACTTTTCACCACCAAGATGATGTTTTGTAAACTCTTTCAGGAATTCAGCCAATTGATGTTTACAATGAGACTAAAATTTTTAGCTGTTGTAAAAGAGAAAAGTTAACAAAAATGAAATATTTTCTGCATATTAAAATAGAGATTTTTTTCTTCCCAAACCATGATGTTGTTGGTAAGGGGACAGAGAAGAAGTGGGTACTTTCATAGCCTTCTAGCAAGTGTTGAGATAATATGCTTTTCCTGAGCATACAACTTGGCAGTATGTATCAGAATCTTACACAGTTATGAAGCCTTTGATCCAGCAGTTCCACTTCTGGGGGTTTATTTGAAATAACAGGTCAGAGATGTGCATAGGCCATTTTTTTCAAGGAAGTTTGTTCACGGTTATTTCTCAGAGCAAAATGGTAGATATAATCTCTTGTCCAGTAACAGACAGTTAGTTAAGGAAATGGAAGACATAATTAAGTATAATGCAGTTGTTAAAATGTGTACTGTGAAAGATTATTTACTGATATAGGGAAATATTCTCAAAGGTGAGGATCCTTATTTATAAATCTTTCAGCACATTATAACATTGTTTATAGGAATGATAGCAGAGCAAACCATAGAATATCCAACAATAGAGAGGTAGTGAGTACTATAATACATGCTGTGATGTATGCATGATTAAAACCCCTAAATTTCCTCTATTTCCTAAAAAAAGTCTAGTCTCTAAGTATATTAATGCAAATGCTAAGTGAAAGAAAACACTGCATATTCAGTATAATGCATATGTCTGTATATACACATTATATATATATATAGGAAAACACAAGAGAAAAATATCTTGAAATGATGTTAGCCTTTCCAGTAAAAGAAGTGTTTAAAATGTTTTTATTTTCTAAATTTGAAATGAAATCTACAAAGTAAACTGGTATTTGGAATTTTAAAAGGTATAAGAGTTATATGTATTGAATGTTTATATTACCCCAAAATTATACATTGAAGCCTTAATCCCTGAAATGATGGCATTTGGAGGTGGAGGAAGGTAATTAGGATTAGATGAGGTTGTGAGGATGGAGCCCCCTTGATGAAATTAGTATCCTTATAAGAAGAGGAAGAGACTAGAGCTTTCTCTCTCTGTCTGCCAGGTGAGGACAGTGAGAAGGCAGCCCTTGGCATGCTAGGAAAAGAGGTCTCACAGGAATACGACCATGCTAGCACCTGGACCTCAGGACTTAGCCTCTAGGACAGGGAATGTCTGTTGCTTAAGGCACCAGTCTGTGATATTTTGTTATAGCAGCCTGAACAGCCTAAGACAGATAATAACAGAACTGGAGGAGCTGCTTCCTACTTTGGGGATCCAGTAGACTGATATAACAGGAAAATCATGATGTCTCTGATCACTGGAAATAGTTTCAGTGATTTAAAATGTATTGATCCTGAGAGGCAAGATTGGGTCAACTGGCATGATAATAAAAATAATGAAAATGGTAGTTATTACTTATTAAGTATCTACTCAGTGTATGACATTGTGAGCGACTTTTTTACAACTTTAACTCATGTAATCCTTATAATAACACAATATCCCATTTAATCTTTATTGCACTGTATGGCAGGGTGGGAGTTAATTTGGCAGACGCAGACAGTAAGCCTCTGAGAGATTGACAGTCAAGATCATGTAGCTATGATGTGCAAAAGAAGGAGATTTTTGTTCCCAGGTCTCCTTGTTTGCTGATCACCATGCCAGGAATTTCTAGCAGGGATGTTATTCACCTCTGGTGGTTAACCAGTAATTGGAGTTTAAACCTGAGTGTTCTAATGTTCTAGCAGCACATTTTCTTTAAGCAGAGATGAGAAAAGCTGCTTTATTTCTTTAGTTGTTCACTTTGGATGAAATAGATCAAAAGTCAAGGAGGGACTTTTAACTTTAATTTTGAAATAATTTTAGCATTTCTGAAAAGTGACAAAATTAACAGAGAGTTCCCATACACTTTTGATTGAAGTTCCTCTGATCTTAACTTCTTGTGTTATTATAATATAATTATTGAAATGAGGAGACAAACTTTGATATAATACTGTTAACTATACTATATAGACTTTATTTAGATTTCTCCAGTTATTCTACTGTTGTCCCTTTGCTGGTCAAGGATCCCACCCAGGATGTCACATAGCATTTAGTGACCCTGTGTCCTTAGTCTCTTTTGGTCTGTGATAGTCTTCAGTCTTTTGTGTCTTTCTTGTCTTTTGTGTCCTTGACACTTTTGAGGAGTACTGCTTAGTTTTCTTTCTTTTTTTATTCTTTTTGCAGAATGTTCCTCAACATTGGTTTAAGTCTCCCCTGATTAGATTCAAAATCTGAATTTTGGGGAGAAATAGCACAGGAGCAATATTCATGCCCTTCCCAGTGGGTCACATCAGGAGGCATGTGACATCACCCTGTCTCCTCACTGGTGATATTAACTCTAATCAGTTGGTTGATATAGGTCACCAGGTCATTCCATTGTGAAGATGCTAATTTTATCTTTGTATTAATTAGTATTTTATGGAGAAATGTAAATATGTGGTTTTTAACCATAATTTTACCACCCCTCGATATTTCTTGATGGCAACAATAATTTTTGTGGTGATCATAACCTTTCTTCTGTTTATTAATTCTTCTGTAAAGAGGATCTGCCATTTTCCATTGTTTCTTTATTTACTTATTTATTCATATTGGTGTGTACTCAATGATACTTATTTCCTTCCCAGATGACGCTAGTGGTAAAGAATCTGCCTCCCAATGCAGGAGACATAAGAGACCTGCATTTGATCCCTGGATGGGGAAGATCCCCTGGAGGAGGTCATGGCATTCCACTCCAGGATTCTTGCCCTGAGGATCCCACGGGTGAGGAGCCTGGTGGGCTGCAGTCCATAGGGTTGCAGAGTCTGACATGACCAAAGTAACTTAGCGTGCACACACATACTCAAGGATATTTATGTTATTGTATGCATGGAACTCCATTACTATCACCATTTAATTAAGCTTATATCTCACACCATATGAAAGAATAAACTCCAAATCAAACAGGCAAATAAATGTAAAAAATGAAAGGATATAAACATTAGAAAAAAATGTGGGTGAATACCTTTTAAACTGTGTTGTATCAAAATGCTTCCTAACCATCACTCAAATTCCAGATGGAAACATAATCAAATACATGAAACGTGGATGATTATACGAAATTAAAACCAATTGCACTATAAGACACTGTAAACATAGTCAACAGAAAACTGACACAATATGAAGAAAACATTTGTACTGTACCACAAAAGGTGAATATGCTATGCTATGCTAAATCACTTCAGTCATGTCTGACTCTGTGCAACCCCATAGACGGCAGCCCACCAGGCTCCCCTGTCCCTGGGATTCTCCAGGCAAGAATATTGGAGTGGGTTGCCATTTCCTTCTCCAATGCATGAAAGTGAAAAGTGAAAGGGAAGTCGCTCTGTCGTGTCTGACTCTTAGAGACCTCATGGACTGCAGCCTACCAGGCTCCTCCATCCATGGGATTTTCCAGGCAAGAGTACTGGAGTGGGGTGCCATTGCCTTCTCCGAAAGGTGAATATACTTAATAAATAAAGAAATGGTAACATGAGAACTAAATTACTAAAAGCCTTACGGAAACATGGGGAAAAAACCATGAAGAGACAACTTACCAAAAAATCGATATAAAGGTGACCCTTAACCATCAGAAAAATGTTCCAGCTCACTCATATTGAGAGAAATGCAAATCAAAGCCACACCAAATGCCATTTCCCAACGGTCAGAATGGTAAAAATTTTAAAGTAGGCCAATATGTGCCAATAGGTACTCTCATTCATTACTGCTGGGCATGGAAACCAGTACAAAAAGGGACATTTAGAGCTACCTGGTCCAGAGATGATAGAGGAGTTCAAACCAGAAATGTGTTTATTTTCTGGTGACATTTAGGAGTAGGCTGGTTTACAGTGTTCCTGAAGGTCACTGGTAGTATAAGTTGTGAAAGATTGTTCAACAATTTATAGGTACTTGTAATTGTTTCCCACCTGCTTCCCTCCTCACCCCCTTTTTATCAGTATCATGAAACAAGCACCCTTGTGACTGGGAAGCCATCTCCATGGTTGTTGATTTTGCTGCTTCTGCTTCTACTCCCCATTACACTCCTGCAGCTGATGCAGCTAGAGTCAAAAAGGCCAGAACTGCTAAGACCCTTAGAGATGTTCGAACCCATCCCTGAATGATTTACAAGAAGGAATGAGGCCCAGAGAGGGTCAGTGATTTTCCCAGGGTCACAAAGTGAGCCAAACCTGGAATTAAAGGGTCCTGACCAGAATGGATTGATACTTTTGAACTGTGGTGTTGGAGAAGACTCTTGAGAGTCCCTTGGACTGCACGGAGATCCAACCAGTCCATCGTAAAGGAAATCAGTCCTGAATATTCATTGGAAGGACTGATGCTGGAGCTGAAACTCCAATACTTTGGTCACCTGATCCGATGAACCGAGTCATTTGAAAAGACCCTAATGCTGTGAAAGATTGCAGGCAGGAAGAGAAGGGGACGACAGAGGATGAGATGATTGTATGGCATCCCCAACATGATGGACAGGAATGAGTTTAAGTAAACTCCAGGAGTTGGTGATGGACAGGGAGGCCTAGTGTGCTGCAGTCCATGGGGTCCCAAAGAATCGGACATGACTGAGTGAACTGAACTGACCAGAATATTCCATTTTGTCTTGCAATGTGCATGTAGAGTACCAGACACACAGTAGGCAAGCAGGCTGTGAGAGCAAGAATAACCAATTCAGTTTCATTCCCTGAGTGGAACTTGCCTTCTAAGTATACCAAATTTGAGGGAAGGTGTATATATCATATTTTTGATCCTCCCAGTATCCTTGGGCAGCAACAGTTCATTAGCAATGACAACCGTCACATCAAGGAAAGGCACCTAGTGGTGAGTTTGTGTTGATTTCTAAATTATGAGCCAGCACCAGATGGCTGAGTCCTTGCTTGAGTACCAGTTGGCCTGCATTGGGCCTCGAGTCTTCCATTTCAAAGGCTTGCAGTTTGAGCAGCACAAAAAGACCCTTAAGGAAGGAGCTAATGGGACTTGGGTCTGCCTGAACTCCACTAGGGAAACCTTGAGCCCTGGCTGGTGACCGCCTCCTTCCCAGGCAGGGATACTGTTCTCCCAGAGGCCCAGTCAGCCTTGAGCTTTGCTCAGTCACAGAAGCATAGCCTAGTGGAGATGCTGGTGAGATTCAAAGCCAAGTCCTTCTGAATTGTAACGCCTCTGTTTTTCAGTACTTACCCAGACAGCTGAAAGAGTTGAGAGACTATGCAATCCAGACCATACCCTTCACAGATAGAGAAGAATTTAGAGACAAGCATGTGGTCACACTGTACACACAGATCCCAGCATAGAATGCAGGAGTGATCATCAATCCAGGGCTCTTTGTAACATTCAAAAAGGCTCACTCCAAATGTACCATACAGTGCCTTTCTGGAGAAGAAAAGGAAACCTGTAATTTCTCAAATGAGGAAGTCTCCTGGCTTGGACACATACTTTCCAGAGAGGTTTTTTCTTAAAAACATTTTTTTATGGAGGATAGTTTCTTTACAATGTTGTTTTAGTTTCTGCTGTACATAAAGTGAATCAGCTATATGTATACATATATACCCTCCTTTTTGAATTTCCTTCCCATTTTGTCTAGATTCCTTTTAGATGCCAAAAACTTACTCCCAGCATTAGTTGATTTTACAAAGTCTTTCACAAGCTCTGCTTAGAAATCTGTGCCAAGGCTTCATTTAATTCAAGGCTGTGGAAACTGTAGCTTATTTGGGGATTTTGGGCTTTCCTGGTAGCTCAGAATGTAAAGATTCTGCCTACAATGCAGGAGCCCTGGGTTGGGAAGATTCCTGCAGAATGAAATGGCAACCCACTCCAGTATTTTTGCCTGGAGATTCCCATGGACAGAGGAGCCTGGTGGGCTACCGTCCATGGGGTCACAAAGAGTCTGACACAACTGAGTGACTAATACTTTCATTTTCTTCACCTTGAATTTGGGGATTTAATGTGACTTAAGGCATGAACATGCTTTTGGGATGGGCGAGTCCTGGTTCTTTTCCTGGTATTTCCCATGGTAGTTATATTACTCTAGGTGGGACATTTAACCCCACCTAGATGGCACCCCACTGCAGTACTCTTGCTTGGAAAATCCCATGGATGGAGGAGCCTGGTAGGCTGCAGTCCATGAGGTCTCTAAGAGTCAGACACGACAGAGCGACTTCCCTTTCACTTTTCACTGTCATACATTGGAGAAGGCAATGGCAACCCACTCCAGTGTTCTTGCCTGGAGAATCCCAGGGACGGGGGAGCTTGGTGGGCTGCCGTCTATGGGGTTGCACAGAGTCAGACACGACTGAAGCGACTTAGCAGCAGCAGCAGATGAATATCCTGCTTTTTCCCCACAGAATAATAAATGGTGAGTATTTTTCCATGTCATTATTCTTTTACATCATTATTAGTACATCTGCATAATATTCATTTTGTGACTCAACTATAAAATTTAAATATCAAATATGGCTAGATATATCTTCTGTTTCTCTTAATGGTGATGATGCTCCTTCTAGCTCTGCCTCTGCAGGACCCCCTAATTTTGAATGCTATTTTCAGATGGTATTTCACTATGCCAGATATCTTTAACAATACCGGGAGGTTTCTTTAGCTTAGCAGTATTTTGTATTTCTAAATACAAAAAATCACTAAGAAGAGTTACCATGTGACAGGTCTTTTCTAAGGAAATACTTTGGGTTAGGATATTTTCAAGGTAGGTATCAGCAGCTGTCCACTCCAGATCAAGAAAGACTCAAGGGGGTACTTGTGTAAAGTGTGGCTGTGATCAGCATAGCCTCTTGGTGTTCTGGATAGGACAACTCAACAGTAAAATAAAATCCTGGAACACCGAGTCAGTTGACTCAGTAAATGGGTTTCTTCCATATTGACGGAGTGACATCTAGGAAGTACAGTTTTCACTTTGATATAGTTTGTAACGAGTCCTTCCTGATTGTTAAGCACAAGTACCATTTCTCACTTAGTTCCTCTTGTCCTCATTCGTGGTTGGATTTATTAAAAAGATATCATCAGCATCAAGGAGGAAATGGCAACCCACTCCAGCATTCTTGTCTGGAAAATCTCATGGACAGAGGAGCCTGGTGGGCTACAGTCCATGGGGTCACAAAGAGTCGGACATGACTTAGCAATTCAACAACAACAACAACAAAGGAAATATATGCACATATCCTGGAAATGGCTGAAGAGAACACAAAGTAATAATGAGGAACTAATAGTTTAAGAGGAAGAGAATAAGGGTTTTTACTCTTTTCCCTATAAGTTGTATCCTTTCCTGTCACTCACAGAGCAATCAAACCTGTGCTGTCCGTCCAAAACAAGTTCTTTGCGACTCTTTGCGACCCCATGGACTGTAGCCCCCCAGGGTCCTCTGTCCATGAGATTTTCCAGGCAAGAATGCTGGAGTGGGTTGCCATTTCCTCCTCCAGGCACTATGTTGTAGATAGAATGCTTGAACTTACTCATTTTGAATAAAATGAAGTTCTTCGTTCCAGACTAGAGGTTTGGGCACGCATGTGATGGGTATGTTGCAATTATATATATTAATGTTTGCATACTCCTTAAAGCATACCACTTCTGACTGCTGTTAACAGAGCAGAGCTCTGTTGAATGACAGTATTTATTGGGAACCTTTTAGGAAAATCCTAATAAATGTTGCTACATTTCCAATCCGTGTGCTTCCCTCCACATTTATGCAACATCGTTCGGAGACTAGCTGAGGAGCCTTTTGTTACATCTCATCATTATAGAGCATCAGTTCAGTTCAGTTCAGTCGCTCAGTTGTATCCAACTCTTTGGGACCCCCTGGACTGCAGTATGCCAGGCCTCCCTGCCCATCACCAACTCCCAGTGTTTACCCAAACTCATGTCCATTGAGTCGGTGATGCCATCCAGCCATTTCATCATCTGTCATCCCCTTCTCTCACCTTCAATCTTTCCCAACATCAGGGTCTTCTCCAGTGAGTCAGCTCTTTGCATCAGGTGGCCAAAGTATTGGAGTTTCAGCTTCAGCATCAGTCCTTCCAATGAATATTCAGGACTGATTTCCTTTACGATGGACTGGTTGGATCTCCTTGCAGTCCAAGGGACTCTCAAGAGTCTTCTCCAACACCACAGTTCAAAAGCATCAATTCTTTGGCACTCAGCTTTCTTTATAGTCCAACTCTCACATCCATATATGACTACTAGAAAAATGGTAGCCTTGACTAGACAGACCTTTGTTGGCAAAGTAATATCTCTGCTTTTTAATATGCTGTTGAGGTTGGTCATAGCTTTTTTTCCAAGGTGTAAGCGTCTTTTAATTTCATGGCTGCAATCACCATCTGCAGTGATTTTGGAGCCCCCCAAAATAAAATCTGTCACTGTTACCACTGTTTCTCCATCTATTTGCCATGAAGTGGTGGGGCCAGATACCATGATCTTTGTTTTCTAAATGTTGAGCTTTAAGCCAACTTTTTCACTCTCCTCTTGCACTTTCATCAAGAGGCTCTTTAGTTCTTCTTCACTTTCTACCATAAGGGTGGTGTCATCTGCATATCTGAGGTTATTCATATTTCTCCCACCAATCTTGATTCCAGCTTGTGCTTCTTCCAGCCCAGTGTTTCTCATGATGTACTTTGCATATAAGTTAAATAAGCACAATGACAATATACAGCCTTGATGTACTCCTTTCCCGATTTGGGACCAGTCTGTTGTTCCATGTCCAGTTCTAACTGTTGCTTCCTGACCTGCATGCAGATTTCTCAAGAGGCAGATCCCATCTCTTTCAGAATTTTCCACATTTGTTGTGATTCACACAGTCAAGGCTTTGACATCATCAATAAAGCAGAAATAGATGTTTTTCTGGAACTCTCTTGCTTTTTCAATGATCCAGTAGATGTTGGCAATTTGATCTCTGGTTGCTCTGCCTTTTCTAAAACGAGCTTGACCATCTGGAAGTTCGTGGTTCATGTACTGATGAAGCCTACCTTGGAAAATTTTGAGCATTACTTTACTAGTGTGTGAGATGAGTGCAATTGTGCTATAGTTTGAGCATTCTTTGGCATTGCCTTTCTGAGGGATTGGAATGAAAACTGACCTTTTCCAGTCCTATGGCCACTGCTGAGTTTTCCAAATTTGTAGACATATTGAGTGCAGCACTTTCACAGCACCATCTTTTAGGATTTGAAATAGCTCAACTGGAATTCCATCACCTCCACTAGCTTTGTTCGTAGTGATGCTTTCTAAGGCCCGTTTGACTTTGCATTCCAGGATATCTGGCTCTAGGTGAGTGAACACACCATCATGATTATCTGGGTCATGAAGATCTTTTTTGTACAGTTCTTCTGTGTATTCTTGCCACCTCTTCTTAATATCTTCTGCTTCTGTTGGGTCCATACCATTTCTGTCTTTTATTGAGCCCATCTTCGCATGAAATGTTCCCTTAGTATCTCTAATTTTCTTGAAGAGATCTCTAGTCTTTCCCATTCTGTTGTTTTCCTCTATTTCTTTGCATTGATTGCTGAGGAAGGCTTTCTTATCTCTCCTTGCTATTCTTTGGAACTCTGCATTCAAATGGGTATAGCTTTCCTTTTCTCCTTTGCCTTTAGATTCTCTTCTTTTCTCAGCTATAACTAAGGCCTCCTCAGACAGCCATTTTGCTTTTTTGCATTTCTTTTTCTTGGGGATGGTTTTCATCCCTGTCTCCTGTACAGTGTCACAAAGCTCCATCCATAGTTCATTAGGCACTCTGTCAGATCTAGTCCCTTAAATCTATTTCTCACTTTCACTGTATAATCATAAGGGATTTGATTTAGGTCATACCTGAATGTCTAGTGGTTTTCCCTACTTTCTTCAATTTAAGTCTGAATTTGGCAATAAGGAGTTCATGATCTGAGCCACAGTCAGCTCCCAGTCTTGTTTTTGTTAACTGTATAGAGCTTCTGCATCTTTGGCTGCAAAGAATATAATCAGTCTTATTTTGGTGTTGGCCATATGGTGATGTCCATGTATAGAGTCTTCTCTTGTGTTGTTGGAAGAGGGTGTTTGCTATGACCAGTGTGTTCTCTTGGCAGAACTCTATTAGCCTTTGCCCTGTTTCATTCCGTACTCCAAGGCCAAATTTGCCTGTTACCCCAGGTGTTTCTTGACTTTCTACTTTTGCATTCCAATCCCCTATAATGAAAATGACATCTTTTTTGGGTGCCCATTCAATTATTCATTCAACACATATTATGAAGCCTCTGGTCTGTGCCTATTCACCTTAATGTGAACTAGAAATCTGGTTTGCTGACTTAGCTGACAAATTAGTCTGCTATAGAATTTAAGGCCCTTTGAGGGTCATTAGCATAGGACTAGTTGATGCCACGAGCAGAGGACATTCACAGCAGAGGAGGGTATGAAGGGAGAAGGAAAAGGGTTAATGAAGGAGGTTTGGGGTATGTAGATAAAAGAGCTCACTGGAAGGACACACAATGAATTACATGGAAAATGTTTCTGCTTCCTGTTCCTAACTAGGAAACAGGTGAAAACCATAGTGGGGGGGGGGGGGGGGAGATTGGGTTTTGTAAGTCAAAGTAATTTTTTTTATCTATAGCAATTAAACTGTGCTATTTTCATTGTTATAATGAGAAGATTTATCCTATCTAAAAAGGTCTTACAAGTTACTCATAAAATCATAAAGATTACATTTGTGTCCCCTCAACAACACTGACAGAGAAGGCAATGGCACCCCACTCCAGTACTCTTGCCTGGAAAATCTCATGGATGGAGGAAACTGGTGGGCTACAGTCCATGAGGTCGCTAAGAGTCGGACACGACTGAGTGACTTCACTTTCACTTTTCACTTTCATGCATTGGAGAAGGGAATGGCAACCCACTCCAATGTTCTTGCCTGGAGAATCCCAGGGACGGGGAGGCCTGGTGGGCTGCTGTCTGTGGGGTGGCACAGAGTCAGACACGACTGAAGAGACATAGCAGCAGCAGCAGCAACAACACTGAAAGTGATGCAGCAAATTCAACATCCATAGAAATCAAATCACAGAGACGGAGCTTTGGATGAAGTGGAAAAGAATAGCTTTGTTGCTTTGCCAGGCACAGGGGGACACAGTGGGCTCGTGCCTCAAAAATTCTATGTCCCATCCTGAGGTCATTTGGTGAGAAGTTTTATAGCCATGGTTCAAGGGTGGGGTTGCTGATAAGGATCAAGGTGGGTGCAGTGTCTGCACTTGTTTAATCTGGCCTCAAGTGGTCTCCTGATGAGTTTCTCTGTTCTTTTAATCTGGCCTTTGGAACTCAAGGAAGGTCATAGAGGCTGGAGTCTATTCCCTACAAACAGGTGATGGGAGAAACAGAAAGGCTTCCATGTCCAGGAACCCCGACAGAGTCTTGGTCTGTTTCAAAAGTGAAGTCACAAATAAATAGAACAAGCCTTATATATACTTAGTTTAGGGCTTCCGTGGTGGCTCAGACAATAAAGAATCCACCTGCAATGCAGGAGACCAGGGTTAGATTTCTGGGTTGGGAAGATCCCCTGGAGAAGAGAATGGTTACCCAATCCAGTATTCTTGCCTGGAGAACTGCATGGACGGAGAAGCCTGGTGGGCTACAGTCCGTGGGGATGCAAAGAGTTAAACACGACTAGCGAATACACACTCACACATCCTTAGTTTATCCCCAAAATGTGGTACATTTATTTTATAGCCAAAATCTGATTAGTAGTTATTAAGAAAACAAATATTAACCTACCCACCCTCCCTGAGAAACTTCCAATATAAGTCCAAGAGTTCACCCCTTGCCCCCAATATATCTGACTACTATTGCCATCAGCTAAATGCTTATGGGAGAAGGCAGTGGCACCCCACTGCAGTACTCTTGCCTGGAAAATCACATGGATGGAGGAACCTGGAAAGCTGTGGTCCATGAGGTCACTGAGGGTCGGACACAACTGAGCGACTTCACTTTCACTTTTCACTTTCATGCATTAGAGAAGGAAATGGCAACCCACTCCAATGTTCTTGCCTGGAGAATCCCAGGGACGGGGGAGCCTGGTGGGCTGCAGTCTAAGGGGTCACACAGAGTCGGACACGGCTGACGTGACTTAGCAGCAGCAGCAATATGCTAATAGGAACAATTATTTTACACATTCTTTGGAACATGCAAGCCAATCAGAAGTCATTTTGGTCACTGTTGAGATTACTGAACTTAGTGGACACCAGCCAAATCTTTGCTTTAGCAGAAAATTATCCAATGTTGAATTTCAAAATTTGATTAAATGAATTTATGTCCTGAGCTCCATTTGCTGTACTGCACATCTGGAGCTATATGCAAGGTTTGCATCTTGCATTTTGCTGCTGAGGCTGGTTTTGGCAGTCCTGGCAGGGTATTCAGAAGAATCCATGGGCTTACCAGTAGATGAAGAGTAGAGTCCATCAGCTAAACCGCTAGGGCAAGAGGAAGGATGGGGCAGAGCAGTCAGTGACACTGTGAAAATAAGAATATTGATATAATTCAAACCCAAGAAAAACAGAGGATTCGTACTTTGCTACTGAACCTACTGCTCCCTTTGTGGATGTCTCACGACATTCGTGTGCTACCCCAGAGACACCGTCTTCCTGGAGAACCTTTTCAGCCTCTTGTGAGTTATCTCTGGTTCCTTGGAATGTAGGGGTCATCTCTCCTGTAGTGTGGCTAGGCCATTTCATTTAGTACCTGCCTCCAGAAGGACACAGACATTGGAAAAAACTGTGCTGCTCGCTTTTTTTGTTCTTGAGAGGTTTTTGAAGTTTTGTTCATGTAAAATATTTGTCAGACAGCAACACTAATAGTGTTTAAGACTTGACTTGAAGAGATGGAAGATAATAGGTGATTTCCATGCTTCCTTCCTGTGACTGTTTTGATATACTTTTCATAATATCATGTGACAAGAAAATCGAATGTTACATATTCCTATTTTTTAAATGTATGCAGTGGGAAAATAGGACTGTATTACAGAAATTAACTCTAGCACCTGTTTACCTGGTATGTCAGCCTTTTCTTCAAAAAATATTTTCTTTATGTGGGAAAATGTGCCGTTGTCCCTCTCTGTGTGGGCAACACATTCTTGATGATGCATTGATTAACTGGATTTGCTAGCTCAATTGAAGAGGAGTTCGGCTTCAAGGGCGTGGTGCAGAAGAAGAATTTCAGGGTGGCACCATGAAGGATCATGGCACGTACTTGAAGTCTTTGTCTCTACCATTCCCTTATTTTTTGATCTTGGGTTTGTCCTGGGTCTCAGTTTCCTCATAAGTAAAATGAGATAAATGATGCTGCTGCTGCTAAGTTGCTTCAGTCGTGTCTGACTCTGTGTGACCCCAGAGACAGCAGCCCACCAGGCTCCCCCATCCCTGGGATTCTCCAGGCGAGAGTACTGGAGTGGGTTGCCATTGCCTTCTCCGATAAATGATGCTAGATGAGCTCAAAGTGCTACTTTGGTCATAATTACCATTCTCTGTGCTCTAACAGGGCAAAAAAATAGAAACAAACACTCCCACCACTGGGAAGTTTCCTTACCCATTGGCAGAAACACATGATGGTTAAGGGCTTGGGCTCTGGAGCTAGCCTGGTGGTTCTGAATCTTACCTCTATCACTTATAAGCTGTGTGACCTTAGGTGAGTGCTTCCAGGGTTCTACGCTTCAGTTTTCTCAACTGTCAAATGGGCATAAAAAAAGTTCCTTGTTATCTGTTTAAGGGTAAAATAATTTAAGGTTTGTAAAGCCTGAAGACTAAAGAGACCATTATAAACAAGAAGCTAAAACTTTTTTAGAGAGTTAAGCTATATGGTATCTAAACAGAGCACATAATGCAGCAGTCTTTTTCTCTCTCAAAAAACTCTGTAGAAAAAAAAAAATGCCTTGTCTAACTTTATGACCAGAGGGAGTTTTACTTATCAGAAGGATAAGAGTCTCACCTTATGAAATTATTCTAATGCTAATCACTTTATTGAAGAAATGCTGTTCTAATCTAGTTCTTATTTATTTTCAAACAACAAGAGTTTGCTGAATAATCATTCCATTTCTTAAGACTCAGTTCAGTTCAGTTCAGTCACTCAGTCCTGTTCAACTATTTGCGACCCCATGGACTGCAGTACACCAAGCCTCCCTGTCCATCACCAACTCTTTGCATCAGGTGGCCAAAGTATTGGAGTTTCAGCTTTAGCAACAGTCCTTCCAATGAATATTCAGGACTGATTTCCTTTAGGATGAACTGGTTGGATCTCCTTGCAGTCCAAGGGACTCTCAAGAGTCTTCTCCAACACCACAGTTCAAAAGCATCAATTCTTTGGCACTCAGCCTTCTTCACAGTCCAACTCTCACATCCATACATGACTACTGGAAAAACCAAAGCTTTGAGTAGACAGACCTTTGTTGGCAAAGTAATGTCTCTGCTTTTTAATATGCTGTCTACGTTGGTCATAGCCTTTCTTCCAAGGAGCAAGCATCTTTTAATTTCATGGCTGCAGTCACCCTCTGCAGTGATTTTGGAGCCCCCAAAATAAAGTCAGCCACTGTTTCCACTGTTTCCCCATCTACTTGCCATGAAGTGATGGGACCAGATGCCATGATCCTAGTTTTCTGAATGTTGAGCTTTAATCTAACCTTTTCATGCTCCTCTTTCACTTTAATCAAGAGGCTCTTTAGTTCTTCTTCATTTTCTGTCATAAGGGTGGTGTCATCTGGATATCTGAGGTTATTGATATTTCTCCCAGCAATCTTGATTCCAGCTTGTGCTTCATCCAGCCCAGTGTTTCTCCTGATGTACTCTGCAGATAAGTTAAATAAGCAAGTTGAACAGGTCTATGAAGACCTACAAGACCTTTTAGAACTAACACTGGAAAAAGGTGTCTTTTTCATTATAGGGGACTAGAATGCAAAAGTAGGAGGTCAGGAAACAAGTGGAGTAACAGGCCTATTTGGCTTTGGAGTGCAGAATGAAGCAGGGCAAAGGCTAATAGAATTCTGCCAAGAGAACACACTGGTCATAGCAAACACCCTCTTCCAACAACACAAGAGAAGACTCTGTACATGGACATCACCAGATGGTCAACACCGAAATAAGACTGATTATATTCTTTGCAGCCAAAGAGGCAGAAGCTCTTTACAGTCAGCAAAAACAAGACTGGGAGCTGACTGTGGCTCAGATCATGAACTCCTTATTGCCAAATGCAGACTTAAATTGAAGAAAGTAAGGAAAACCACTAGACCATTCAGGTATGACCTAAATCAAATCCCTTATGATTATACAGTGAAAATGAGAAATAGATTTAAGGGGCTAGATCTGATAGACAGAGTGCCTGATGATCTATGGGCGAAGCTTCGTGACATTGTACAGGAGACAGGAATCAAGACCATCCCCAATAAAAAGAAATGCAAAAAGGCAAAATGGCTGTCTGAGGAGGCCTTACAAATAGATGTGAAAAGAAGAGAAGGGAAAAGCAAAGGAGAAAAGGAAAGATATACCCATTTGAATGCAGAGTTCCAAAGAATAGCAAGGAGAGATAGAAAGCCTTCTTCAGTGATCAGTGCAAAGAAATGGAGGAAAACGATAGAATGGGAAAGACTCTTTAAGACTAGTGTTTGGTAAATTGGCACCCATACTTGGTAATCACTCAAATTTGTAGATAACTATTTTCCTCAGACTTGTGAAGGGTCAAGGTCCTTTTGATTGCTTTTGGCCCCAGGCATTTCCTCTCAGCTGAAAGCAGGCACTCTTGGATCCTTGCAAAGTGCCTTGCCTATTTTGCTCAGTCCCACTTGTCCAGAGTAACCTTGGCCAAAGCCTAGAGGCACTTTCTAGGTCTTTCAGCCTCTTTGACTTCCCTGGTGGCTCAGATGGTAAAGAATCTGCCTACAGTGCAGGGGACCCAGGTTTGATCCGTGGGCCAGGAAGATCCCCTGGAGGAGGGCATGGAAACCCACTCCAGTATTCTTGCCTGGAGAATCCCATGGACAGGGGAGCCTGGTGGGCTACAGTCCATACAGTCCATGGGGTCACAAAGAGTCAGACACGACTGAGTAACTAACACTTTCACTTCACTTTCTTTCAGCCTCTTTGGCTACTAGCATTTCCTATCTTCTAAACTGTAGCTGTGGAAAATTCTGAAAGAGATGGGAATACTAGACCACCTGACCTGCCTCTTGAGAAACCTGTATGCAGATCAGGAAGCAACAGTTAGAACTGGACATGGAACAACAGACTGGTTCCAAGTAGGAAAAGGAGTACATCAAGGCTGTATATGGTCACTCTGCTTATTTAACTTATAAGCAGAGTACATCATGAGAAACGCTAGGCTGGAAGAAGCACAAGCTGGAATCAAGATTGCTGGGAGAAATATGAATAACCTCAGATACGCAGATGATACCACCCTTATGGTAGAAAGTGAAGAGGAACTAAAAAGCCTCTTGATGAAAGTGAAAGAGGAGAGTGAAAAAGTTGGCTTAAAGCTCAACATTCAGAAAACGAAGGTCATGGCATCTGGTCCCATCACTTCATGGGAAATAGATGGGGAAACACTGTCAGACTTTATTTTGGGGAACCCCAAAATCACTGCAGATGGTGAGTGCAGCCATGAAATTAAAAGACACTTACTCCTTGGAAGGAAAGTTATGACCAACCTAGATAGCATATTCAAAAGCAGAGACATCACTTTGCCAACAAAGGTCTGTCTAGTCAAGGCTATGGTTTTTCCAGTGGTCATGTATGGATGGGAGAGTTGGATTGTGAAGAAAGCTGAGCACCGAAGAACTGATGCTTTTGAACTGTGGTGTTGGAGAAGACTCTTGAGAGTCCCTTGGACTGCAAGGAGATCCAACCAGTCCATTCTAAAGGAGATCAGTCCTGGGTGTTCTTTGGAAGGACTGATGCTAAAGCTGAAACTCCAATACTTTGGCCACCTCATGCAAAGAGTTGACTCACTGGAAAAGACTCTGATGCTGGGAGGGATTGGGGGCAGGAGGAGAAGGAGACGACAGAGGATGAGATGGCTGGATGGCATCACTGACTCGATAGACATGAGTCTGAGTGAACTCCGGGAGTTGGTGATGGACAGGGAGGCCTGGCATGCTGCGATTCATGGGGTGGCAATGAGTCGGACACGACTGAACGACTGAACTGAACTGAAACTGTAGCCAGAGAAGAGGAGAGCAGCTGTTAACTGAGTCACTTTTATTTTTCCCTCTCTGTAAGAGAAAACCATGGCTGGGGAGGTGTTGTTGCAGGAAACTGCATCCAGTTTACCAGAAGTACTGAATGGAAAGGCTATGGGCTGAGAGACAGCCAACCTGAGCTCTGCTCCATCCCAGCCACTATTCACTGTCCTGTCCCCTTTCCATGTCTCAGGATAAGTCTGTGATTCTGGGAACCTTGTCAGTTTGGCTCGGTGCACATGTGCTCATACACACACACACGCTCACACACACACACACACACACACACACACACACGCTCACACACACACACACACACAGCCTCCCCCAACTACCCCCCAAACCAGGTACATCACTTCTTGTCTGTGAGCTTGTGAAACATGCCATTCCTTCTGAAGTCTGCTGTCAGCTAGACCTGGCATCAACCTTCTCCTCCATGCAGTCCTACTGGAAGATGTGAGTGTTTTTCTTCCTTACCAGGGGTGTGGTGAGGAGAAGTGTGCTAAAGTCCAGGTGCACTGTTTGAGCTCTCTGGGAAGAAGCTGCTGTCTAACTAAAAAGCACTCATATGATTAGGTCCAATGCCATTAATATTTCCCCAAACTGCCTTTATCCTATTAGTGTCTGTAGGTAATTGTTGTGGCTGGGGAATGTCTCCAGTCGTGCTTTCATTTTTATGAGAACTGATGATGGTATTGCTTCGATTGCTGTTAAAGAAAAAAGTTACAAAAATTAAAAAAAGAAAAAACCTACAGCAAGCTGACACAGAAGCTTAGGACATGACACTTTTAACTTGATTCTGAAACAAAGCAAAAAACCACAAAGAAATGCCATGGTCCCTTCTGACTCAGGTCTTCCTGGCCACCTACCAGTCAAATTTCCTCATTTTTTCAACAGTGAAACTGTGGGTCCAAGAGAAACACAACAGAATTTTCCCAAAGACTCTGAGCCAGCTGGCAGCAGAGCTGGGGTGAAGACCATGGCCTTCTGGTCCCTGGGTCCTGCTTTCCCCACTCCAGCCTGAGCTGATCTCTGCTAGGCCCCTGGATCATAAAGATGAAACTTTTTCTTGTATTAGTATAAGTCTCTGAAGGTGTGTAATTGATTCTGTGTGGTTGAAATCATGATTTCCTCAACCTTTCTTGTACAGTTTCTTTGGTGGCTGCATTTCAGTGTCTTCCTGGGTTCTATGCACAAATCTGTGAATGGAATGCAGAATCCATGTCCCTCTGCTATCAATAATTTGTTTCCCATTGAAAAATACACATTCTGAGTTTGAATTTTATCCTCTTTGGTTTTCCCCTGGTGTAGGTGTGTCCTGACTGTATGGACAGGCTAGACAAGGATTGTAATATTACTTAAGGGAAATGTTAATGGTGGTGTTAAAGCAGAGAAAATGGGCTTGAAATTTAAGGGGAAAAAAAGATGTGTAATTACTAGCACAACTATTTCTCTTTGCTCAAATCAGATTTATGGATGCTGATAACACCCAACTCAGATGATTTTCCGCTGACCTGCTAATCTCCCATCTCTGGTCCTACTCGCATTCTCAACCTTAGAGCATCTTCCCCTAGCCTTGATTACATCCTTAGACGTTTCTACCCCCATAAGTCATTGCCTCCACTGCTGACTACACTCCCATCCTCACACTCCCCAAAGTGTTCACAGCCAATAGTACTGAACACTGAGTGCTCCTCCAAGCCTTGTCAAAGTGCTCAGCTCTGATCATTGATCCTTGATCCTTACTATCTATTGGTGACTGATTCTGGAAGCCAGATCTAAGGCAAGGGTTGGGAGAAAAAGAGTTAAATGAGTAGTTGTATGGGAGGGAGAGAGAAGTCAGGAGTGAGGAGGGGATGAAGTGTGCTGATAACATGGGGGACTTCCTGATGTAGCTCCTGAGCCTCACATGAATGCCCTGTGCTTTTGGATGAAGACTGGGGATAAACTGAGTGAAGCATGTAGGCTATTCTTGATTCCTTGCTGGGGAGCAGGTAGGTTATTGGACTATGTCGTCCGAACCTTAAAGGAAGGGCTGATTGAAAATTCTCTGGAACCCTGTGTGGGTGAATACTGGTAATGTGAAGATTTGGTCTGTGAACTCTTCAAAGGAATGTGTCCTACCTATCCTCACAGTCTTTCCTTCAATCCTAGCGTCCTGGCACACATGTAGCATATAGTTTTTGGTCAAAGTAGAAATATTTTTTCAGGATAATTCTCTAATTCCTAATTCTTACCTGCCTCATTTCTCAACACCATAAGCCCCCTCTCTGCTGTTCCTGTACACACATACACACACACACCAGCATGTATACCTCCATTCCAACTGTGAATGGGCCACATGCTTTGAGATGCTTTTGCCTTTGCACCTTCTGTTTCTCTTTCTAGCATGTGCTTTCCCTCTACCTTATTCAGTCTTTCAGTCTTAGCACAGGCATTATTTTGTCCACAATGTTTGTCTTGCTAACCCACAAAACCCCCTCCCCACTACAGCCCTTCCAGATGTCCCTTCTCTATGTTGTCATAGCATTCCACTCTTACGGCATCATTGTCATAGAAGTGAAATAAACAAAAATGGACAGTTTTGTTTGTGATCTCATCCCATACTGAACCAGGAGCTTTCAAGGGGCAGAGGCT
This sequence comes from Bos indicus, assembly GCF_029378745.1. NCBI lineage: Eukaryota > Metazoa > Chordata > Mammalia > Artiodactyla > Bovidae > Bos > Bos indicus. The sequence continues at coordinate 22,922,215 of NC_091789.1, read as the reverse complement.
GCATCTTACTCAGCTCTTTCTGTCACTGGTCCTTAACCCAAGGCCTTGCACATACTAGGTTTTCAATATGTTTCCTGAATATGTGAATGGAAAATGTCTTCCCTCTTATCTTGCCTGCTCCTTTCAACACTTTCATTTACCTCTTCCATTCTTTTTGTCTCTAAGCTGAATACACAGATCATGAAGTCCCCAAGACTAATGAGCATTGACAAGCAAACCCTATTCATTCTTATCATCTAGGAAACAAAAGATACCAGTATCTCTCCTAACCATGAATTTCTCCCATGCTTTCCTTCCATTAAAAACACAAAAAATACTTCAGGAAACATATCCCTGGTGCTGACTACCACTACTAATCTCTAGAGATTAGTAACATTTATCAACCAGCTGTTTCATGGGAAGAGCTTTAGCAATTGTTCTGCATTTTGTAGCTAATTGTAGGAACAAAGTGGCTACTCATGCAAAATTTATTTTTTAAAAGAAAACATTCTCTCCCTAATCAAGTCCACATGGGAAAGGCAATATCAAATTATTATTGATCAGCATTCATGAGCCAGGAGAGAGATGAAGTAGTAGATTCTTTTTGATTCCTTGTTAAGAAGTTGAAAGGTAAGATGTTCCATGTTGCAAGGAAATTTGCAGAATCCAGTGATTCAAATGTTGGAGAATTAAAGTGAAGGAAGACTTTGCTGAGGGATTAAAAAGAATGGATAAGAAGTACTTTCTGAACATTAGAGAAACCCAGACTAGTAGAGGTGTAAAGGTTTTTATTTTATTTTTTAAATTAATTAATTAATTAATTTTACTTTACAATATTGTATTGGTTTTGCCATACATTGACATGAATCCACCATGGGTGTACATGTGTTCCCCATCCTGAACACCCCTCCCACCTCCCTCCCCATTCCATCCCTCTAAGTCATCCCAGTGCAACAGCCCCGAGCACCCTGTATCATGCATTGAACCTGGACTGGCGATTCGTTTCACACATGATATTTTACATGTTTCAATGCCATTCTCCCATATCATCCCACCCTTGCCCTCTCCCACAGAATCCAAAAGACTTTTCAATACATCTGTGTCTCTTTTGCTGTCTTGCATACAGGGTTATCGTTACCTTCTTTCTAAATTCTATGTATATGCGTTAGTATACTGTATTGGTGTTTTTCTTTCTGGCTTACTCCACTCTGTATAATAGGCTCCAATTTCATCCACCTCATTAGAACTGATTCAAATGCATTCTTTTTAGTGGCTGAGTAATACTCCATTGTGTGTATGTACCACAGCTTTCTTATACATTTATCTGCTGATGGACATCTAGGTTGCTTCCATGTCCTGGCTATTATAAACAGTGCTGCAATGAACATTGGGGTACACGTGTCTCTTTCAATTCTGGTTTCCTCAGTGTGTATGCCCAGCAGTGGGATTGCTGGGTCATATGGCAGTTCTATTTCCAGTTTTTTAAGGAATCTCCACACTGTTCGCCATAGTGGCTGTACTAGTTTGCATTCCCACCAACAGGGTAAGAGGGTTCCCTTTTCTCCACACTCTCTCCAGAATTTATTGCTTGTAGACTTTTGGATAGCAGCCATTCTGACTGGCATGAAATGGTACCTCATTGTGGCTTTGATTTGCATTTCTCTGATAACGAGTGATGTTGAGCATCTTTTCATATGTTTGTTAGCCATCTGTATGTCTTCTTTGGAGAAATGGCTGTTTAGTTCTTTGGCCCATTTTTTGACTGGGTCTTTTATTTTTCTGGAATTGAGCTGCAGGAATTGCTTGTATATTTTTGAGATTAATTCTTTGTCAGTTGCTTCATTTGCTATTATTTTCTCCCATTCTGAAGGCTGTCTTTTCACCTTGCTTATAGTTTCCTTTGTTGTGCAGAAGCTTTTAATTAGGTCCCATTTGTTTATTTTTGCTTTTATTTCCAATATTCTGGGAGGTGGTCATAGAGGATCCTGCTGTGGTTTATGTCAGAGAGTGTTTTGCCTATGTTTTCCTCTAGGAGTTTAATAGTTTCTGGTCTTACCTTTAGATCTTTAATCCATTTAGAGTTTATTTTTGTGTATGGTGTTAGAAAGTGTTCTAGTTTCATTCTTTTACAAGTGGTTGACCAGTTTTCCCAAATTGTTAAAGATAAGGTGTCGATAGGTGCATGGATTTATCTCTGGGCTTTCTATTTTGTTCCAATGATCTATATTTCTGTCTTTGTGCCAGTACCATACTGTCTTGATGACTGTGGCTTTGTAGTAGAGCCTGAAGTCAGACAGGTTGATGCTTCCAGTTCCATTCTTCTAACTCAAGATTGCTTTGGCTATTCGAGGATTTTTGTATTTCCATACAAATTGTGAAATTATTTGTTTTAGTTCTCTGAAAAATACCATTGGTAGCTTGATAGGGATTGCATTGAATCTATAGATTGGTTTGGGTAGTATACTCATTTTCACTATATTGATTCTTTGATCCATGAACACGGTCTATTTCTCTATCTATTTGTGTCCTCTTTGATTTCTTTCACCTGTGTTTTATAGTTTTATATATATATATAAATCTTTTGTTTCTTTAGGTAGATATATTCCTAAGTATTTTATTCTTTTCGTTGCAGTGGTGAATGAAATTGTTTCCTTAATTTCTCTTTCTGTTTTCTCATTGTTAGTGCATAGAAATGCAAGGGATTTCTGTGTGTTGATTTTATATTCTGCAACTTTACTATATTCATTGATTAGCTCTAGTAATTTTCTGGTGCAGTTTTTAGGGTTTTCTACGTAGAGGATCATGTCATCTGCAAACAGTGAGAGTTTGACTTCTTCTTTTCCAATCTGGATTCCTTTTATTTCCTTTTTCTGCTCTGATTACTGTGGCCAAAACTTCCAAAACTATGTTGAATAGTAGTGGTGAAAGTGGACACCCTTGTCTTGTTCCTGCCTTTAGGGGAAATGCTTTCATTTTTTCACCATTGAGGATAATGTTTGCTGTGGGTTTGTCATATATAGCTTTTACTATGTTGAGGTATGTTCCTTCTATTCCTGCTTTCTGGAGGTTTTTGATCATAAATGGAAGTTGAATTTTCTCAAAGGCTCTCTCTGCATCTATTTAGATAATCATATGGTTTTTATTTTTCAATTTGTTAATGTAGTGTATTACATTGATTGATTTGTGGATATTGAAGAATCCTTGTATCCCTGGGATCAAGCCCACTTGGTCATGATGTATGATCTTTTTAATATGTTGTTGGATTTTGTTTGCTACAATTTTGTTAAGGATTTTTGCATCTATGTTCATCAGTGATATTGGCTTGTAGCTTTCTTTTTTTGTGGCATCTTTGTCAGGTTTTGATATTAGGGTGATGGTGGCCTCATAGAATGAATTTGGAAATTTACCTTCCTCTGCAATTTTCTGGAAGAGTTTGAGTAGGATAGGTGTTAGTTCTTCTCTAAATTTTTGGTAGAATTCATCTGTGAAGCTGTCTGGACCTCAGCTTTTCTTTGTTGGCAGATTTCTGATTACGGTTTCAATTTCCGTGCTTGTGATAGGCCTGTTAAGATTTTCTATTTCTTCCTGATTCAGTTTTGGAAAGTTACACTTTTCTAAGAATTTGTCCATTTCTTCCAAGTTGTCCATTTTATTGGAATATAGTTGCTGATAATAGTCTCTTATGATCCTTTGTATTTCTGTATTGTCTGTTGTGATCTCTCCATTTTCATTTCTAATTTTGTTAATTTGATTTTTCTCCCTTTGTTTCTTGATGAGTCTGGCTAATGGCTGGTCAATTTTATTTATCTTCTCAAAGAACCAGCTTTTGGTTTTGTTGATTTTTGCTATAGTCTCTTTTGTTACTTTTAAATTTATTTCTGCCTTAATTTTTAAGATCTCTTTCCTTCTACTAACCCTGGGGTTCTTCATTTCTTCCTTTTCTAGTCATTTTAGGTGTAGAGTTAGGTTATTTATTTGACTTTTTTCTTGAGGTAAGCCTGTATTGCTATGAACCTTCCCCTTAGCACTGCTTTTACAGTGTCCCATAGGTTTTGGGTTGTTGTGTTTTCATTTTCATTCATTTCTATGCATATTTTGATTTCTTTTTTGATTTCTTCTGTGATTTGTTGGTTATTCAGCAGCGTGTTGTTCAGCGTCCATATGTTGGGATTTTTAATAGTTTCTCTCCTGTAATGGACATCTAGTCTTACTGCATTGTGGTCAGAAAAGATGCTTGGAATGATTTCAATTTTTTTGAGTTTACCAAGGCTAGATTTATGGCCCAGGATGTGATCTATCCTCGAGGAGGTTCCGTGTGCACTTGAGAAAAAGGTGAAATTCATTGTTTTGGGATGAAATGTCCTATAGATATCAATTAGGTCTAATGGTCTATTGTATCATTTAAAGTTTGTGTTTCCGTGTTAATTTTCTGTTTAGTTGATCTATCCATAGGTGTGAGTGGGGTATTAAAGTCTCCCACTGTTATTGTGTTATTGTTAATTTCCCCTTTCATACTTGTTAGCATTTGTCTTACATATTGTGGTGCTCCTATGTTGGGTGCATATATATTTATGATTGTTATATCTTCTTGGATTGATCCTTTGATTATTATGTAGTGTCCATTTTTGTGTCTTTTGACAGGCTTTGTTTTACAGTCTATTTTATCTTATATGAGTATTGCTACTCCTGCTTTCTTTTGGTCTCTATTTGCACAGAATATCTTTTTCCAGCCCTTCACTTTCAGTCTGTATGTGTCCCTTGTTTCAAGGTGGGTCTCTTGTAGACAACATATATAGGGGTCTTGTTTTTGTATCCATTCAGCCAGTCTTTGTCTTTTGGTTGGGGCATTCAACCCATTTACATTTAAGGTAATTATTAATAAGTATGATCCCATTGCCATTTACTTTATTGTTTTGGGTTCGAGTTTATACACCCTTTTTGTGTTTCTGTCTAGACAAGATCCTTTAGCGTTTGTTGGAGAGCTGGTTTGGTGGTGCTGAATTCTCTCAGCTTTTTCTTGTCTGTAAAGCTTTTGATTTCTCCTTCATATTTGAATGAGATCCTTGCTGGGTTCAGTAATCTTGGCTGTAGGTTATTTTCTTTCATCACTTTAAGCATGTCCTGCCATTCCTGCCGGGGTCCAGCCCCAGCAGGATCCAAGGATACCCTCAGGGTGAATGGCATCAGTGAGAGAGAAAGTAAAGGAGAGAGAAAGAGGCTGATATTCCTTGGTTTACACAGAAAGCCAATAAAGCCCCTGACATGGGACTTGCTCTGTTCACGGAGGCCTCAGGTGCCCTCTCGATGGGGCGAAGATTGTCCGGGCAAAAAAGTTAACTCAGAGGGCCTCTGTGCTCCAGGGGATCAGCCTGAAAAAAGAAGAGAGAGAGAGAGAGAGAGAGAAAGAAAGAAAGAATGACATGGGGACACCAAGCTCTGATGAAGCCGGGTCTGCAGCTTTATTTTCAAAAGGGGCTTTTATACCCTGAGTTACACATTTCCAGAAGTGAAAGATACAAAGTCATGCTGAGTCAGCTCAACATTACATCAGTTTTACCTTTATCAAAACCAAGACATTTTCTGCATAGCTCTTCATAAACAAGGGTCTTATGTTATGTACATCATCTTCTGGCCCTGTGGCCTGTGAACATTTTGCAACTCTTTCTTGATAAAGGTTCATATATGATCAGTCGCTCAGTCGTGTCCGATTCTTTGCGACCCCATGAATCGCAGCACGCCAGGCCTCCCTGTCCATCACCAACTCCCGGAGTTCACTCAGACTCATGTGCATCGAGTCAAGGATGGTAGTTATTTGTTTGTATCTGGTCTGATATTTCTTGCAGGTAAAGCAGATAAGGTTACTACTTAACAAGCCTTCATGCAAAATCCATAATTTAACAAGCCTGTTTCATGATAAGTAGAAAATACACTTTACTGTGGGGCCAATACCTCATGGTAGCTGTCTGTTTTTTGAATAGCTTATTATTTACCTCATTTTGTTAGTCTCTTGAATTAAATTGTAAGGTTTCAAGAGCATAAAGCCTGTCTTTCATTCATTACTTTATCTCAAAGTCCCTTAAAACAGTCAGTAACCTATATGTCTCTGGGGTCAAACTGCCTTGATTAAAATATTGGTTCTGCTATCTGCCAACAATATGACTTTGGGCAAAATATTAACCTCTCAATACTTCAGTTTCCCCATCTGTAAAATAGGTTATAAAGATTGAGTATATGCTCTAAGTCAAGTGCTTGAAATTATACCTGGTATATTTATAATACTATTCAATAAATGTTAGTTATTGTTGTCATTCTTGGTGATTGAAACCTTCAAATAATCTTACATTAAGAGAATTAGGAGAGCTAGCCTATGAAGATGAAGAAAGTTGGAAAAGTACATTAAATTCATCCAAAGGCAAAAAGCAGATAGAATGCAGGTCTGCAGAAAGGGAGGATCCAGATAGTGTTATGGAAGGTCATCAAGTCACAGATAAAATCATAGTTTAGGAAAATGCTGTCTAATTGAAATTTCTATGGTGACAGAAGTGTCCTGTATTACACTGTCTGATGTGGTAGCTACTAGTCACATATGGCTTTTGAACACATCAGATGTGGGTAATCCTAGTGAGGAAATTGCATTTTGCATTTTATGTAATATTAATTAGTTTATAATTAAATTTCAGTAGCCACATGTAGCTGATGACTACCATCATTTTGGCCAGTACAGGTTCAAGATATCAGCCTTATCTTTGTCAGTCACTGTAAATCTCTGAGTAGGAAGCCAGCTTCAACTGGTTATGAGGACAGCAAAAGTGAAACTGACTTGAGAGTGAGTGGTGTGTGGTTGGGAGCAGGGACTTGGAATTGCTTCCAAGTGGGATTCATATGGATCTCATCTGGCTCTGTCCCTCCTCTGTTATTACCTCTCCTTCTCCTTCTAGTTCTGTTCTCCTTTCTCCCCTTTCTTCTGTACCCCTTCCATTATCCCTTCTTCATTCCCTATGTCCGTGCTCTTTAGCCAAATATATTATGAGACCTGTGCACAGGTATGTAAGTCCCAACCAATTAAGGTCAATGAAATATCCACAAGAACATGTTTTAAGACATGTGTGGGTCAATGGCCAATTCCTTAGGACTGGAAGCCCACTGGGAGGAAGTCAGAAGCTGTGGCAAATAGAGAACTTTTCCCCACACCATTTTCATGTTTAGTGTCACCCTCCATTGATTTAGTATTGATTCCATTCGTCTTTTAAGTAGTAGATCATAGAAGATTTTGTGGGTTGTCAGTGGAGCCTCCCACTGTTTTCCCCTGAACTAGATACAGATGATATTTCAATACCTTCCTCATCTTAGAAAGACAAATACCATATGACATCACTTATATGTGGAATCTAAAATATGGCACAAATGAACTTATCCATGAAACAGAAACAGACTCATAGACATAGAGAAAAGACTTGTCATTGTTGATCAGGGTGTAGAGAAAGGATGGACTGGAAGTTTGGGATTAGCAGCTGCAAACTATTATATATAGAATAGATAAACAACAAGTTCCTACTGTATAGCTCTTAAGAGGTCCCTCCTCTGTAGTCAATATCTGGCGTTAAACCATAATGGAAAAGCATATGCAAAAGAATATATGAATATATGTATAACCAAATTGCTTAGCTGTACAGCAGAAATTAACATAATATTGTGAATCAATTATATGTCAATAAAAAAATGCAAAAAAAAACTTACTCGTCTTAGAACATATTCTATTTTGAAAGCTTAATGAGTCCTTTAAGGGAAAGATGAACACTTAATATGTCAAGAAAGCAAATTGCAATGATGATATTTGGAAGGTGAAGAGGTGCTAGCCAGGACATGTGAATCGAGAATCTCACACATTGTTATCCAAGCGGTGTTTGGGTCCAGTGTTCTCCATGGGAACAAACTTCCAGACCTTCTAGAACAACTCCTTTCTGTGTTTCTCATATACAGGTTAAAACAGTTCATTGTTAGTATTTTCTTTAAGATTTGTTTTTATGTGGACCATTTCTAAAGTCTATTGAATTTAAGAATATTGCTTGTTTTATGTTTTAATTTTTGGCCGCAAGGCCTGTGGGATCTTACCTCCATGAACAGGGATCTAACCTGCACCCCGTGTAGGAAGGACGGTAATGTTTTAACCACTGAACCACCAAGGAAGTCCCATTGTTAGTATTTTTAATATTTTAAATCTGCACTGAGTCATAGTTAGGATCTTAAATAGTCTGAATATTTGCTGTTGTAAAAGCAGCTATTTTGCAGAGCACCGGAAAACCTCTTTTTATTTGTGGAACCCATCCATATTAAAATCATCACTTCAGCAGCTTTCTGTGGAGAAAATGGTAGTTCTGACCTTTTATTCCATTTGACCATGGAGAAGAGGACTATAATTTCAACAATAAAATCCCTAAAGTGTTCTTGTGCCCATTTTCTTTCTGCAAAATGTCATTCTGTCTGTCTGCTAGTAATGCACCTTAATGCATTTTCAGTGACCTTTCCCCCGCAACACCACAGGAAGTTCTCAAAAATACTTTTCATTTTTCTTTAAAATAGAACTAACCATTGTAAGTTCTTACACAGATACTTAGAGAAAATGTTTATAAGTGTAATTCATTTGGAAAGCAAAAAAGTGGGCCTTCCCCAGAAGCTTTTTAGGGTCCTGTGTCTAACTCAAGTAATACACTGTTCGAAGGCCAGGCTGCAAATAGCAATTGCCAGTGAATGGCCATGAATACAAGTCCAGATTTCAAAAACAAATTTTGAGAAGCATCCAATGAACAGGGAAACAGAATCTAGTCTGGCAGGTCCCAGATCTCATTTTGGGACAGCTCCCTCCAATCCCATTTTCCTATAGTGGGCAAAGTTGTGCCTTTCCAGTATATCCTCCACACTGCTGCATGTGTACACTTACTCAAGTATAGTACAGTGGTCTTGCCCATTGCTGTTCTTGGACCTCTGCACCACCTGATGCCTGCCAGATGTAGTCTTTTACTGTCCCAAAGTCAAAAAGTCCTTCATGACTTTGCTCTTACCCTTAATTCCAGCCTCTCTTCTCATGGGTCTGCTCTCCTGCAGCCCCAGTCACTGTTTTCAGCTCTCTTGTCACCTGCCATCATTTTTTGCCACCTCCCTTTGTCCACACCATTCTATCTTCAGCATCCTTTTGCTCCTCTGGATCTGTCAGGCAAAGAATGATCCATTCCTGTCATCCCAGTTCAAATCCTTCCTTATCCAAGGAACCTCCCCAGAATCCCCAAACATGCTGAAGGCCCTTTTCTGTGCAGTCCTCTGGCACGTTGAAACTGGTGTAGTAGAAGAGCTCAGATTCAGAAACGCTGAGTTCGAATCCCAGCTCTGCCATTTGCAAGGTGTGTGATCTTGGACAAGACATTGAACTTCACTTTCTGAGGCCGTGCCTTCTTCTGGCACACAGAGACAGTACCTTACCTCCTCTGCACATGTCACAGGCTGGCTGTGACCCTCAAAGGAGATAACACACCCAAAGTATGCAGTGAAATGCCACAAACATGGGCAGTACTGGTCTTCTCGTGGTTGTTCTTCCATGAAAAAGGGAGCTTTGAAATAATCATTCTGGAAAAAAAAAAAAAAAAAAAAAAAAAAAAGAAATAATCATTCTGAAAGGTGCTGAGGGAAGATGTTTTTCACCCAATCCCTGGGCATGACCATCAGCTTGGCCCAGAAACTGTAGTCTTTCAGCCTCTAAACTCTACTTTCCAGATGGCCCCTGGCACCAGAAGAGGTGTGGAAACTTTTAGTCACTCTTCATGTTCGGATTTTTGGGTTTGAGAATCAAGAGCAGCTGTGGTCACAGCACTTGCTCGCACTGTTGAGGTCTATAGGGACAGCGATGCATCTGATTCAGCTTCATGTCTTCTACAGAGCCTGCCACCACGCTGATGCCACAATGGAGGATGTGTGCACATCCTCACCCTCCTTTAGTGAGCTGTGATGAATGGTAAAAATATACAGTGTAATACATGTAAATGAAATCCTCGCTATTAGTTTCCCAAGCCCATATCATGCCGATCTGATCTGTTAGACTTTTCCTACAGTATTGAGGGGTTCTCCTAACTTGCACTAAATATTTAAGAGATAAAGACTTAGAAGTGGAGATAGTGACTCACTGAAAAGAATGGGGTCTCAGAATGGTGACTTGGCAGCACTGTAGAGATGGGGCTTATGCACGGTGGCAGTCTTGCTTGAGCCCTTGTTCTCAGGGTTGGGGAATTCGTTGCAGGCTAGATTATAAAATGAACCAAATATTAATAGCACCACCCAGAGAGATCCACTGTCTATGCCGTGAATACGAGTCCACGCTTTGAAAACAAATTTTTTTTGTTGTTTTTACAGCGAAAGCAATGCAGCCGACGAACAGTGATGCAAAATCTAATCCAGCTCTCCAATCCCATTTTCCCTATAGAGGGCTAAGGTCCACTATCTGTGCCACTCGTACTCTTTTCACCAACTCATCCTGTACCCAGCAACTGATTGTAGAGAGTTACAGGATTTGCAGCAATTGATTGTAGAGAGCACCCAAGTTCTGTAAGCACCATAGTCAGCTTTTCATATTCTTCCAGTCTTTACTCAATCCCATCTTCTTCAGTACTGCATGCACTCAACCCTTGGCCTCTTGAGCCCTATTCCACTGAGCTAATCTATTTATGGGGTTTTGATTCATGGGGGCTAGCAAATTCCCCATGACATTTTTCACAGAACTAGAACAAATAATCCAAAAGAGAAAGGTACATTTAAAAGTTCTCATCTGCCCATTCCCAAGTGAACTTGTTAGTTGCTAGTAGATATCACAGGCCCACTGGGTGCTTTGTGCAATCAGAGATGTCTATCTCTGTCTCACTGATAGCAGGGGAAGAAGAAACGTGCCTTCTGTCTGAAGGTGGGTGGGCTACAGAAGTAGTGCCAATTTAGATGCTCCCACAATCTTCCATGAAAGTCTTTGACCCTTCTTGTTCAAGAACATTTCCACTCAGACCCAATACACCTTTAGGAAACAATATGGCAGAGTAGACACACTTTAGGCCATGGGGGCAAAGAGCATATAAACCCCAGTGGCATCTCTTCCTAGCTGCCTGAAGTCAGTGTAAAATGGGACTCATGCCTGCCCTCCTTCCCTCTCTTGTTTCAATTATTTTAAGAAAATTCAGCCATGTGTCATGCACTGTGCTGAAGAGTATGGTGTAAAGGTGAATAAAACACTTACCCAGCACTCAAGAAACATAAACAGATTTCACCTACCTTCCTGTTGGTTCAGCCTGTTCTGAGAATTTAAGGAGAGTGGAGGATGTATTAAGTTGGCCAAAAAATTCGTTTGGGTTTTTCCACTAAGATCATATGAAAAAGCCATACTTTTTTGGCCAACACAATAAAAGTGGTCAAAATATAGTCAGTGCTCACACAGCATGGCCATCCTTTCCTTGTCTCCATTTTGTTGTTATGGCATTTGGTATACTTAGGTGTGCACATATGCACCCAGATCTCTGTGACTTTCATTTCTTTTAGTCCAAGATTGTTGCCATTTGCATACATAATCCTTAGGGCAGGTGCATCAACCAGTCAAAAATGGTCTCGAGGGACTTCCCTGGTAGTCCAGTGGTTAAGACTGCACATTCCCAGTGCAGGGGGCCTGGGTTTGATCCTTGGTCAGGGAACTATATCACCACATGCTGCAACTAAGACCCAGTGCAGTCAAATAAATAAATATATTTTTTTAAATGGGCTTCATCACTTTGCTTGAGTAACTTGACTGCCAGCAAAGCAGGACTGATGAACACATAGTCACTGAATCAGGTGGCTTTCAGGATTTCCTTTGGTGTTAGAATTTCAAATTGAGTTTCCTGCTCCTGTGGTTAGTTGTGTATTGGAGGCACTGACAAGCTATTAGCTTTCCAATTTGTTGTAACGATTTGGTGATTAAAAGACATCCCTAATATAGTGTGTTTGGGGTTCAGAAGTGAATGCTCTTGTAAGAAAATGATGCTAGTAATGAAAACTGTACTGTGCTATTTTGTGACAAGTTTCAAAATTATGACATCCCACAAACTCATTTTATTTTCCAGGCATTGTAGAAGTTCTCTTGCCATAGTGCAATTATCTGTCATAATTGATCATGTTCCTCCACACACTGCCCTACACCATGTAGGTCAAGCCTTTGTGATTCCACTGAAGAAGTTAGGAAGCTGGAAGTCTGCCTAGATGTTTCCTTCTGTGTCACCACCCTCCCCCAAATCTGTTCCATTGCAAAGTTCTTGAGTTTATTCCTTAAATAGACGTCATCTCCATCCCCACTCTGTTCAGTTCAGTTCAGTTCAGTCGCTCAGTCGTGTCTGACTCTTTGTGACCCCATGAATCACAGCACACCAGGCCTCCCTGTCCATCACCAACTCCCGGAGTTTACCCAAACTCATGTCCATCGAGTCGGTGATGCCATCCAACCATCTTATCCTCTGTCGTCCCCTTCTCCTCCTGCCCCCAATCCCTCCCAGCATCAGAGTCTTTTCCAATGAGTCAACTCTTCACATGAGGTGGCCAAAGTATTGGAGTTTCAGCTTCAGCATCAGTCCTTCCAATGAACACTCAGGACTGATCTCCTTCAGAATGGACTGGTTGGATCTCCTTGCAGTCCAAGGAACTCTCAAGAGTCTTCTCCAACACCATAGTTCAAAAGCATCAATTCTTCAGTGCTTAGCTTTCTTCACAGTCCAACTCTCACATCCATACATGACCACTGGAAAAACCATAGCCTTGACTAGACGGACCTTTGTTGGTAAAGTAGTGTCTCTGCTTTTGAATATGCTATCTAGGTTGGTCATAACTTTCCTTCCAAAGAGTAAGCATCTTTTAATTTCATGGCTGCACCATGTTCTCTTGATCTCAAACATCAGTGACACCAATAACTCAGAAGTCCTCTTCACCTCCAGTCAGTCCCCCTCCACCTTCCCCCACATCCCAACCTTTCCTTCAGAAGCCATTGACTGGCTCACAGGTGACCGTAGCACTTTCCTGTTAAGCATCTTCAGTGGCTCCATATTGCTTATACAGAATAAAGCCTGAACTGCTTGGCATGATATGCAGCACTCTGCCCAGTTTGTCTCCACTTTATTTAGCCTCTACTCTCATTATCCCTGTTTCTTTCCCAGTCATACCAAAAAAAGTTCTAGAATAGAGCACCATTCATTCATTCAGTGGCTATTTATAGCTAGACACTGGGTATACCACTGTGAACAAACAGAACCAAGGTCCTGTGTTCATAGATTTTCTATTCTAGAGGGGGAAACAAAAAACACACACATTATTTGTGCAACTTTGTCTCCATATGCCCATTTCTCCAACTGAAGAAATTTCCTTGCCTTCTACATCTACCTCATTCCCCTTTCAGGAATTAGCTTTTAAACATTTTGCTTTCCACTTTTTTCTCTGTGCTTTGGCATATTTTGAGGATAGCATTTGTTTTTCTCTCATTTCTTGTTGTTTGCATGTCATATCCAGACCTTCTGATGCTCTCTGTTTACTTGGATAGTATCTTTATCTCTTTGTCTTCAGAGTCCCCAACACTGTGCTAACACTTAATCAGGGCTCCGAAAAGGTGTTCGGTCCACAAAAGAATTAAAGGAAGTAAGGAAACTCATTCACTTCCAATTCTTTTTAGCTTGGAAAACTTTTAACTAGTTTTAAATTATGACCCACTGGGGTTGCTTAGACAAGAAAATGCCACTGAATTTTACAACTGATGGTGTTTCCTATAAAGTATAGAAGGAACAAGTATTCTCCCTGTGATTTGGTTTATAAGTCATTGTCTCATCAACTTTATATTAAACTAAGAAATTAAATGAAATATTCCTCACACACAGGTAAATTAATCTTTGCCTTCATATCCTCTTGCTGTGTAATCATTGTCAGAGTTTACAAGAGGTAGAAAAACAGGAATCACAAAGAAATGATTGAAAGAATTGATACATCAAAATTAATTTAAAAAACTTCTATTCATCCAAATACCAAAAATTAAAACAGCTCTTCTTTAACACTCACTTGTATTGGCTACGACTTTAACGAGACTTCTGATCTTTAGCCGTCTCTTCAGGGTGTGTGGTCTTTTACTTGTTTTAATGCTCTGCTGCCGCCATCTTGAAATTCTTAATTTTAGAACACAATACACCATCCTCTCTTATCTTGTACTCAGCCCCCTAAATCATGTAGTTAGCACAGAGTCCCTTGAATCATTCCAGAACCTTCATGCTTCCAGTGACAATTTTTACATCAGGCCCACTTTTATGATGTAGGAAAATACCTTGTCAGCAATATTGGACCTCAAGGTGAATACAGAAAGTCACCTACACATTGATACCTTGGTCGTGTACCATATAATCCTGGTATTCATTCATTTATTCCTTCATTAATTTAATGAAAATGATTCTGTGTCTATGCTTTGTGCCAAGCATAAAGGCTGAGAGCAGCTTCTCAACAAGTATATATTTGCCAAATATATGTATGAATCAGTTCAGTTTAGTTGCTCAGTTGTGTCCAACTCTTTGTGACCCCATGCACTGCAGCACGCCAGGCTTTCCTGTCCATCACTAACTCCCGGAGCTTACTCAAACTCATGTCCATTGAGTGGGTGATGCCATCCAACCATCTCATCCTCTGTCATCCCCTTCTCCTCTTGCCTTCAATCTTTCCCAGCATCAGGGTCTTTTCAAATGAGTCAGTTCTTCACATCAGGGGGCCAAAGTATTGGAGTTTCAGCTTCAGCATCTGTCCTTCCAATGTATATTCAGGACTGATTTCCTTTAGGATTGACTGGTTGGATCTCCTTGCAGTCCAAGAGATTCTCAAGAGTGTTCTCCAACACCACAGTTCAAAAGCATCAGTTCCTCAGTGCTCAGCTTTCTTTATAGTCCACCTCTCATATCCGTGTAGGACTACTGGAAAAACCATAGCTTTGACTATGGTTTTGACTCTGGACCTTTGTTGGCAAAGTAATGTTTCTGCTTCTTAATATGCTGTCTAGGTTGGTCATAGCTTTTCTTGCAAGGAGCATGCATCTTTTAATTTCATGGCTGCAGCACCATCTGCAGTGATTTTGGAGCCCATATATATGAATATGTGGTATTATTTCTATCCCCATCTTACAGATGATGAAACAAAGGCATGGCCGGTTGATCCTGACCAAAGTCAAAGAGGTGTTAGGTGGTAAAATAGAAACAACTTTCTAGTTATCCATATTGCTTTTCTAGACATGTAGAGGTGTGCGCATGCTCAGTCACTAAGTTGTGTCCTCTTTGCAACCCCATGGACTGCAGCCCTCCAGACACTTCTGTCCATGGGATTTCCCAGGCAAGAATAATGGAGTGGGTTGCCGTGTTTAGAAATGATACATATAAGACCAGCTAAATAAGGATTTTCTAGAAGTGAAACACCAACTATGAAGATTCTTTTTGATTTGTTTTCTCTTTATTCTCATGTGGTATGCAGTGTAACAAGGGAGGTCAGATAACTGCAGAGCAGGTAAATCCAGCAACCCAAGGTAGTGTGAGTCAAGTACCAAGAGAGTTTGTGTAGGTGTGGGCTGCTGTGGCAAGGTGGGGACACAGAGAAAGCCCCAGGCATGCGCTAGGCCAAGCCATGAGAGTCACCCAGGCACATCACCCCACGAAGGTAGTTCCATGTGGGTTGGCTAGCCAGTGCCAAGGGAACCATAATCTCTATGGCAAATGTCCCAGGACACTCATTAACTCGTCCCCAGGTAATTTGTTCTCCAAACTGCTACACTCCAGTCTGCAACCACAGCCATGCTGAGAGTCGTCCAGCAAAGGAGTGGTCAGAGGACCTGGCCCAGAGTGCAGTCTTGTCAGATGCCCAGAAAGTTAGAGTAGGGATCTCATGTCATATGAAAAAGGACTTTGGGGGCCTAAAAGTGTTTAATATTCCTATCAGTGATTGGTTGGGGAGAGTCTCTTAACTCATCAGCAAGTATTTATTGAGTGACTACTATGTGCCAAAGAAGTCAAATGGAGATTGTGTTTCTGGCAGCTGGACTGTTAACTCCCATCTGTATTCTTGGTCTTGAGTTGGACATCAGTCTGATGTGGAAGTACAAAGTAAATCTGTTTCTGTGCCTGCTCATTCTTTATCCACCTTTCCACTACATAGTTCCCAGCAGTTGTGCCAAGCCTTTCTGAATGCCAGGAAATCAGCTATGCATTTTGAGAGTGTCTTATGGAAGTAGGAATTGTTTCTCCTCACTGTAATGGGTTTTAATGAGCTTGGACAATGCTCTCAGTCTCATCTATGGAGAGACTCTATTGTGATGATTTCTCTAATTCTGATGGGCTAGCTTAGATGTGAACTGATCTCTTGCTTTCTTTTCCTTTTGATTTATTCTTTCTTTTTAGATGTATCCTAATGTCCTCATTTATACCCAATCCAGATTTATAGTGCAATGGATTTCTATGGTGTGGAGCCTTCTAAACATTCTGCAATTCTGCTAGGAGGGCTCATGCATACCTTTGAGAATCTGATGCAAACTATTAACCCTTTCCCACAGAGAAGTGCACTTGTGTATGAATGTGTATAATTCAGCATCCAGGTAAGAGATGTCTCAAGGGCATAGCCTGTCCATAGATGCTGCCTCATAGCACGTGGAGACCATAGAATTTCTGCAGGGTCAGCCCTACAGATCATTGAGTTAACTGGTTTTCAAAATTATTTTAACCACGGAGCCCTCTGGTTGAAGGCAGCCTGAGTAATTCTCACCTGTATCTCCCCCAAAGTGCTTCCTGAGGGGGTTCTGAGAAATGCAATTTGAAACCCAGTGTTCTAGTCCAGCCCCTTCATTCCTTCACATGGGAATATTGATTCAAAGAGAGTAGAAATGATTTAACAGAAAGTCATACATTCTCTCAGGGGTAGAGCTGAGACCTGCAGAACAGAGCCTCGGTCTTCCCTCATTTCTCTTGTGATTGCAAAACTCCCACCATCCATACCACATTAGTGTTGCAGAGAACCTACACATACCATGGTTTAAACTCACATATAATCATCACTGTTGAAGTCAGAGGAAACAGAAATACACAAATGACTTGCATGCGGTTGGCCACCAAAGCCGTCTTCATTCTGTCTCATTTCTGCTTGTTCTCTTGCCTTTGTGACCTGCATCCATTTTCCAGCTCGTAGGTTATTAGAATACACAGCACAGTCAAAAGTATCCTGGTTGTCCTCCACAAAGTGCCATCCTGTTGGCTTTCCACAAACACTCTGCCGTAATTCGTAAGGAAGCAGCAGCCAGCTGTGGCCCTGGCACAGTGTCCACTTGGCTTCAGGCCACCAGCTGAACAATCCAGGCTATTCTTGGGCTGGTCTCCTCCTCAGTCTTCCAAGCTACTTTGTCACTGTCAGAAAAGCCAACTGAGCCCCAGCTGCAGTCTGTAGACTTGTGGACCTGACAGTGGGCAAGCCATGCCGAGTCTGTCTGGGTCTCCTCTGTTGTGCATTGGTCCATGGTGAAGACAGCTGCTTCCAGGTACATAAGTCGAGAGAGAAATGACAAAGTCAAGAAGGCAAGCAGGCAGTTCACAGACACCATTGTTGGGGTAAGGGATGAGCTGGTCTCCAGACTTCCTGATCCACATTTCTTTGGGTGGAATTTCTCTGCACTACATACATTGAAAGCAAAGATAGCCCATCTGCCAGGCCAGAGATCCATTTACACATCACTTCAGCCTATCTAGGGGACTGAGGACTAGTGGAAGGTGTTCCCAGCCAGGAGAGTGGCATGGTGGAGTGGTTAAGAACACACACTTTGGATCCAGTCAGATAAGAGTTTGAATCATGACCCTGCCACTTACTGTCTGTGTGGCCTTGGCTAAGTTCACTTTCTTGAGCCTCCACTCCCTCATCTGTCAAGATGCAGAACATAATATCTACATTAGAAGAGAGTTCTAAGGCATAAGAGACAAACTGAGCACAACGGTATGTGGGATTTGGTTCCCTGACCAAGGATGGAATGCAGGCCCCCTGCATTGGGAGAGTAGAGTCCCAGCCACTGGACCACCAGGGAAGTCCCCAGACTTCATATTCTGAGTGTCTCATTCTCCACCAATCCTCTATATCCCAATTGTGAGGAGTGACTATCATCATTATCTTGAGTTTTTGTTTTGTTTTGTTTCTAAAGTACAGATGCTCAGGTGGCCCTCCCAAGCTGTCTGAGTGAGGAGATCCAGAGTGTGCTCTGCACGAATGTAGATGATACGTCAGGTCCCCCCAGTGATTCTGATGAGTCGTCAGGCATGGGGACCCCTGATTCTGGAGAGTTCTACAGTATTTCCCTTCCCCAACTTCCTTTGGTCTCAGAACTTCTTACCTTCACAAAACTCTCTCCTCATTAATCGGGCCCACACACATGGTGGTTTTCACACAGAACATCAAAGAGTATTTACAGTTTGTCTAGAGGACCTCAAAATGAGATTTTTTTTCCCCCCATGGTGATTTCTTTTTGTTCCTGCTTTTATGACTTGAGATCAGATTCTAGGGGATGGAATACTAGAAGACAATGAACTTCAAGGGATCTTTCTTATGGCTTCCCCAATGATCACTCAGATCATTTTGAAGATGCATTTTTCTATTTTATGACTCCAGCTGCAGTAATGAAGTTTACCAATTCATGTAATGGAGTGGAAGTATCTCAGGTTTCATCATAATAAGAGCTACTAGATAATTTTTAAATGTCAGTTGCTACCTGTGTTTCCATAATCCTTATGATAATCCTTGATATAGGCAGTAATCTTTTTCCCAATTTTAAAACAAAGATAAAGTTTGGATACCTGCATATGTGCATGCTGAGTCACTTCAGTCATGTCGACTCTTTGTGACCCCGTGGACTGTAGCCTGCCAGGCTCCTCTATCCATGGGATTCTCTAGGCAAGAATACTGGAGTGGGTTGCCATGCCCTCCTCTAAGGGGTCCTCCCAACCCAAGGCTCTAACCTACATGTCTTATGTCTCCTGCATTAGCAGGCGAATTCTTTACCACTAGCGCCACCTGGGAAGCCCCTATCTAAAGCCACACAGCTAATAACAGATCTTCATTTAGTGAATAGGGATGAGCATAATCTTTTGAAATTGCAAACTGGATCACCTTCCTCGCTCTCTTAAATTCCTTCAGTGATTTATTCTTTACCCTTAGCACAGTTTCCAAAACAACTTTGTGAGGGTAGTGATTTCTGTCAGTTTTCGTCACTACTATATCCCCAATAATGAGAACAGTGCCTGGCGTATAAAAGGAACTCAATAAGTAAAAACTTATGGAATAAGTTTAATAATGGGACCCGGATTCAACTCAAGACTATCTGATTTCAGTGCTCACTTTTAAGTAGTACTTTTTTTCGGTTAACAAGCATTTATTTTATACTGAAGTATAGTTGATTTACCATGTTTCAGCAAACTGATTCACATGTATGTAATATTTCATATTCTATTGTAAGTGATGACAAGATATTGAGTATAGTTTGCTGTTCCATACAGTAGTTCCTTATTATCTCTTTTTATATATAGTAGTGTGTATTTCAGTAATTCTTATACAGACACATCTTTAACTTAGGTTAAATTTACATACCATGGGATGTACCAAGATTTAGTGTACGATTTTATAAACTTTAACAAATATTTGCAATTGTGCCATCTGCAATGCTATCAACATATAAAACATCACCCTAGAAACTTCCCCTTTGTCACTTCCCAGGTAACTTCTCCACCCACTCTGGAGATAAAGGCTATTCTGTTTCTATTTTCATCATAGTTTACTTTTGTGTTTTCTAGAATTTTGCATAAATGTAATCATACATTATGAAGTCCCTTGTATCTGGTTTTTTTTTTCACTCAGCATGATGGTTTTAAGATCTATGTTGCTAATTATTAAGTAGCCTACCAATGTATGAATGGCTTCCCAAGTGGCGCTAGTATTAAAGAACCTGCCTGCCAATGCACAGCACATAAGAGACGTGGGTTCCATCCCTGGGTCAGGAAGGTCCCCTGAAAGAGGGCATGGCAACCCACTCCAGTATTCTGCCTGGAGAATCCCATGGCCAGAGAAACCTGGTGGCTATAGTCCATAGGGTCAGAAACTGTCAGACATGACTGAAGTGACTTAGCATGGACTATGAATGTAGCGCAGTTTATTATTCTCTTGTTGATGGACATTTGGGTTGTTTTCAGTTTTTAGTTTTACAGATTTTTACCTGAACATTTGTGTTCAGGTCTTTTGTAAATATGCTTTAATTTCTCTTCAGCATTTATCTGGATAAGCATTTCCTAGGTGATATGGAAAGAGTTTGTTTAATATTTCAAGAAAACTCCAAGCATAGTTTCAAATAGATTGCCACCAGCAATGTATGAGAATTGTGGTTAATTTATATCCTTGACAGCACTTTGATATTTGAAGTCTTTTTAATTTTAGCTACTCTAGTGGGTGTGCTATGGTATCATTATGGTTTTAATTTGTATTTCCCTGATATGTGCCTGGTGAGCACTGCTTCATGTCTGTTTGGCCATTCACGTGTTTTCCTTGTGAAATGTGTTAAAGTTTTCGCTTTTTTTTTTTAAAGTATTTCTGTTGTTTATTTCTTTTTATTCTTATTCATTTATTTTCATTCACTGGGTTTTAAGTATCATGCCCTGGGCCCCCTGCATTGGGAGCAGGGAATCTTAGCCACTGGACCACTAGGAAGGTCTCTGGTCTCAAGCCAATATATTTTATTGGCTTGTTCATATTTTGACCATTGAATTATGGAAGTCCTTTATATGTTCTGGATACAAGTTATTTATCAGGTAAGTGTTTTATGAATATTTTTTCCCAGATTGTGGCTCAGTTATTCTTCTTCTACTCTTTTGATATATAGGATATTTTAATAAAATGAAGTCTAATTTATCAATTTTTTTTCTTTTATGGCTCATATTGTCTCTGTCCTAAGAAATATTTCTTAGTCCCAAGTCTGTGAAGATAATCTTCTGTAAAGCCTCTGTTTTACACTGTAACATGCACCCTCTCCTTGACCTTAGTTTTATAGTGGGTGCATTACTTCATCAGATCATTTTTTATCAGAAGGAGCTGATGGGAGGCACTGTATAGATGGCTTTGACGTTTGACAGATGTGAATTCAAACCCTGGTTCTAATACTTATTAGCAGTAATACTTAGCTTGGGCAAGTTACTTGATCTTTCTGTGTGTTGTTTTTTTATTTGTATAAAGGGAATAATACCTCCTGCTTATCCTACAAGGAAGTGATAGTTATCAAATGAATAACTGTATGATCACTTCTTTTTCTCCTAACTTTTTAGTTTTTATGGGAGTATATCTGATTAATAATGTTGTGATAGTTTCAGGTGGACAACTGAGCAACTCAGCCATACATATACATGTATCTATTCTCCCTCAAACTCCCCTCCCATCCAGGCTGCCACATAGCATTGAGGAGACTTCCCTGTGCTATACAGTAGGTCCTTGTGCATTATCAGTTTTAAATATAACAGTGAATAATTGTATGATCACTTCCTAACAAAAGGCACACCACATAGTAAGTCCTCAACCAATGGTGTTTGCTGTAGATAGAATGATTTCCATTCAAATTATATCTATCTCACCACTAGCTCTAAATGCTAGAGGCCAATAAAGATAGACTTGCCTTTTTTACCTGCTCACCAGACTTCAAACAGAATCACTGAACATAGAAATGACCCATCGAGAAGAAACCAACTACAGCTATGAACAGAGTTATTTATATATGTCTAAAATCATTTTTACACTTTTGATTAATGTGAATAACAGAATCTCCCAATGCTGATATGACAGATATGATTACACAACTCCCTGGCAGAGAGGACAATTTTATTGAAAACTGAAATTGTATGAAAGAGCAGATGCAATGCTTTTCTAGAAATGCAACGTGCTGGTTAAATGTGGTTAAAGGCAGATGTTTAGAGGGTTTTAAAGTTACTGTTGTACAGTGAAAAAAGAAGGGAGATGAAGGGAGATGAAACAAACAAGGAACTTGAATTCTTGGCCCTGTCGCTTGACTGTTGTGAACTGTTAGGAACCTCACTTCTATCATCTGTAAAACTGAGTTTAAGTACTGAGAAATATTTTGTGAGTGTTACATAGAATGTGAGTACAAACTATGGCACATAGTAGGCCCTTGAAAATGGTACTTATTGGTTAGCCTCATTCTTTTGTGACTTGTATTATTACTTTTATATGTAATATCAAACAAAGGTGAACTATTGAGTCTCAAATGAATTACATCCTAAAGGAGGAAAGCAATATTTTTAATGAATTTCACCTCTGTGTTTTGGAATTATATTCCCAAAATACACCCGTTTGATATGCGAGGCCATTTGCAGAACACTCACTGATACGGTGCATTCCTGAATCATAGTGAAGCATCCCTGGCTATTTGTCATGTTGAAATGATGGCAACACACGTTCCAATGATCTTGTGTAATGAAGAAGAATGTGGCTTTTGCTCCACACATTTCCCCCTTTAATACTTTAAACATCTTCCTGTAGTCGTGGGGAGAGGGAGGAGAGGATTGTACATATAAATTGCTATTGCTACTGCTGCTGCTTTCAGAATGAAAACACACACCCACCAAACACAGAAGGCTATTGGCTGAGCATTCTTTCTGTGTTTTGAAGGCAACAAAGACTTTAATCATGCCTTGAAGTGACATCTGCTCATGTCCTCCCCACGGGACTCACTCTAGGTCTGTGCTGGTCTCAACCTATCACTATAGCTCTACCTCTTTTCTTGCCAAAGCAAACCAGTTACCATTCTCCAAACAACTTCCGTGTTTTACTGTTTCTGCACCTTTGTGTGTGCTGTTTCTTCCTGCAGACTTGAGAAGCTTTTCCTCTCCTATCTGTCTGCTAAATGTGTATCATCCGTTCTGAGTAATGTTCCCCTAAAATGCATGTCCATCTGGAACCTCAGAATGTGATCTCATTTGAAAATAGGTTCTCTGCAGATGCAATTAGTGAAGATGAGGTCAAACTGGAATAGGGTGGACCCTAATCCAATGACTGGTGTCCCTATAAGAAGTCACTGAAAAATCAAAATCTTAAAAAAGTAAATAAAAGGAAAAAAAAGCAAAACAATGTATAAATCAATAATAAAAGTTGTTGAAAACATAGAGTCACAGACTTATGTGGACAAAGCCATGTGAAGTTGAAGGCAGGGGTTGAAGTGATGGAGCTAAAAGCGAAGGCCAGCCAAGGATTGTTGCAACCACCAGAGGATAGGAAGAGGCAGGGAAAGATTACTCCCTAGAGCCTTTAGAAGGAGAATGGACCTTGATTTGGGGCTTCACCCTCCAGAACTGTGAAAGAATACATTTCTGTTGTTTTAACCTACCTAGTTTATGGTAATTTGCCATGGTAGCCCTTAGGCTTTTTCAAGGTCAAGCTGAAATGTGACATCTTCCAAGATCTCCTCAACTAGATGTCATTTCCCCCTCTTGACTTCTGTAGCAAGGCTGTAGTATAAAGATCTCATTCTTTGGTGCCAGAAAAATCTTGGCTTTCATTATGGCCCAGCTACTAACAAAATTTCGTCATCTGTCCACTGGAATTAATAATGTCTATCTAATAGGATTATTATGTCCTTAAATATGATTTTCCCCTTTTTTGTTTATCAGTTCACCCATTCTGCCTCATATTGCAGTAATTTGGTAGTAAGAGCAATAGTTCTTTTATTACTGGTTCCAGTGCTGGAGGGAGCATAGGTAGGCATGTAGTCAACTTCATCTCATACCAGACAAAATATAGCCCCCTCCAGTGGTAGAGACAGTCAGTTTTCCAGGAGTCTCCCTTTCCTAGCTGTGTTAGGAGTCCAGTTTTCGACAGTGGAAGTTCTTGCTGTAAGTTTGTTGATTGACTTAAAAAAGACAAATGGGGAAGTCTGCTTTTAACTCTTATGCACCAGAGTTGTAAGATCCAGGGTGGATTTTGTCTCAGTGTCTAAATGTGGAGCAAGTAAGAGCCCTCTACTGATTGTCCAGCTCCTGTAGAAGGCACTGGAACATCGTGACACTTGATAAAACCAAATGTTTATCAAGCTCCTGCAAAGCTGGTCTCTCTTCCTCCAAGACATCCTCTCAAAGGCCTCATCCTTGGAGGATTTCTCTGTTGTTTTACTCCTGGAGTCTTGACTGCCACGCCCAAGTTGGGCACTCAATGGTGCTCCTTGTCTGCAATTCTTTTTGACTGTCTGTACCCTCAGTCACCACCCTCACCAAGCTTTTTGAAAATGTCAAGAATAATATCATCCCCTACTTTTAGTCCCAATCCCCTTTTTGAAAGCTTTTCTATAAGACTGCACTGAAGTGTGTATGGGTATTGACTGGTACTCCAGTTAGTGTTGACAGAGTTAATAAACCCAAATGCCTGCCCTCTCTGTCTGGTAAGCCCTTGTATTAATATGCTAGGCTGATAAAAAAAAATGACCATGAGTGGTTTGAACAACAGACCTTTTTACCCTCACAGTTCTGGGGGCTAGAAGCCCAAGATCAAGGCATCAGCAGGGTTGATTTCATCGTGAGGCCTCTCTCCTTGCCTCATAGATGGCCATGGCTGTGTCCTCATGTCGTCTTTCCTCTTTGTGAGTACATATCTGAGTTCAAATTTCCTCTTATAAGGATGCCAGTCATACTGGATTAAGGCCTCACTATGCGTGTGTGTGCTAAGTCGCTTCAGCCATGTCCAACTCTTTAGGACCCCATGGAGTCTAGCCCATCAGGCTCCCTTGTCCATGGGATTTCCCAGGCAAGAATACTGGAGTGGGTTGCCATTTCCTTCTCCATGGGATCTTCCTGACCCAGGAATCAAACCTGGGTCTCCTGCATTGCAAGTGGATTCTTTACCACTGAGGCATTGGGGAAGCCATAAGGCCTCACTCTAATGATTTCATTTTATCTCAGTTACCATATCCAAATATAGTCACATTCTTACAGAGGGTTAGAACATGAACATCTGAATTTTGGATGAACAGAAAGCCTAGACAGACCTGTAGTTGTCTTATGATCATGATCAAAATGATTTGAAATCATTTTTTGATGAATTTATTATTTAGTTTTTCTTCTCCAAATATAACATCTTTAAGCGTTCATGATGTTTAGATTCATGGTGTTCATTATACATATAGAATTACTCCAGCACAATTTATAGGTCTTCCTCACCAGGAGAGGCAAATAATTGACAGAAGTTAGCACTTGTGAACATCTTACATGTGCCAAGCACTGTAATGGTATTTTTAATTTACTCCTGACAGTCACTCAGATGTGGAAATTAAGATTCTGAGAGGCTAAAATGATTTGGTCAAAGACACACAACTACTAAGTCCTAGACTTGGGATTTAACTGTAAACCCATCTGATTTTAGAGCCATGTCCTTTCTACATGCATCCCTTATCTAGAATTGGAAAATAAGTTTCCTCTTTCCCATTTCAAGCTCTTGCACTAAAGTGAAAAAAAAAACATAGAGTTTCTAGAAGTTTCCAGTCATCATTTATTCATCCTTCCATTGATCATCTATGCATACTTGACTGTGCATTCTTTATAGTATTATATCACTTGCTGTTTGCTTGTTTCTTTTTTAAAGATTGCCATGCAAATTGCACAACTGAAGAATTAGGAAATGGTGACAGTAAAGTGGTTAATTATAAAGTGGGATGGGGGAGGGACTTCCCTGGTGGTGCAGAGGACCCTTCCATCTCTAATCTGGGAAGATTCCAGATGCCGCATGGCAGCTAAGCCCGTGTGTCCCAATTACTGAGCCCATGTGCCCTGGAGCCCATTATCTGAATTGAGAAGCCACCACAGTGAGAAACCTTCACACTGTAGCAAAGAGTAGCCCCCCAGTCACAGCAAGTAGAGAAAGCCCATATACGTAGCAAGGATGACCCAACACAGCCAAAAAATAAAACTAACTAAGCAAATACAATTTAAAAAATAAGTTGGAAAAAAGAACTGAGGAGAGGTGATGTTGCAGGGAGCTCTTTCAGACATGCTGGTATAATAAAGGGATTCAGATTTGTCCTATGGCCTCTGCAATCAAGCTCCACTTCACAGCACATGGGCTTGCACTACCAAAAAGTGGTCTGTTGGTGTGCATTGTCCCCTATGCAGTTTTCTTCCCACACTCTGAAAGTGGTCAGAGATCACACGGGAAAGTCAGGAGCATCCCAGTTCTCCAGACATTTTCTGTGATCATGACATATTTTGTGATACTGTTTCTACCCAGAAAATGGTTCAGCTCTTAAGTATGAATTCTTTGCAGAGAAAGAGGGTTTTGGCAGTTCAAGTGACAGGTAAAAAACATTTGAGAGGATTGGAGGACCAGTTAAAAATGATGATGTCTGTGATAGCAGCCATGCTTTCCACTGTGAAATTCTTTATGGTGTATATGGATCTTCTATATCTCATTTGATTTTCACAAAAATACATTGAAGTAATCAGGCAGACACTGTTATATCTTCTTTCCAGAAGTGGAAATTGTCATTCAAATAGGTTAAATGGAAGCAGAACAGAATCCCAGGTCTTTTGATCACCCCTGACTTTCTCGCTAAATTACTCTTTAGAAGTCCAACTCACTGAGTTCATTCACTTCCAACTGTTGAATGCTTTATCCTCCTGGAACAATTTGTAAGTAGAATTGGGACCATAAATAATTGCTTATTAGTTTCAATTGCCCAGTGGATGCCAATAAAGATGCAGGGGTTCTTTTCTCTCCAGGCTCTATGAAGCCAAACATTTACTAAATTCAGGCCATATTTCAGTCTTCCTTCCATTGCTCTGGCTGCTAATAATTCATAACAAATAGTCACCATGTATGGAATATTAGCCATTCGTCAGGTGCTGCCTTTGCACTGGGATCTGATCTTCACCAGAACTCTGCAAGAGAGGTATTATACCCACCTGACAGATGGGGAAACCAAGGCTTGGCACTCTTAAGTAACTTTCCCAAGGTTACACAGAGAGTAAGTGGCAGAGCCGGAATTTGAAGTCATTGAATCTGGTGGCTGACCATTGCTTTTAAAGACTCTACCTCTTTACCTGGGGGAAAGTTCATTCCTCAGTAAATTGATTGAAAAAAATAAATAGCAATCTTAGATAAATGCAATGGAATATGCACCTGGAAGGTGGAATTGTCATCTTACTGCATCATCCAGTTAGGTAATAGTCTTCTGTTGTTGCCTAGGAATCTCATGATGTCAACCAAGATTCTCTGGGTGTAACCCGCACTCACTCTGCCCACATAGAGGATACTGTCTTTGCTTATTCTTGATATAAAATAATTTCTGACCTCATCTCTCTCTACTCCACCAGATCTGTTCAATGCATTCCACATATTAGTTTGGTTCCTATGTAATCACTTAATTGAAAACATACTCACCAACAGACGTCTCAGTTCCTAGATCCTTTCTGGATAAAGGGTTAATCACTTCTATTGGCAAGTGGTATCAAGAAGCATCCTAATGAAGAGCCCTGGGAAGGCAGATCCTTTCTACTAGGAACAATCCCCGCTGTGCATAGAGCTGGCAAGAACCCTGAACTGAACTGGCTTCTTTGGGACTCCACTGTTTGAATGATCTGTAGCCATGTATCTCTTTTGTCATGACCTGTGATTTGTCCTCATCACACGAGCTGGCAGAGGCTAGGGGAGAGCTACTCATCACACGAGTTGCTGGGGGAGCAGAGGATTGGTCCTTACACAAATCACCTTCATGACTTAACAGGACTTTGATTCAGATGGCTCAGTGCATGTCCCAGAGATGTCTCCTCTTGCAGTAGTGAAGAATGGATGTAAAGATGTAAAGACTGAAAGTCCAAGCCTTCCCTGATGCTCCCCGTCCATCCTCGGTGTCTGCATTTCTGAACATGGTAGTACCTTTTCCTGGGCTGTTCCTGGCAGGTGCAATCTTGACTTCTCAGAATGGGTGGCCTCTGTACACTTATTACCTCATCTCAGCCCTCCAGCCACTAACACGAGCAGCACCCTTAGAGCTTCAGTGATGAATACCTTCCATCGGAGGCCAAACCGGGAAAAGGAAGACTGTATGGCATAAATAGTAGACACATTCAGTACATAGGACCAGAAGGAAGGAAAGAAGGGACAGATGGTTTTCAAAATTAAAATGGCTTTATTAATCCCATGGTGGCAGTGGGATGGTGGGAAATGTTTATTCTTCAAATTTTAGATTACCCCTTTCCCAAATAGAATAATACCAGTGAGAAAATTGCCACTGATTTTCAGTCACTAAAAAATTTAATATCTAAGCATATTTGAGAAAAAGCAACACAGAAGCTGCTTTTTAATCTTTCATCCTGAAATTAGCCTGCCTGGCTCTAAGATGTAGCCTGTGGTCTATTGGCTATTCAGGAATGCTTTAGAGGATGTTCAGGCTGGAAGGGCCCTTGGAGATGATCTAGTCTAGTGATTCCAGAAGTTTTCATCACCAAGGGCATCTTTAATTAACTTCCCTATGCCTTCTATGTTTTGAAATATCTGACCTACTAAATAAATACTGAATAAATTCTACTAAATACAAACTTTGTCAGCAAAGTAGTGTCTCTGCTTTTTAATATGCTGTCTAGGTCTGTCATAACTTTCCTTCCAAGGAGCAAGCATCTTTTAATTTCATGGCTGCAGTCACCATCTGCAGTGATTTTGAAGCCCAAGAAAAAAAAGTCTGTCACTGATTCCATTGTTTCCCCATTTATTTGCCATGAAGTGATGGGACTGGATGCCATGATCTTAGTTTTCTGTTTAGTTTCAAGCTAGCTTTTTTCACTCTCCTCTTTCACTTTCATCAAGAGGATTTTTAGTTCCTCTTCACTTTCTGCCATAAGGGTTGTGTCATCTGCATATCTGAGGTTACTGATATTTCTTCCAGCAATCTTGATTCCAGCTTGTGCTTCATCCAGTCCAGCATTTCACATGATGTACTCTGCATATAAGTTAAATAAGCAGGGTGACAATATACAGCCTTGACATACTCCCTTCCCTATTTGAAACCAGTCCTTTGTTCCATGTCCAGTTCTAACTGTTGTTTCTTGACCTGCATTCAGTTTTCTCAAGAGGCAGGCAACGTGGTCTGGTATTCCCATCTCTTTAAGAATTTTCCAGTTTATTGTGATCCACACAGCTTTAGCATAGTCAATGAAGCAGAAGTAGATGTTTTTCTGGAATTCTCTTGCTTTCTCTATGATCCTGCAGATGTTGGCAATTTGATCTCTAGTTCCTCTGCCTTTTCTAAATCCAGCTTGCACATCTGGAAGTTCTCAGTTCGCATACTGTTGAAGCCCGGCTTGGAGAATTTTCAGCATTGTTTTTCTAGCATGTGAGATGAGTGCAGTTGGCGGTAGTTTGAAAATTCTTTGGCATTGCCTTTCTTTGGGATTGGAATGAAAACTGACCTTTTCCAGTCCTGTGGCCACTGCTGAACTTTCCAAATTTGCTGGCATAT
Organism: Bos indicus; assembly: GCF_029378745.1. NCBI lineage: Eukaryota > Metazoa > Chordata > Mammalia > Artiodactyla > Bovidae > Bos > Bos indicus. The sequence goes on along the minus strand of NC_091789.1, from coordinate 22,892,664 downwards.
TGAGTGTAGCTCTTTCAGAGCATCACCTCCACTATCTTTGTTCGTAGTGATGCTTCCTAAGGCCCACTTGACTTCGCACTCCAGGATGTCTGGTTCTAGGTGAGTGATCACACCGTCGTTGGTTATCTGGGCTTAGGTTTAAGCCATTTCCCTTAGGCTTAATGAAATGCTGAACATAGTTTATAGGCACCCATCATGGCCTTATAATCCTTGTGAAGAACCATTCATCTTTTTTCCAATGAGTCAGATGAGAAGACTAAAATTTAATAACAAGAGTGATTGGCCCAAGGTCACACACGCCTTAATGGCTAGGAGGACCAGAACTCCTGTCCCTCGGTCTCCATCCTCTTTTGCCACAGCCTCAGTTTTCATGTGCTTTCCGTCTAAGAGCTTAATTAGCATTGCTTCCTATTCTTTGTTGAAAGGGGCTTCTTAATGAGGAGATAGGGAGGAGAAAACTGCAAATTAGCTTTGATTAATTTTGAGGATGGCATTGTTGAGTACAGAGATTTTGGATAACAGAGGGTACCACAGAAGCTGGAATGGGAGTATAGTTTTATGGAAAATGTGTAGTCTTTGGTGTCAAATTTACATGGATTTAATGCCTAGCTCTGCCACTTAGTGGCTGTGTGACCATAGGTCAGTTCCTTATTACTCTGAACGTCTGCGTCTGGCACATGTGGACATTCCACAAGTATTTGTTGAACCAGTGGAATGGACACCATGATGCTTACCTCATGGGGCTCTGTGTGGACTGAATGAAATGATGTAAATGTATACCCTGTAATGTGTCTAATACCTAGGAGATGGGAAAAATAAAAATCCAGCCTCCTTTCTGTGAATGACCTCAGGCATCTCCCTATAGACTATCTCAGGCACTGTTGCTCTTGAAAAGTTCATTTAGGCAGTCAGTATATGTCAATCCTTTGGACACTGTCCCAGAGGGCTTAGAAGGATCTGAGTTATTCTCAGTAGTGAAGTTCTCTCTCCTGTCTTCCTCCCCTTTTCAGTGATAGTCTTTGCTAAAACGATTAGAATTTGAATACGAATACCCCATGATGGGGCTTCCAAGGTCTCACTAGTGGTAAAGAACCCATCTGCCAATGCAGGACACATAAGAGAAGTGGGTTCGATCTTGGGTCAGAAAGATCCCCTGAAGAAGGGAAGGCTACCCATTCCAGTATTCTTGCCTGGAGAATTCCGTGGACCGAAGAGCCTGATGAGCTACAGTCCATGGGGTTGCAAAGAGTCAGACACAACTGAAGTAACTTAGCACGCTTGCACTTCTAGTTTGAGCCATAATGAAGATCCACTTAGGCATCTGACTTTTTCTTTCTTTTACTCTGATGGCTCTGTGACTGTTCATATACCTTGTAGTTAACCAGGCTGCTTTGGACATATACCTACTGCCCAGTAGGTCAGATAATAAAGCTTCAGCAGTACGTACTTTATGTGATTTTCATTAGAAGCTATATTTGGTAAGTTCATACTCTCTTAGTTTAGTGAAATGTTGAGACAAAGCCTTAATGGTAGGGCTTATGTTCCCACATGTAAGGAGACAGTCACGTTGACCAGAATGAGCTATGCACAGCATACACAAAAAGAGCTGGCCAGGCCCTACTACACATTCCAGCCTGGGTCACAGGAGGCATCTGTAGTCCCTCATCACTCACTGGCCATGGAATGTGGAGGTGAGCCAATAACACCCTCATGCACAGCTCCAGAGCCCATTTTGATGCCCCAGAGAGGACCAGGTGGCCTAGCGTTTGATCAACTGTCCCCTCTCATGACTGCAGGGATGCAAAAAAAAAAAAAAAACCCACCCAAACCCACAAAATCCCATAGTGTGATTATTACAAAGGGTTTAGAGTCAATGTGAGAGAATAGGTGAGATTTACCTCCCCCACACTGGACTTTTACGTCAAGTTGATATAAATTTCATGAGCTATGTAGAATCTTGGCTGGTCTCATGTTTGCAGAAACTGTCAGACTCAAATAAAAATTTTTCATCTTGTAAATGACCTGGAGCAGTCTTGAAGATGAAAAGTTGTATGTTTGAAAGGCAGAACAAGCAAACAAAATACTTGAAGAGCACCATGTACAGTGAAGCCGTATAATGAGAAATTTGATGCGGTTTTGTTTTTCTTGCAGTAGTGTGTGTGTGTGTGTGTGTTTTCTTTTTCCCCCATTGTGAACTAAGGAGATGGAAAATACCATTGAGACCAGTTAAGAGTGGATTGATAATTAACTGTCCAGACATTTGTCTTGTGAGGTACAATGCTGAGACAGTTCTTTCTATGGATTGGAAGAATTAGCTCTGAAACAGGCAAATGAAAGGGACTATTTCTTCATACTGGCTTTTCTGAGGAAGCCAGGGGTAAAGACCAAAGAGGACATTATCTCATTGCTCAAATGACTAGGTGTTTTGGACCCAGAGCTGTGGCTGATTCACAGCTGACCCGAGGTCAAGGCTCCTAGGTTGCCTCCAAAATGTCCCTTTCTTTGCCCAAGTGGTATGTGGAGGTGTGTGTGTGTCCTTTTTGGGGCACATTTCTCAGTGGAAGTAGAAACTTATTTACCTCCTTATTGACTACTTGTTGACTCTGGCTTATTGACTACTTATTGACTCTGGCTTATTGACTATTGAGTCTGAAACTACTTATTGACTCTGGCAGGCATTTTGCTCCTGAGGAGCGGGTGCAGGTGTGGGGTGTGCTGGGGTCTTAGCTTGAATATTTACTACATATATAGCCTGGGGCAGATGGCTTATCTTCACAGCCTCAATTGGCTCATCTAAGAAATGCAGAGAATAATAATACCAACTTCTAAGGGTTGTCTCATGGGTGAAATGAGATATTATTTGTAAAGCCCTTTCTCCCCATGCCAGGCACATAAGGAAGCAGCTGGTCAATGAAAGCTAGATGAGAATCACAAGGTTTGGCAGGGAAAAGACTGACTGGGCTTGGAGACTATTGTTTTGGATGTGCCATTGGTGAGGATACTTCATTCTTTGGGCCAGTGAGTTACTCAGAGAAGAGTCCTGACAGATGGCTACAGGATGCAGGTTGGAGCTCAGTCTAGTGCTCCTTAGTTTCAGGCATTGGTATTAAGGGACAGGTGGTTAAAGACCTGAGGGACTTCCCTGGGTGTCCAGTGGCTGAGACTTCACCTTTCAATGCAGGGCGTGTGGGTTCGATCCCTACCAGCTTTGGCAATCTCAACAGGAGGCCAAGCTAGGTCCAGATTCATTATTTCCTGGCACTCTCTCAACCAAGCATGCAAATCTTCATCAGACTTTTGGGTTTTGTTTTAGGAAATACTCTAAATTGGTCTTCCCTTGTGGCTCAGCTGGTAAAGAATCCACAATATGGGAGACCTGGGTTTGATCTCTGGGTTAGGAAGATCCCCTGGAGAAGGGAAAGGCTACCCACTCCAGTATTTTGGCCTGGAGAATTCCATGGACTGTATAATTCATGGGGTCACAAAGAGTCGGACACAACTGAGAGACTTTAACTTTCACTTTAAATACCAGCCTTTCTTCTCCTTTAAAAGCAAAGTATAATGAAAATTATACTTAAGCCACTCCCCTCCCCACCCCGCCCCCATCCCCTGCCTGCCCATGGTTTGGGAAACCTCAGCAAATGACTCTCAGTGCCTGGTGGACAAGCTTCTCATTGGAGCCTCTCTGGCATTTCCCTTGCTCTGAACCCCAGCCCACAGGAGAAGGAGCAGGCCAGAAAAGACTGCATTGTGTTCTGCATGAGAAACTTACCTAGGCATCTAGGAATAGGACCTAATTTAGACATTAGACAGTTTCTTAGAAGTACGTCAACGTGAGTCGCTCAGTCGTGTCTGACTCTTTGTGACCCTATGGACTATACAGTCCATGGAATTCTCTAGGCCAGAATATTAGAGTTGGTAGCCTTTCCTTTCTCCAGGAGATCTTCCCAATCCAGGAACTGAACCCAGGTCTCCCACATTGCATGCGGAGTCTTTACCAGCTGAGCCACAAGGGAAGCCCAAGAATAGTGGAGTGGGTAACCTATCTCTTCTCCAGGGGATCTTCCCAACCCAGGAATCAAACCGGGGTCTCCTGCATTGCAGGTGGATTTTTTACCAATTGAGCTATCAGGGAAGCCCCGAAGTACATCAAGCTCAGCCTCAAATCAGAGCATCTCTTGGGGAGAAATGTGTATTTGAACGTTTCATTAAAAAATTCCTCATTGAATCCCAAAGTATTTTGTTGCAATTCCTACTTGATCCCTTCCAAATTCTCCCTAACTCTTTTTTGATTTCAGTGATTTGATTAATAATGGATGGAATGGAGTGGGCAAGATTGTGCCAGGCTCTCATCTGTGGACAGAGGGCAGCACAGGTAGAGAAGCCCTGCCTCTCTGGGGCTGTGGAAGCCAGCAGTGCTTAGGCTAAGAGCTTGCCACCTAGCCTCCTTTTTCTGGACACCTGTTATTTGCATCCTCGAACTGCTGTGATCTGGCTAGGAGAAAGGCCTTTTTAAGTAGTGGGCAGGAAATGAACTACTAAAAAGATTTGGCAAGGAGATTACATTTCCATGAAGGTATCTGTACTGCCACCCACCCTTGCTCTTTGCCCATTCTCTTCTCATCACCTTCTAGTCCTCCCTCCATTGAGACTACTCTTGTCCAGTTCACCAGTGACCTCCTGTGTTGCCCAATAAAATGATCTTCTCTTTTGTCATGTCATTTGATTTCTTAATTGCATCTACCACCGACTATTCTTTATTTTTGGTTTATTTGATTCTGCCTTCTCCTCTTTCTCCTTCCTCAGTGGATACTCTTTCTACGCCTCCCTTACAGGCTTGTCCTCCTGTAACTGATCTTTAAATGGGAGGGTTCCTTAGAGCTTGTTTCTGGGCTTCTCCTCTTGCCCATCTCTACATACCCTGCCCCACCATCTCATTTACTCTTGGTGCTTTAATGTTTTATGCAGTTGACTGCCATATTTCCTTCCCCCACTCTTCATGCTTTCTACCAAGTGTGTTGGGCTACACTCTCTACAACAGAAGACTGAATTAGGGCTAACTGTGAAGCACACTGATGGTTTAATGTCATTTTCTTTTGGTCCATCTCATGTCCATCGAGTCGGTGATGCCATCCAACCATCTCATCCTCTCTCGTCCCCTTCTCCTCCTGCCTTCAATCTTTCCCAGTGTCACAGTCTTTTCCAATGAGTCAGTTCTTTGGTGGCCAAAGTATTGGAGCTTCAGCTTCAGCATCAGTCCTTCTGATGCATATTCAGGGCTGATTTCCTTTAGGATGGACTGGTTTGATCTCCTTGTAGTCCAACTGGAGGGACTCTCAAGACTCTTTTCCAGCACCACAGTTCGAAAGCATCAGTTCTTCAGCACTCAGCTGAATCAGCAGAAAGACTGTCTTTGCAAGTATTTCTTAAACCCTCAGCTCAGCCAGGGACTGCAAATGTACCTGCTGCAGATCCAGAAGATGCACACACCACTTGGCTCCATTCATCTCAATTATGTGACATTATTAAAAAGCCAAAACTATGGTGATGTAAAACAAAGCAGTTGTGAGGAGTTAGGAGTAGGGGGGCAGGTGTGACTTAGAAGAGGTAGCATGAGGTTGGAGTGTTTGGAGTGATAGTGATGATAGGTCTGCAAATGTATGCATGTGATGAAACTCAGAACTATAACTAACAAAAGGCAATTGTACTGTATGTTCTTTTTTATCAGCAGAATTTCAGAAAGAACGAAGGCCACCTACATTGTTTTTATTTCTCACCCATTAGTGTCCCTGCCCCAAAACTCGGGCACTCTTAGCCTTAGATGACTTGGCAGGTTTGGAAGAAAGCTAGTAAGAGAAACATAGTTTGAACTTGGCCCATGATTCTTTTCAAGTCATGAGAAGCTAATTTATCCTCCCATGTACCATCTCTGTTGAAAAGTGCCACATGGGCAATGAGGGATAACGCAGGGTGCTAGGGCATGCTCCCATGAAGTAGTGGGAAGCTGGGTGAAAGAGAATTTTTGCCCAAGTTACAGCCCGAAATCCTCAAACGCTCTACTTTGCAGCTTTCTGTGAGTGTTTGATGTGACTTCAGTTCCTGTTTGTACTTGTAGCCCAGAGCAGGCAGACCGAGACTTCTGTAGACTCCAAGCCCTTGATGGTGGTGGTGTGTGGGGGGTCACCCCCCAAGCTTCCAGGACAGAGTAATGACTCTGGAACCTTCAGTTCAGGTGCTGTAGGGCAGAAGGACCACTCGTTTCTGCCAGACTGGGGAGCTGCCCCTTTCCCCTCTCCCTCTCTTGTATCTCGTCCTGAAGTCTTGGGTATGTTCTAGTCCAGGACAAGAGGAAAAGAGAAGGAATGATTTGTCACCACTTACACTGTAACTGGACTAGCTTCAGTAAAAGGCATAGTATTTTTTCCCCCCAAAATTCCTCTTCTTACTTACTGCTGGGCTTTTGGCAAGGCATTTAACCTTCTTTGATTCTTTCCTCATCTGGGACACGTGGATAGCAACATCTGTTTTGCTTAACTTCCAGAATGACCATTTGGATCAAAAGTCAAGGAGTTGGGCACATTTTTGTGATGATAAGAGTGAGCTGAATAGGATTTATAATGGACTAGCTTGGACACTTACCATTTCTTCCCATGGGATGGTGTGTTGTGATTTCCAACTTACTAAGCTACCCAATTACAAATACATTTTTTGCAGCCTCTAGCACATTTCATTCAGCTTATTTTCAAAGTCGTGAGTGAAGAGCCATGCTCAGTGAGCAGAGCACTTCTGAAATAAAATACAAATTCCCATCAATGTTTTCTGACATGTTAGACAGGATGCCAAATTGTTAATGTGATGCAGAATAATTAGGCAGCATTGAAAAGCAATTTTTATCATGCCTGCAATTCATTCATACTTGCCCACAATCAAACCAAGCATCTTTTGAGGTGTGTTAATTTGGGGGAAGAATGACCTAGATCCTTCATCCTTAAGCTTTTGAGGATGAGGCATCTTCTTTTGTGGCTATGGGCCCACTCCCTCCTGTCCTCTGAACTCCTCTGACATTTTGCTGGGACCACTGTTAAAGCTATTGCCACATTTTTCCTATATCATCATTGCTTCTTTATTTGCCACATCCTTGAATGGTCTAGAAGCCCCTCCAGGGCCAGCACAGTGTGTGCGTACTGCCTTGTGCATGGCTTGTATCTAGATTTAGCTCTTGAGTTGAAAGTGAAAAGCAAAAGATGCTACCTTGAATTCTAAGAAGACAGTATGGGGTTTTGTTTTGCTTTTTCATTTAGGAAAGCAAAACAAAATGTGTTGATTACTGAAATAGTGGTTAGCAAAACAGAGAAAAGGAAAATTAGCTGCAATCCACCCCTTAGGTCAACAGGCTCATCACTTATTCCAGCTTCCCGTGTTCAGTTGCTGTGAATGGTGGTTGATGGTTTGTGTGGTGAATCTCAAGATGTTATGGCTTGGCCAGTGCCCTCAGCCACCTCACAGAGTGATGGGGAAGACAGATACAGGAACCTCGTCCTATAGGCATTTGGGAGCCAGTACTAGTCTTGAGCAGGACTTTGAGAAGGTGAAAATATTTCAGGGGTGGATATTTATCCATTAGTCATGCGCAGGATGGTGTGAAGAAAGCGTGGCCTCAAGTCTGGAGGTGAGTAAGGAAGCCATTGCTAAGAGGCCACACATTTTGCCATTTGGCCTGAAGATTAAAATGATGTCACTCAACCAGAGGGACATCCCTCCCAAGTTACTCACTCTGGGAACTTCCAAGAGTGAGACTTGGAGGGGAACCTTGCCCTCTTCACAGTGACCGAGCACAAAGGGACTGAGAGGAGCCCTTCACTGTAAGGGCGGCGGGCCATGTTTTCTCTCTCTCTCCCCCGACTGGCTGAGCTCCCAGGCCATGCTGCAGAACTGAGCCCTAGGGGACTTACCTTTAACCCACAAAGCAGGCACTAGGGGTTCGTATTAAGAAATATCTTGGAGCATCTTCTCCAAGTCTTCCCCTGTGACTCGGTAAGAAATTTAGATTTTCCTAAGAACTAAGATGCTCTGGGTCAGAATGGTCTAGATCGCAAGACATTTCAAGCTAGAAGAGCCTTGGAGACCTTTCATTTTATAGATGAGTTAGGGAGACCTGGAAAGGTCATATTTGTCCAAGTGTCATGCTTGCCCACTTTGCCTTAAGTGGCAAAGGTGGCCCCAGATTTCTCTCCTGAATCCTTCCACCACGACCCAGCCACTAAATACATGTTGCTTCCAGGATAGAAAAGATGGCTCAGCCTCTGCAAACCAAGGCCTTTATAGCTGGGACACCTGCAACAGAACCCAGACTCCAAGGACTCTGGTTGATTGTTGGACACAGTGCTGCAATTTCAAAACAGTCAAGAAGCAAATAGACTCAAAACTTATCAATCAATCCCATTACTCCCCTTTTAGACACCCCCCCTATTTTCTGCTGGGGTTATTTTTGAGATTATTTCAGGAATACGCTTTGGTTTTAATGGCACCATAAACTGTGATCTGGGATGGAAGGATGGGATTAGTGGGCTTGTTTTACTGTAAAAGGTACTAAGCTCTTCTGACTTTGCACCTGGTACCACTTCGCAGTGATATTTAGGTTTAAAAGGCCACTATTGAGGGTGACAAGTTTACTGTTAGAACCAACCTCAGGAACAAGAAGTGGCTAGAGACTGCCTTCAGGAGGGGTGAGCTACCCAAAGTTTGAAGGAGGAGTGACCTTTCTAATGATAGGGTTAGTTTGCTGCTGGTTTTTCATTCTCTGTGGTTACCCACACCCTTAGGGCTTCCCTGGTGGCTCAGTTGATAAAGAATCTGCCTTCACTGAGGGAGCCCTGGGTTCGATCCCTGGGTTGGGAAGATCCCCTGAAGAAGGGAATGACAACCGCTCCAGTATTCTTGCCTGGAAAACTCCATGGACAGAAGAGCCTAGCAGCCTATAGTCCATATGGTCACAAAGAGTCAGACACAACTTAATGACTAACACTTTACTTTTAACCCACACGCTTAGGAAGTGGACATGGGAAAATATGAGCTACATTTTTTATTAACTGAGTTCCAGTCATTCTTTTCTATTCATATGCTTCTTTTTATTTGAACCCACAAACCTCTTTCTGTATGCTGTAAATTGCCCTTTGTCACATTCTTACTACACTTATATACATTTAGGATCCTCTTGGCTTCCCTGGTGGCTCAGCTGGTAAAGAATCCACCTGAAATATGGGAGACCCGGGTTCAGTCCCGGAGTTGAGAAGATCCCCTAGACAAGGGAATGAGGAGAGCACATGTGAGTTTTTGGAAAACAGTAAATTCTCCCTTCGGTGTATCCTTGGGTAAAATTGGAAACATGCAGGCTTCTGTGTATCAATTTACAGAAGCTCATGACTCTATTCAGATGCTGTGACATTAGGTCTGTTGGAGACCAGGAGCTGTTTGGCCACAGAGAATGTTTTCAGGTTTGGAGGAAAAGTTAACCTTGAAAGTAGATAATGTGACATGTTCTATTTTTAATGAGTTTATTTTCCTGGTTCAGGTTAGAGGTGTTGGTTCATCATTTTGATTCTTGACAAAGGATTCTGCTTCGACTCTCAGCTCCCTGGTGGGTTACGTTTTCACAAAAAACATCTGCACTACAGCAAAGGGATCTGTGCTATCCTCGACAGTGTTCACTAGAAGGTTACCCCATGAATATCTGTAACTGGAAGCAGCCTTGTCAGTCTTTACTCCCAGCTGTAGATAGGTCGGCAGCCTGGCTAGGGGAAATTCAGAGTTATTAAAAAAGAATCCTTTGCTATCAGTCAGGAACTAAGTGTGGGGGAGCAAATGGGCTGTATTCAATGCTCAGCTATTTCTTCTAGTATCTTCCCCAACATATACTCACTATTGCTAAGCATTGTGGGTACTTAGGGAACAAATAGTCCCAAAGATTGGCCTTGGGGGGAGGGGAACATGACTGGAATTCTGATTAAGGGAAAACTTCCTTTTTGACTTATAATTCCTAAGAAATTTATTTCAGAAGAGAATCAATCTTAGATGGTTTTTCCCCCTCATTTCAACTGTCCTTTCTTTTCATTTTCGGTGGCTCTTGCAGACAAGCAATTACTACATGGAGGATATGTGTGTACCTCGGTGACCCAAGTTGCTAGGGAGACATCAAGTGTCTCAGGCCAGAGCAGTTGGGGGAGATTTGGGGTATCTTTGCAACCCTTGACTTTTCAACTTCAATTATAAATCCATTTGGTCGAGTTGTGGTTTAAGCTGTGTGTAGGCTTTCAGTAAACAGCTGCAGTACACAAGCAGCCTGGCCCTATTTGTTATCATCTCTACTAAGCTGCTGAGATAAATGCATGGGGAGGGTGATGTAGCAAGTGAAAGCCTGTCGAGTTTTAGTGTAGGTTCTTAGGTTCATGAAGAAAAATGACGCTTGGCACATGACTATTTTTGATTTTAAAGGGGAAAAAAAAAGATGAAAAGACTTTCAGATCTGTTCTCCTAAGTAACATCAGAAAATTTTTTTTCATTTATCTTTGTTCCTGCCTTTTCTGTGGATTTAGAGCAGTCTTTTGAGGGGGAAATTTGCCCCATTCAGAAAGCAATAGATCATGTTTTCCATTCTATATGCATTTTACTATCCATCTACCTTGTTTCGGTGAACATTAAAATCAACCAAACCCTACAATCTAAATTTTGTTTTCTCGATGTAAATGAACACAGTAGTTCTTAGTTGAATTCAAGCAGCTTTCATGTAGAAACATTATTATGGCACAAAAGCAGCAGGAAAAAAAAAATCAGACACTGTAGCACAACACATGTTTCACTGGGCCCTTGACAAATATGTTGACCTGAGAGTAACCAAACTATATTCTCTCAGACTCATTAACTCTTTCAGGACACTTGCTACTAAGCACCCAGTATCCTGCTGGCTTGAAGCTGTGACTTTGAAGACTATTAGTTTCCTGCCAAAGACTGGCTCAGAGTCAGAAAAAGGCAAATTTAGAATACACGCTGCATTTGTTAGGCAAATATTTATTTAATCTATGCTCTGACCAGTGATAGGGACTGTCACACGCTTGTGCACAACACACATGTAGGCACACACAGCTATGATAGGGAAATAAGAGTTCGTGACAGCATGTGACTGAGGATCAGGGTGAATAATGTGGACCACAGTTGATGCAGAGTAGTTCAGGAAAAGTAAGTAGGTCATCACTGTGAATTCAGGGAGCCAGGGAAGGGCCACTGGCAAAATGGAGCTTGAACTTGACTAAGAAGAACTGGGAGATCATTGAGTCATGAAATTGCCCAAGTAAGGCAATTAGTTGTTGAGGGCCTCTTACTTGGTGGACACCAGGGGCAAAGTGAAGAATAAGCCAGGCATCGTCTAGGCTTTCATGAAGCTTAACCTGTAGTCTGAAGATGATTATTTTAGTTGTATTTTACTGTCTGGGCTATTACTGTGAATAAGTTCAGAATCCATTTGAACAGCCTGAATAAAAGAGGCAATCAGACTGGAGGAGTCTGTGAGTGCAGTCTGACCTGGGTCATGTGGCGGGATTCAAGAACAGGAAGGTCAAGAACTCAGATTACTTGTCTCATCATCTTGGGTCAAATAGACACTGACTGTGGCTTTTAGCACTGTTTCAAGTTCATCTCTTTTCTCCTTTTCCCTACACCACACATACACACACACACACAGAAGTTTTGTTATCTTCTAGTTTCATGCACTTATGGTTATATCAGCCTCAACTTTAAATCTGCTTTCTATTCCAAGTTCAAGGATCCAACAGAGACTGACCAGAACTCCTGTGTTTCATTGCCATGTTGTACATTCCAATCCAATCAGCTGTGCCTCATGGGGTAAGTCATATAGCTTTGAGGAGAGTGCAGGAGAAATGATTGTTACTTCAGGTACAGACAGTTGTTGGGAGAAAGGAGAAGAGCACGTGCAGAGGATTAATATTTGACCCAAATATGGTGTATTTGATAAACAGTGGGGTATCACTGAGAACCAGGCGTACCATGGTAGGAAGTGGTGTGAATGTAGACCAGAGAGGTCAGTAGGTGGGCCTGTGTTTTAGGAGAGCATTTAGGTAAGGAAGAGGAAAAGTCCTGGGGTGTCATTGGTATTGAGGTATATTCTGACTGCCCAACTCCTGGAGAAACAGGTGAGAAAAGTCTTGCCCTGGATGGGGACTTGGGGGACTGGAATAAGAATTTTCTGAGATTGATTTTCTGGGTTTTTTATTTTGAAGCTGCTTCAGATTCCTCTGTGAGAGGAGCTTTGGTGATTTTTATCTCTCCTGGGGAGTGAGCTGCCCTCTGGGGGTCAGGAGAATCCTGGGAGGTGAGGGCACCCTCAGGAAGTCTGGCCTGACTTCCTGAGAGTCCAGTGTTAAACACTTTTCCCAGAGAAAACTGTGTCCTTCAAAGGCAGAAATGAGAGAGATTGAAAAATCTCCTCCACCTTAGATTAATGCAATATACATGTGTAATACACATGCCCCTTTTCTTGGAGGATCCCACGACCCCACCTAGACAGGCTTCATTTTTTAATAATACCTATTACCCAACTTTAAATATTTAAATTATTTATTTACTTTTAAGCAGTTCTAAAATAACCATTTATTAAAATTTAATATAGAAATTAGAGTCTTTGCATCCTCTGGGAGATTCAGGAAAGTATACAAACTGTCTGTCACACCAATCACCTGAAGAAGATCAAGTTAGCATGTTGTTGCATTCTTTCCAGTATTTTGTATATGTTGTGTATTATTTAAAATAAAATTAGAAAAATGTGGCACCTAGAGGTTATTTTTTTCTTTTTGAAGAATAAAGTTGATCAAAATTTTATTTCACTTCACCCCAAAGGGATTGTAAGTATGAAATTTTGTAAGCTCAGCTATCATGCATTTCTTTTTTTTTCTTAATGTTTTTATTGGAGTAGAGTTGATTTACAATGTTGCGTTTGTTTATTCTATACAGCAAAGTAAGTCAGTTATACATACACATAGACTCTTTAAAAAAAAAAAAAAAAAACACTTCTGTGGTACTAGAGAAGACTCTTGAGAGTCCCTTGGACAGCAAGGAGATCAAACCAGTCAATTCCAAAGGAAGTCAACCCTGAATATTCATTGGAAGGACTGATGCTGAAGCTGAAGCTTCAACACTTTGGCCACCTGATGCGAAGATTCAAGTCATGTGAAAAAACCCTGATACTGGGAAGGATTGAAGTCAGGAGGAGAAGGGGACGACAGAGGACAAGATGGTTGGATGGCATCACCCAACTCGATGGACATGAGTTTGAGCAAGCTCTGGGAGACAGGAAAGGATAGGGAAGCCTGGCATGCTGCAGTCCATGGGGTCGCAAAGAGTCAGAAATGACTGTGCAACTGAATAACGGCAACAACAGCTGACTAACAAAAAGTGTTGTGATAGCTTCAGGTGAATAGCAAAGTGATTCAGCCCACATACACTCTTTTTCTTTTAGACTCTATTCCCATATCCGTCATTACAGAGTATTGAATAGAGTTCCCTGTGCTCTAGAGCACGTTCTTATTAGTTATCTATTTTACATATAGATATAAATGGGCTTCCTGATGGCTCAGATGGTAAAGAATCCGCCTGCAAAGTGGGAGACCATCCCTAATTGGGAAGATCCCCTAGAGGAGGGTATGGCAACCCACTCCAGTGTTCTTGCCTGGAGAGTCCCTATGGACAGAGGAGCCTGGCAGGCTACAGTCCATGGTGTTGTAAAGAGTTGGAAATGACTGAGCAACTAAGCACAGTACACATTTTATATATAGTAGTGTATATATGTCAATCACAGTCTCCCAGTTTATATGCACCCCTATTCCCCCTGGTAACCACAAGTTTGTTTTCTACATCTATAACTCAACTCCTGTTTTGCAAATGGGTTCATTTGTACCATTTCTTTAGATTCCACATATAAGTGATACCGCGTATTTGTTGTTCTCTGTCTGACTTACTTCACTCAGTATGCAATCTGTAGGTCCGTCCATGTCATTGCAAATGGCATTCTTTTTGCAAATTCATTCTGTTTATGACTCAGTAACATTGGTACATAGAGTTTTGTGTCCATTTTCTCCCCTTAGCATTATATAATGAACATTTCCTCATATCACTAAATATTCCTAGCGGTTATATAGTTGTATAGATACACACTTAAATATGCACTTATTTGGGCAAATTTGATTGTCAGCCTCTCACCTTCCCAAATAACAATGCAAATAAATATCTTTGTGTGTAAGCACTTCACTATCTCTCTTACTCCAGCTTTCAAAAATTGAAATTACTAGGGGAAAGGATGTGAAGGGTCTTGTTACAGAGTTCCAAAGGGTTTGCTAGAAAGAGTACTGGTACATATACTTGCATGGGCAGTTACATAAGAGATGTTGACAAGCCTATCCTCTCTGGCGCTAAGCAATCGTATGGCTTGTATTCCACATTGGAGAGCTGGAAAGCTCATCCAGGGCCTCACCCTTGACATTAACTTCTTTAATGGTTCTCAATACATATCAGGCACAACACACATGTTTGTTGAATAAGCCACCACCAACAGGGAAGGTGGTAAGATCCATTAGGGTGGTATATGATTTGCTCCAGGTCTGTGGGGATGTCAAAAGGAAATTAATTTAAGCCTCTGTAGGAAAAAAGTGGTAGAGAGGTAGGATTGAGAATGAAGGGCTAGTGAGCAAGGATGCTGTTAAGTGCTTTGGAACTTAAGCATATCGTGTTAGGTAGAGCAAGTTGTTAAAAATACAGTATGGTCTACTCCATTCAGCAAAGCACAGGTAACTGCAAAGGAGATTGTCTGTTATTTCAGTGGAAGCATCAATAGGTTAAACCTTGGACCCTGTGGAATAGGTCTGAGGATCCCCAGGCCTAAGATGAAGTAAGAACTGGAGAGGTGACAGGATGATCTGGTTGTAATAATAAAAGTCAAATTTTTGTATTCATTTTTTCCAGTCATCCATTAGCAAATAGTTTTTGAATTGGCGATATTTTCTTAGTGGGGATGTAGCTATGAACATAGCATTGAATCTTCCATTCTGGTACTTCCTTCAAATGTATTGGGGGAGGAAGCTGGTAAAAGGTTTTCACTCTAGGCCTAAAGCCATCACCTTGGCTTTCTAAGAGGCTGACTGAGCAAGGCTCACTCTTCTCTGGCCTCCTTGCTGCTCTTCAAATACATGAGTCATGCTCCCACCTCAGTGCCTTTGCACTGGCTGTTCCTTTAGTGTGGCATGAGTCTTTCTCAGATACCCACTGGACCAAATCCTTCATCTCGTTTAAGCCTTTGCTCATCTCTTACATCATCAATGAGGCCTACATTGACCACCCTATTTAATTTATGACATTTATTATTTATTTTAAACCCCAGCTCTGGCACTCCTATTTCCCCTTACGCTGCTCACATTCCCCCATGTTCATCAAATTGCACTATATTTTTTATTATACTGTAAAAGCATCAGACTCAATTTAGCAACTAACAGTAACTTAATTTGTTATTCTGATTGTTTGTTGTCTGCCCCACCCCCTCATTTTTGCAAAAGCAAGAATCTTTGTCTGTTTTGGTCCTGCTATATTGCTGGAGCCTAAACAGTATCTTGCCCTCAGTAGGAGATCGTTATATATTTCTGGAATGAAAACCTGATTATGTGATTGGCAGCATGACATTGAAGCGGATGTTCACAAAAGCAAGGGAGAACATTCTGCATTGCCTGGGCTCTGGACTCCAGATGGCAGTCTGAAGAAACACCCTACCCTTCCTTGGGTGGCGGGTAGTGAGATCAGCAGGAGAGACAGGACAAAACATCATGGGGAATATTTGGGGTTAGAGTGCCTTAAGCGACTCTGTCATGGTAACAGTAATGCTGGCCATTACTCTGTCATGGTAACAGTAATCTCAGCTCTTTAAGTCAAGGACCTTATCCAGATGTTGAAACCAGATTTCCATGGCTGCTGCTCCTACTGTTACTGCAGTTTCTGCCCCTCCTTGACTGCCTACCACTGTGATCTGTGGTCTCAGCAAACAGATGCTCACTGCCACTTATCATTTGCAGGACATGTCCCATGGCCCAACTCAGGCCTGCCTTCAATGCACGGACAAGGAGGATTATAAGAAGATTCACTGGGGGTAGACTGGGAAGTAGTGCCACAGCCTCAGTATGTACAAGCGTGGGCCTGGGAAATGTGAGGGCATTTCTGAGCAAGTTCAGAATCTTGATTGAATCTCAGGGCTGTTACTCATCCATTTTATGGTGCCAGTAATGGGCTGCTGGGAGAACCACAGCTGTTTTGTGCTGAGTCATCCACTTGTATTTGTACTTTGCCTTCCATGGAGGAATCCAAGGTTGCTCTACAATGACTTGGTTAAAATTAGCCCTGTCAGAGAGCTCCTTAAAGAGTCTTGTGAAAAGTCTTCCAAAATAAATCAACATGGGGTTTAGTCATTCCCCTTGCTCCTTTCTTCAGCTGGAAATGATTTTAATGGAAAGATGAGTCTGTAAGATCTTTGTGGCTGCCATTTTTGAAAATATAGGTTGTAATAAGGCAGGGGCTTAAGATAGAATGGGTCAGATAGGGGTAGAGAGTCAAAGGCCTGCTGTGTCACGAACTTGCTGTGTGACCTTGCATGAGTTCCATAACCTCTCTGATGTTCCTATGTCCCACATGTAAAAGGTGGGACTAACAACATGTCCTTTGCCAAGAGTCAGTAGATATGTAATTAAGTGGAATAATGTATGTGAAGTATACTTTCTGGTGTCTATAGGCCCTGAACAAAAAGGAGCAGAAATGATACTGGTAACTGCTTTCCACATATCCTTCAAATAAATATGTCCCATATCCAGCTCATCACTCCCTCCCCTACTGTTCTTATTGAGAACTGCTGCTCCTCCACATCCCTGTAGCTCTCGGGAGCAGCATTTGTCCCAATTCCTTGATGAGTAATCTCTTCCTGTCCATCACTTCTGATACTCTGGCTCTGCCCCTCATCACTTCGTACAGGGACTGTTTTACCCATTCTCTCTCTTGATTTCCCCCATCCACCTGGAAGTTCACCTAGTAGGATGGAACAGCCCTTGATCTGCTCACAGCTGTTGGCACAGGCTGTCACAGAATAGGTGCTCAGTAAAGACTGGCTAGAATTAAAATCTCTGCGAATCTGTGACAAGGTGTCCTGAAGGTGGGTTAAATGACATTTTCACTATCTTTTTTTAAAAAAAAAATATTTATTTATTTGTTTGGCTGCACCGGGTCTTAGTTGTGGCACTCAGGATTGTCTATCTTTGTTGCGCCATGCAGACTCTTGGTTTTTGTATTTGAAATTTAGCTCCCTGGCCAGGGATGGAACCTATGCCCTTTGCATTGGGAGTATAGCATCTTAGCCCTGAACCACCAGAAAGGTCCCATTGTCACTATCTGAAGTGACTCTGTTTATTTCTTTATTTGCACACCTATATGTCCTTGCTCCTTCACAGTTGCCCTTGTTACTCCTGTGACATGTTGGGAAAGGCTTGATGCCCAGACAGTTCATCGTTCACCAAGTCATGCCTTCCAGACAGCAAGATCCTTGCCTTTCTTACTATTCACGACTGTGTCCCAAGCCCAGAGCCTAGTGTTCTGTGATCATCTTTTCCAAATGTGAGCAAATCATGCCTGAAAATGAAGGCAACACACAGAAAAGCAAAGCTAAGAGATGGAGAGGCCAAGCACTGCTCCCATTGTCCAAATCCTCAGATCTTGTCACGCTTAAAGCCAACACATAACCTTTGACCTCCCATTTGTGAGCCAATAAATCCCTATTGTTACTGAAGCTCAATTGACTGAGGCGTCTGCCACTTGCTATCAAAAGAGGATTGACTAATACCCTTTCTCTCCTGTACCTCCTACAGCTTCAGGAAAATCAAAAGGAACTTTTCATCAGCAAAAGGTCATAAATTCTGGTATTAAAAGTTTCTTTTTCTGCCTTGATCAATTCAGCAGTGCAGAAATAATGATGCCACTCGAGACAGAAGGCCTCTGTAATGGGCTAAGGAGCACCTAAAGTAGTGTTGAGGGTGGGTACTCTCCAGAAAGGAAGTGACACTTAAGTTGACATCTGAATGAGAAATAGTCAGATATGTGCTTATCTAGAGAAAGAACATTCCAGGTAGAGGAGAGAGCAAGTGTTAGATTGGCCATAAAGTTTATTGGATTGTATGGAAAAATCTGAACAAACTTTTTGGCAAATCCAATGCATAGTCCCAGGGACTGGAAAGGGCTTACTCTTTGTTTTAGAACTCTCCAGAAGGTCCACGTGGCTAGAGCTTTGTGGCACAGGAGACAGATGGGAGATGAAAGGTAGCCAAGTGTCACTGGTATCTTTTAGGGGAAGGCATGATGTAGGCAAGGGGAGTAGTCTTGGAATCTCCCTCTGTCTGACACAAGGTCAGAGGGAAAAAATGAGCAACAGCAAAGACAGTGCAGGCTTGCAGTCATTCAGTCACCTCACAGGGGGGCTTGCCTGGCTGGCACTGTGTCGTTCAGTGTGGCTGTACAAGATGGTACTTGGAAGGCTGTAGGAGGGAAGCCACTGTTCTACTACCAACCTAGAAAAGCCAGTGAATCAGCCTTCTGTTTTGATCATATAGTTAAATATATTCTGTTTGATAGGAAGTTAGCAGAACTGGGAATAAATGGCTCAGGTTTGAGACATAAATTACCCTCTCACATTCACCAGGGCTTAATTTAGCGATTGCTTCCTCATTGCTCTAGATGGCCCAGCAGTACACCCTATCTGGGCGTGAGCACCTTACTCTCGGAATTTTGCTTGGTTTCCACAGGGGAGCCCCATAAAATATGAACTCATAACATTAATAAATTGGATATTAGGAAGCTCATCATGATTCCAACATGCTGGTGATGTAATAGTATGTGAATATTATAGAAGTATATCCTTCTTTCTAAATCTCGGGACAGTATGCTTGTGAAACACAATGAAATCCTGTTTGTTCTCTGGCTCTGAAAGCATCCTTAAGTCATTAATGTGCACATGTTTTGAATAAAGAAACTGCCATTTTAGGAGATTGGATAATGCACTTGAATTCATCTCAATTCAACAAACATAGATGCCATGCTTGTACGGATTTACAGTCTAGAAAGAAGATTCTGCTCCCATTGTGAACAATAATTGGATGAAAGGGAAGAGATGAAGCAGGGGGTCCTTTGAAGGACATTACTGGCACACTCTGGGGAAGAAAAGATACGAGAATGAGCTATGAAAGTTACAGAGGAGATGGTACGTGGGCAGATACAGACATCTGGGGGCTACACTATCAGGACTTGGGGACAGATTCAATGTTGGGAAATAGGGTGATATGCAGATCAAATGTTATGTCTATGGAATCACCAGACAGGAGCTAACCGACTAGAACAATGTTGGTGCTTCAGATAGAATTGGGAATTCTTGAGGAAGTCTAGTTTGGAGTGATGCTGCCCAGTAGACATCTGGAAGGCAGGTCTAGAGCTGCACATCAAGTTAAGTCCTGAAGATTTATGATAGTTTTGGAGATTATCCCCCACCCCCCGAAGATGATTGTGAAAGCCTTGGAAATGGATGACCGCCTCCAGTAAGGAAGAGTAGCATGAGAAGAGAATTACCGCAGATGGAGGCCTGCAGAGTCCCATGTAAACCACCCTGCAGTCACCCATAATGCCTTGCCCCATTCAGTAATTAGAACCATTGGGTCCATCTTGATTTGGGATTCAAGCCTTATACTATAGAAAAGAGGGATTTATGGGAACATTCAATTTCTACCACTGGGAGCCTGTTTGATGGTTGGATGGTGGACCCCAGACATTGAGAATAAACATTGCATCCACTGAGGATTCAGTTACAAATCCCTAAATTAACATATAAACATTTTCAGAAATGGGAAGTGATTTCTTCTTGAGGTTTATGTGGGTGCATAGCCAGCAGCAATATCAGCTATTGACACCCTGACCTGTAGACCGAGATGAAGCATAGTCAGGCAGAGGTTTTGTATCTTTTTTTAATTCCATGAGGAGAACCTAGGTGGCTAATTTCATTGACTGTTTCATGTATGTAAATTTTATCTCCCCAATTTTTAGTTCCTTGAAGCATGGATTCAGCCTCATAATTTGTGGATCTCCCTACAGTTCCTAAAATAGTGCAGGCCTAGTATAACATGCAACCCACTCCAGTGTTTTTGCCTGGAGAATCCCAGGGATGGGGGAGCCTGGTGGCTGCCGTCTATGGGGTCACACAGAGTCGGACACGACTGAAGTGACTTGGAGCAGCAGCAGCTCAAATGCATTCAAATACTTTTTGTGGAAAAATTACATCACAACAAGTAGAATTTTCAGGCTAGATAGAAAAAGCCCTGAAACACGGTCAAGTCTGTTTACATGCCTGTGTGCACTGCTGCAATCAAGTTGTCCCATAAATATTGACTTTCTTCTTATAAATCACAAGCTATCTTTCTTAGGCTTAGGCACAAAGTCATATGGAGAAATCATTGCTTCAAGGGCTCTTTATGGCTGGAAGTCAGAAATACCAAGGGAACTAGTAGTAATAGAGACAAAAGGAAGCACTGTTAAGACTCACCCTAAGGAGCTTGGTAATAGCATTTCTTATAATACATATCCCATCAACATTGTTACTCAAAAGCAGGGCCACTTTGGAGTTAGAATTAATACCATATGAAGTAATAAGTTTGCAAAGAACTTGATAAATGTCCATAGCATCATCACTTGGGTTCACAGTAAAAACAAGGACTTTAGGAGTTCACAGTGCACAGATTGTGCCTGGTAGGAATGATGAGTGGATGCATGTTCTAACCCATTTCACTTTTTTATGACCTCTTAATTGCATCAGTAGTTTCTTTCTGATATAAGTAATACTTAATGGGGTTGGGTGGTATTGAATATAGATCTGACACCATACTAATTGTTTTAACTGAGATTATTTCACTGAATCCTTAAAATAACCCTATGAAGTAGGGTTTTATCTTTTTATCATTAAAATCAGTGCCAGTTCTTTTACACATAGTTGGGTAGAGTTGCACTGAGTTCATGGAACCTTGCCAAGGACTGTTGAAACCTTTGTTGATGGCTATGAAATAGAGACGAGAGAAGACCAAAAAGAGCTTGAGCATTTTTGCAGCGGCTCTTCTCACCACCTCCTCAAGTTCTACCTTTCTCTGTGGTTAAAACATTGACCGATAGTCCTAAAACTTGGGCAGACTTGGTAGCACATTGGGTATCCTCGTGTACCTTTTCTGTTACAACATTTTATTGAATTGTCTAAAGGACACTATGATTTGATGTTACTCAAGTCAAGACCTTGAACAGTAAACTTATCCATGTAAGAAAGCCTCCCTAGGTTAAATCGAATCATCTTTGGCTTACTTTGTGGTGATTTGTCCAATTAATTTCAGCTGAGGCTCTAGAAAAAAGGAACAACCTTATCATCATCATTATGATCATTTCATACCAGCCATTAATCACATTCGTACTATGCCAGGCACGTTATAGCCATTATTTTAATTAATTTTACAAAAAGAAATCTGTATAAGGCAGGGATTATTGTGCTGACTTTATAAAAGAGGAAACTGATATTCTGAGAGCTAAGCAATTTTCTCATGATTGCACAGCTAGTATGCAATAGATATATGATTTGAAATGAGTTATGCTTTAGCTGGGCTCCCCAGGTGATTCAAGTGGTAAAGAATCTGCCTGCCAACACAGGAGACCAAGGTCTGATCCTCTAGGTCAGGAAGATCCCCTGGAGACAGGAATGGCTACCCATTCCAGTTTGCTTGCCTGAGAAATTCCATGGACAGAGGAGCCTGGCGGGCTGCAGTCCATGGGGTCACAAAGAGCCAGAGAAGACTGAGCACGCACGCGACAACAAAAGCGCTTTCGTCACTTTCCACAAGACCTCCCAGTGTCACTCTATGGCCACATCCATCCCCTCTCCTGAATCTCTGATAACTTACCTGTTTGCTCTTTAACCTGTTTTTTTTTTTTTTTCTATTTTTCTTTATTATGATGATCACAAAAGAATTCCAACATAGACTATTGGGATAGAAAATAATATTACTTCCTCTTCAGTGCCTGCCAAAAAGATCAAATAAAAGTTAATATTTTGCCTCATGTCTACCCATACTTTTAATTTTTAAAAAAAATTTAATTTGAAATAATGGTAGATTCACCAGAGCACCCTGCCCCATCTTCTTCCAGTGTTAACATATTACCCAACTGTAGTGCAATGTCAAAACCACTGACAGTCCTTAGCACTTATTCAGATTTCTCCTGTTGTATGTACACTTGTGTGTTGTTCTATGGAGTTTCATCATGTATACAGCATGTGTAACCACCACCACAGTTAACATACCCCACTGTACACAAGATGTCCCTGATTTACTCCTTTATAGCCAGACCCATCTCCTCTCACCCTTCCTAATCTCTGGCTACTACCTGTTTTCCATTATCCTAATTATTGCAAATTATTGCATGTAGCATGCTGTATAGTATGGATGGACCACGGTTTAACCAGTTACCCATTGAAGAACATTTGTATAATTTATAGTTTTTGAAAATACGTCTTCCTTTCTCTGGGATAAATGCCTGAGGGTGCCATTGCTGGGCCTCATTGTGTAATACATTTTTAGTTTGGGAAGACACTGCCAAAATATTTTCAGGGAAGCTGTCCCTTTTCCTTCTCGTTAATTTACATTTTCAAGATGATGTTTGATGTAGAACATCTTTTTATATGGTCTTTGACCATTAGATCTTTTACTTGAAATTCCTATCATTTGCTTATTTTTTTCTAATGATCTTTTTGGCCCTTACTGATTTGTTGCAGTTCTTCATTTATTGTTGATTTTAATCCTTTTGTTGGTGAAATATATTGCACATGTTTTCCAGCTTGTGACCTATTGGGTTAATTTGCTTATGATGTCTTTTTTTATGCTACATTTAAATTTTGCATGTAGTCACATTCATCATTCTTTCCCTTTATGGTTTGTGGGTTTTGTGGTCTTGAATATGAAATCGGTTTATAGTTTATTCATAGTTAAGACTTCATAGAGACTCAAACAGTGTCTTTGCTCTTAATTTATACCCAGTATTACCATTCCTGCTGATCTGATTTTGAAATACTTTGCACACCAGTACTTTGGATTGAGTCAGGGAAATTCTAGAGACAGTTGTTAGTCTCATAGCAGCAAATAATGGTGATTTTCTGGTCATCTCAGTTCTTTGTACTTTCTGCCCACCACTCATTCATTCCTATTCATCCTTCAGGACCCAACTTCATATCTACACTTCTGGGAAGATTTTGTTGATGATTTACAAGTCTGTTTTCCCAAATCTCACATTGCCCTGTTCTCACCTCGTTGTAGTGCTTTTCACACTGCTGTGTACCTGCATGTTTACACCCCAGGTCCCCAACATGGCTTTGGCTAAATGAGATAAGAGAGGATTACCAGTCTGTTTAATAGTTGTATCTCTCCTTGCAGTGTTTGAACCTGTGGTGAGTGACTAGTGACCTTGATGGAATGTGGGGATGTGGGAGATCCGTGGAGAATAAGCCGACATCAGACCTCCTGAATCACAGTGACCCAGTGTGCATGGCGCAGAGGAAATTCTGTTGTTATCCAGAGCTCCCTTCCTCACGGGGAATGTCAACTGCCCAGGGCTCTGTGGGCTGACACTTCAAGTAGAGAATACAGTCCAGGGGTCAAAGGCTACAGTGTGGGGTTTCATACTCAAAGCTGTGGGAGGAGGGGCTTGGTAGTGGAAGGGATAGGTTTGGCCAAACAGAGTGAAGAAAAGTCAAGGGCCAATTTCCTGAAGAGCAGGTATGACCAAGCCTCAAAGTCAAGAACCAAGAGCTACAAGGAAGTTACATGAAAGCACAGTTGGTAGAGAGTCTTACATTGTTTTTCCTCCTCTATTTAAGGAAGCAGAGAAGTGTGTCAACTGTTCGGGAAAGCTTTTTGCTCCAAGATGATCAAACTCTTTGGTGGTCTCGCTCCTCTCCCCCATCAGATATAGAAACACAGATATGTGTTCATTCCAAGGGAGATGGGCTAGCCAGCCCTGAAACAATTCCTGGCTGTTCCTTTTTTTCAGAGGAAATCATCATGTACTTTCCTTTTGGACTCAGTGTAGCTCCTGAAAATTGTTCCATGGGCAACTGAGGAGAAAATAGGGCCTCTTTTCCGGCAGCCCCTGCTGCTCCCAGGCTCCGACTGCCTTCAGGAAGCGAGAAGGCTCTTTTTAATTAGAGCTGAAAGCCTAATCTTCTGTCAGGGTAACCTGTTGCAGCCAAAATAGACACTCCCGGATGCTGCCTGGAACAAAATCTGCCACAGCCAGGCAACTGAAGAGGAAAAGGGAAAATAAAGAGCAAACTTGGGGAAAGCATGAAACAGGGTGAACAGTTTCATCATCTGTACTGAACTGTAAGCAGTTGTCCAAAAGCGAACTATCATTTCAAATGTGTGGTAGGTTAGAGGAAAGGACATTCCCTTAGGTTAGACTTGCTGCTCACCAGGTTAAATGAAGGGTAGGAGAGGCACACAGGTCAACATGCATTTACCTCAGTCCTCAGCTGCTTCGTTATTCAGGATAATGCCGCTCCTTTTAAATTTTCTCTTTAATCTTACCTAATTCATAGCGATCTTTGTGGCCACTACAACATCATACTTAGGATCAGCTTCAAAAAGAATCTTTCATATTTCCATTTCCCCTCCTCCCCTCTTTCACTCTTGCTCGCACCTTATTATTATTATTATTTTTTTAATAAAGGGATAGTCTGGTTTGTAAAAAGAGCTTTGGTCCATCAGCCAGGTCATGTTGGCTGTGGTCATGACTCTAGTATCGAACTTAAGCACATCTCTTCTCCTTTGAGGTGTTCATTGAGTCCATCTACACAAAGAGAGACTTCAGAGACTTGCTGTCAAGTTTCTCCTGTTTCTACTTAGATTCAGTTCAATTCAGTTCAGTCGCTCAGTCGTATCCAACTCTTTGCGACCCCATTAATCGTAGCACGCCTGGCCTCCCTGTCCATCACCAACTCCCAGAGTTCACTCAGACTCACGTCCATTGAGTCAGTGATGCCATCCAGCCATCTCATCCTCTGTCGTCCCCTTCTCCTCCTGCCCCCAATCCCTCCCATACTTAAATTGGTCCCATTGAAATATGACCACCACTTGGTTGGATATTGATGTGAGGCCTGAACAGCCAGCAGTCATGTGATCATTCTAGCTGAAGCAACTTTCTGAAAGCAATCGGTTTGTCAAATAGGAGTGAATGTCTTCTGCCTGCCTCATATTAATATTTCTATTCATGATATCTCTGAGCACATCAGAGGTGGGAGTTGATAATCAATGTGATTAGCTGAATGCAGCCCTTTTCTGACTTACTGCTGCCCTCTTCTGATGGTGCTCTATCAGAATGTAGATCTTTCCTGTGCATCATAATCAAAAGGCCCCTGCAAATTTCACCACCTTCTTTATGAAGTGTGTTTCCTCTGTCATCCAGTTTCCCCAGATCAGAGATTTCAAATGTGTTCATCTCCCTTGCCAACCTCAGTCATTTGGTGAAAGATGTCAAGAGTCTGTTCAGCACGTTGTGTGAACGGTTTGGCCACTATAGACTTAGAATTGTCAGTTTGGCCAATCTGTTAGGAATTGGCCCTCCCAGGCCTGGCATGAGATTTTCAAGTCATCTCCTGCTGTCTTCCAATTGACTCACTGGGGATTATAGAGCAGATGTTGCTCTGTGATCATTAGGCCTCTCAAAGCCCTGGAGGCACCCTTTGTGCAACACCAGCAGGACCAATTGAGGAAACATGACCCAAACATCATAGAGCCGCTTGCTGTTCACTTTGCAGCTTCTTATGATCCAGGACAAAAAATGTTACTATAGCAGTACTTGCTATGAAATGGCGAAGTATGATTAGTGATGGTGTTAGAACCAGAAAGAAATTGGAGAAACCAGGACAGCCAACATGTTACCTTATCTCTCATTTGTTCTATGCATACTACATGCCAAGTGTTTTTAAAGGCACTTCACTTCCTATCTAATCCTTAGTGTGATGGAGGTATTGAAGGTTTAAGTAGTTTTCCAAAATTCACATGAGAAGTAATGAAGTACCTCCCCGAAGCCTGGGTGGAAACTGATGAGAGTGATGAAGAGATGGCCATGAACTCATCAGTTTAAACCCTTGAAGATCTGGAAGTCCGCATGTGTAGATTCCTTCCAACAGTAGAAGATAATCAATAAAGATGAGGCACAGTAGTGAGGCAGATGGAGAGGTAGATGATTCACCTTGATTTGTGATAAAGCTGTTTAGAGATTTCAACATAGGTCCATCACCAAGCAGACCAGAACATCTTTTTCTTTAAGCCAGCAGATTGCAAGGAGAAAGAGGGAGCTGAGCTAAATATGCCCAGTTCTTCCTTCGTCCAAACTCATAAAATAGACTGGTCACAGCTTCACAGGGATGAGTGAGTGAGCTGGCTGCAAGAGGGCATGTTATAACTGCGTTATAGTACAGGCAGCCCTCCTCATGGAATCATGAAGGTGCCCAAAGAAATTTGTCCTGAGAGACACAGGAATGCACTGTTGAATGACTGAGATCAGTCCCAGGGAAGCCTAGTTCTCCAGACCAGAGCCAAGAAGTATAGTCCCTGGTTTGGGAATCTTCTAGAGTGGCCCATCAGGTGGATTAAGCAAGAAGTCTTACCAATAACTCCTAATTCATGACTGTGAGTAGTAGCTGAAG
This sequence comes from Bos indicus, assembly GCF_029378745.1. NCBI lineage: Eukaryota > Metazoa > Chordata > Mammalia > Artiodactyla > Bovidae > Bos > Bos indicus. The sequence goes on along the minus strand of NC_091789.1, from coordinate 22,865,804 downwards.
ATTACACCTTTCAGTGAGCATCTTGGCCAGCTCCCCAAGTGTCCCTCCTCATCATAGATAGCAACATCCTCGAGATGCCTTAGAAATGCCCTAGGCCCCTCCTCCAGGGCTGAGCCAGGGCCAGCAAGCATCCCAACTCCTGCTCTTGTGGATGTAAAGTGCACATCCAAACAGTCCTTGGAAAGAGCACTAGCTTTCACTTGAGGGCAGGAAGGCTGCTGTGCCCAGACCTGTTGGCTTTCCCTCAGAGTCTACCGTGTAGCCATGGCAGCAGGGCTTGGGGAGAGGTGGTCATGGAACTGGGGATTAGAATGATAGAGGTCTTAACTCACTTCTTCCAGAAGTAGACCCTAAGTTAAGACTTGAGTTTAGGTGAGTTATTTCAGAGGTGCTTCCAGGAAGCACCTTGATAGGTGGAAGGGGGAAGCAAGGACTGTAGGCCAATATATACACAGTACATGATGTAGTAAGTTTCCAATGTGGGCAGCTAGGGTCTAGTCACAGAGTTGGGCAGAACATTCCTTAGACTTGAAGAAAGTGGAGCATTTATTCATGGACCCATATCTGTTAAGGGACTACTACTGGAAACGTCAGCTCACTTATTGTTGCTCCGTCACTAAGTTGTGTCCAACTCTTTGTGACCCCATGAACTGCGCACGCCAGGCTTCCTTGTCCTTCTCTATTTCCCAGAGTTTGCTCAAACTCATATCCATAGAGTCAGCTCCCTGAAACTTCCTAACTCCCTAGCCTCCCTCATGCCCAGGATGAGCAAGTTCCTCTGGCCTCTGGCAGGCAGAATTGCAGATTCTCCCAGTAGAAAGCCCTCCATGTGTCTAGGAACTGGAAGTACCAAGGGAACATGGGTGGGCTGCAGAGAGTGTGGCACCTGCTATGATGCCTGAAAGCATTTTTGTAAGAAGATGAACTAAGTAAGCCCTTACTTGGAGCAGTTTGCCCCTTCTTCCCCAGGGGGTTTGCCCCCACACTCTCTCCAGCTGAGCATGAGTTGTGTTGGTTTTTTTTTTTTTTTTTGGTCCAAATAAGAAAAATAATTTTTTCCTTCTTTCTTTTATTTTTCTGTTTGTAAGGCAAGAAAGGTCCAAGAGAAGCACAGAAACAGTAGCAAGGTCTTGACTTGACAAAAGCTTTGGAAACCATTAGTGAGTTTCGAAGCTGTCAGCGTGCTGTCAGGCAGATAGGTTTTCAAAAAAAAGGGCAGAGGTAAGTTAGAAATTGTATTCTGAACCATGGATGCTCTCCAGCCCTGCTTCTAGGGAATTGAGAAGGAAGGCAGGTTGAGGGGTGAGGCTGTATTCACTGGGAATGGGAAAAGGAAGAGGCAGAGGCCAGGAAATCAGCCTAGATTGCAGTGTGGTTTAACTGCAAAATCATGGTAGGAGAAGGAGTCAAGGAAATGAGGTGGGGCTGAAAGGACTGGAAGGGTATTTGTGTGAAAGACAGTGGCTGCTTAGAGGGCAGAAAGCGGGACGAACCCTCGGGTTCAAGGCCCCTTTGCCTGGGTCTGAGTAGTTTCTTGGTCATCAGCTGCTTGCTGCTTAGGGGAAGCAATCGGAGGTGCCAGTGGGCAGGTCTCTCCTGAGGAGCCCTAAGATTAGGGTCACAGAGAGAACTGATGATTGACTTGTAATCAGTGAATGAAGTTTGTCAAAGGCATATGTAAATTTTCCAAGACTCTTTGTATTTTCTTTATTTTTAAGGCCCGGAACAGGAGGAATTATCTCAGTGGGCGCCTTGCACTCATTAATGAGGCATTAGCTCACCTGGTTCAAGCACAGTACAAACCATGCTAACAGGAGGGCAGGGAGAGCCTTCCCTCAGGGGTTGGTGTGGATTGAATACTGGGGTGGAAGCATGTTGTTTCCATTAAGTGCTTTATTCCTGTTTTATCTTTCCACCAAAACCCCCAAACAAGCTGTTGATTTCTTTCAGTCATTAAGGATAGACAAAACTGGTCAAGTCAGATTATTTTTTTAAGGATGATTTAAAATGCTAGTTGCACAATGTGATGGTTGTTTTCTCGTTGTTCGTTTTCTTTTTCTTTCCTGCCCTGTTTATGGCTGTAATTTGGAATAATTCAATTCATCATATTTTCACAGGTCTAACAGTACCCCAAGTATTTTGGGGGTTTCTAAATGGTAGAGGCTTTTCCTGCCCGGGTGCACAAGAAGGAAATCAGAACAAGGACCTGTCCCTAAAAGGGAATGATGTTTTCTTTGGTTACTTTAACAGTGTTTGCTCTTTATTGCTTTAGAATCATAACCTGGGTTGGAATGAGTTGTCTTTGCCAGGGGCTTCCTTTCTCTTCATACCAGAATAATAGAAGAGTGAAAGCACATTCTGAGGGAACGTCAGGGCCAAACGTAGGGCTCACCCAAACAGTCTGGACTGTCTCTTCCAGGGGCTTGTACAAGCCTATGTGAAGAGTTCATCTTCCCTAGATGCAGTATGACAACTGGCCCCACACTCCCCCAACCCCCACTGCCATTTTAAATAGGGACTTCAGTGGAAGGCCGGACAGAGTCTGGGTGTGAGACTTCAAATCTGACACCTTTCTAGTGGCATAAACCCATGAGATGTAACCATAGCTGCATAACAGCATCATCTGGAATCCTGTTAAGGCAGATTCCTGGGCAGTATTGCCAAGATTTTGAGACAGTGCATGTTGGATGGGGTCTGGGTGTCTGTGATCTTTAATCTGTTCCTTTTGGTCAGTTTGTGTCAATCCCTTACTCTAAGTCAATTAAATAATAGTATGTTGATAGAAGAGTCTTCTAACTCTAATTCAGTGACATGTTGCTTCCTTTCCTTTGTATGGGCAGCAGGCTTGTTGATTAATATGCCTACAGAGTCCAAGTCTCCGAAGTCAGTGTTCTGTTCTCAAATCTGCCTCTGATTTGAAGGATGACCTTTAACATCATGGTGCTTGAGTCTCTCCCTGTCTTCTATGTGGACCTAACCACTCCTGTTTAGCATGCTGGATATAAAAGGAAAAGGACTGTGAAAAGTTCAAAATGTAAACTGCAATGGAAATATGATAGTGTCAATAAAGCACATATACTCAGCAGAGGAAGGGAAAGACAGATCTAGGATGAAACTATCCTTTTGTCAGTCTTGCATTAATCAATCTCTGTTATCATTTTAAATAGAGTGATTTCAAAGGAGTTACAGATTTCAGGACTGAATTTGCCTGGCTTCAGTTCAGTCACCTAGTCATGTCTGACTCTTTGCACCCCCATGGACTGCAGCACACCAGGCTTCCCTGTCCATCACCAACTCCCAGAGCTTGCTCAAACTAATGTCCATCGAGTCGATCATGCCATCCAACCATCTCATCCTCTGTCATCCCCTTCTCCTCCTACCTTCAATCATTCCCAGCATCAGGGTCTTTTCAAATGAATCAGTGGACCAAAGTATTGGAGTTTCAGCTTCACTATCAGTCCTTCCAATGAATATTCAGGACTGATTTCCTTTAGGATTGACCAGTTTGATCTCCTTATAGTCCAAGGGACTCTCAAGAGTCTTCTCCAACAACACAGTTCAAAAGCATCAATTCTTTGGCACTCAGCTTACTTTATAGTCTATCTGTCACATCCATACATGACTACTGGTAAAACTGTAGCTTTGACTAGGCAGACTTTTGTCAGCAAAATAATGTCTCTGCTTTTTAATATGCTGTCTAGGTTGGCCATAGCTTTTCTTCCAAGGAGCAAGCATCTTTTAATTTCATGGCTGCAATCACAATCTGCAGTGGTTTTGGAGCCCAAGAAAATTAAGTCTGTCACTGTTTCCATTGTTTCTCCATCTATTTGCCATGAAGCGATGGGATGAGATGCCATGATCTTAGTTTTCTGAATGTGAAGTTTTAAGGCAACTTTTTCACTCTCCTCTTTCACTTTCATCAAGAGGCTCTTTAGTTCTTCTTTGCTTTCTGCCATAAGGGTGGTGTCATCTGCATATCTGAGGTTATTGATATTTCTGCCTGCAATCTTGATTCCAGCTTGTGCTTCATCCAGCCCGGCATTTTGCATAATGTACTTTGCATATAAGTTAAATAAGCGGAGTGACAATATACAGCCTTGATGTACTTCTTTCCCTATTTGGAACCAGTCTGTTGTCCCATGTCCAGTTCTAACAGTTGCTTCTTGACCTGCATACAGATTTCTCAGGAGGCAGGTCAGATGGTCTGGTATTCCCATCTCTTTCAGAATTTTCCACGGTTTGTTGTGATCCACACAGTCAAAGGCTTTGGTATAATCAATAAAGCAGAAGTAGATGTTTTTCTGGAACTCTGTTGCTTTTTCTGTGATCCAACGGATGTTGGCGATTTGATCTCTGGTTCCTCTGTCTTTTCTAAATCCAGCTTGAACATCTGGAAATTCATGGTTCATGTACTTTTGAAGCCTGACTTGGAGAATTTTGAGCATTACTTTGCTGGTGTGTGAGATGAGTGCAATCATGCGGTAGTTTGAACATTCTTTGGCATTGCCCTTTTTCGAGATTGGAATGAAAATTGACCTTTTCCAGTCCTGTGGCCACTGCTGAGTTTTCCAGATTTGCTCGCCTATTGAGTGCAGCACTTTAACAGCATCATCTTTTAGGATTTGATATAGCTTATCTGGAATTCCATCACCTCCACTAGCTTTGTTTGTAATGATGCTTCCTGAAGCCCACTTGACTTTGCATTCCAGAATGTCTGGCTCTAGGTGAGTGATCACACCATCATGGTTATCCAGGTCATGAAGATCTTATTTGTATAGTTCTTCTATGTATTCTTGCCACCTCTTCTTAATATCTTCTGCTTCTGTTAGGTCCATACCATTTCTGTCCTTTATTTTGCCCATCTTTGCATGAAATGTTCTGTTGGTGTCTCTAATTTTCTTGAAGAGATCACTAGTCTTTCCCATTCTGTTGTTTTCCTCTATTTCTTTGCACTGATCACTGAGGAGGGCTTTCTTTTCTCTCCTTGATGTTCTTTGGAACTGTGCATTCAAATGGATATATCTTTCCTTTTCTCCTTTGCCTATTGCATCTCTTTTCTCAGCTATTTGTAAGGCCTCCTCAGACAACCATTTTGCCTTTTTGTTTTTCTTTTTCTTGGGGATAGTCTTGATCAGTGCCTTGATCACTTGATCACTGCCTCCTGCCTCCCGCCTGGGTTACTATTTTTTTATGTGGACTCCAAACATTGTTTTAAAATGTTGTCCTGTCACTTAGGGGATATACATGAAGATCAATCTTTAGGCGAGGAAGGAGCTGTTTGCTCAGGGACCTGGGAGGTTCATTTTTTTCTTCCTTTTCCCAGGAAGGGGAGGAGCTGTGAGGATCTGTGTTGGGCACATATGTATCCATTCAAGTTGTGGAATGGCTCCTGGGTACCTTGCAGGGACAGGAGTCTTCTTCTGGTTGTTTCTTATTCAGACTGTTTTAGGGCCTGTGGATGTGAGAAATATGGAGCCCCTGCTTTGACCCATTCATGGTAATGATTGGGAAGTTTGGGAGAGAGGTAAATTATTAACTGACTGAGATACCAGATAAAATATTTACCATGGAGATTCAGAGCAATGTGAGGTCCCAGTGTGTTAGAAAAATGAGCAAATACTTCATAGAGGGAAATATGATTTTAGATGGCCTTTGAAAAACATGCAGGATTCAACCAGACAAAGACATTCCCACTAAAGGAAAGAGATAAAACAATGACCTGATGGTAGCACAGGCAAGATATGTTTAAAATTGTTGTGAAAAACTCACTGAAAGATTTTTCAGATTGTCCTGGAAAGAGAGTAATTTACCCTTTCTTGGCAAAAGCAGGGTTCTTTTTTTTAAATCAATTCATTTATTTTTGGCTGCCTCAGGTTTTATTTGTGGCACATGGGCTCTTCATTGCAGTGGCCGAGTTTCTCTCTAGTTGTGGCGTGAGCTTAGTTGCCCCACAGCATGTGGGATCTTAGTCCCATGACCAAGGATTGAACCTGCAGCCCCTGTGGTAGAAGGCAGATTCTTAACCAGTCGACCCCCATGGAAGTCCCTAGGGATTCTTTTTACTGTTTAATCTGTCAGGGATTTTATAGACACCCTGACATTGCAACCCTCCTCTTATATATAAAACAGGCCTAGGATGCCAGTGCTTGTTAGCTATGGGAACACAGGACCAAATAGCTGCATCCCTTTAGGCCTGGAGGCCAACTGTGGGATCCTGCTTAGGATTCAGCACTGGAATATGTTACTGAAAGAGGCCAAGAGGCTTAGGAAAGACAAGCAACCTGCCTCTTTTATGGGTCAATGAAGAAACCTGGGCTTTGGAATCAAATTGACCGGAATTTCAATCCTTGTCCTGCTACTTCCTTGCCAGCATTATCCTAGGCAATCAATAAATGTAACTGGCACAGTGTCCCTGTTGCAGCTGGTACATTGTAAATGGTCAGTAAAAAAACTGCCTGAGTCCCGCGTGCAGAGGCCAAGTTTTAAAGAAGGATGGTAGATGCTCATCTGCATTTCCATAGGGTCCCTGCTCCTGTTTTATAACCTATTATGTCTCCTTCACATCTTAGCTATTCACTTGGCTTTAGACGTGGTTAAGTTTGCTCTGTGAAGTGTTTGCCATTTGGCAGAAAGAAAGACCATTCCTATAGAATTGGCAATGGCTTCCTCATTTGAGGATTCTTTCAGCTAATTCTCCCATCTTGCTTTGCTCTGATACTCTGCCTCTACTTAAACTTTTTAATCTTGCTGGCTTTGTCCTATCTGCCTTCGACTGTGACCCCAATCCCACTGAGGTAGCAATGTCACCGCTAGACTTCACTTCCTTAATGTCTTCTCACGTGGACTCCAGTCTTTGTCCGGGGCATGTATTGCCAACCAGTCTTATGGATTTCTGTGGGTGGTCAAAGGTCACCAACCTTTTCATGACTGGTAGCCTTGGGCACAAGCTTGGGACCAGCCTGAGTGCTTGAACTGGCCTCCTCAACCCTGGCCTTCCCGAACAGATGATGCCCCTTAGGCAACGGATGGAGGACCTGGGAGTCATAGCTCAGTCTTGGTGCTACATCCTCTGGAAAAGCTGGTGCTCCAGAGTGGCTCCCTTGGGCCAACCTGACACTGTTAGCCTGCCCTGAACTGTCCATGGGGCTTCTGAGCAGCTTCTAGACTCCATGATAAGTTGGGAAGTTGGTGGTATAAGAGCTATAAATATAATGCCTTAGCTTTATTTCACCTAATGTTTACCCAGATTGTGAGATCATAGTACACTGTGCTCGGGTACACCCCGAGTCATGTACAAACCCACCAAACACCTATGAACATACCTAGAAAATATTGATAGTTTCTTTACACTTCTGGAAAATGTCCTACTTTAGTCTTCATAAACATACTACAAGATCGATTTATTATGTTCATTTTATTGATGCAGAAAATGGAGTATTGGAGATCCAAAGACTTATCTGGTGTCACCTAGTGAGCCAGTTGTAGAGCTGCTCACACCCATTGCTCCGATTGTACACACAGCCCTGCTGTTGGCTCTTGGGATAGAAACATCATGTGAGCACAACACTGAGAAACCATCCCCTTGCAGAGGTTGCCCATGTCCATCACAAGCCCATGTTCATGCCCTGCATTGTAGACATTGGATTGGCTCAACTTGTAGACTGAGTTGAACAGGAACCATAAAACAAGGTTGGGAAGCATGTCGCTCAGTGTTAACCCCAGGGGCTTTCCATGGGGCCTACTGTCATCTTCACCTCTCCTCAGCCTTGGAGGAATTCTGAAATGGGAGGAGCACTGATCACGGCATAATTACCACCTGCTCTACTTGAGGACGTTGCCAGCATCTTCCACACCCACTCCTGAGCCTCGAGTTCCTGGTGGGAGGGATGGTAGAGGCTTTTGCAGTGCCAGTTGTTCTCTTCATGGCCCAGGGACCAGGGAAACAGCACAACTACAACAGCAGAATCCTTCTTGCTAGAGGATGTGATCGTCCTGAGTCACAAAGAAAACCAGATAGAGACAACTAGAAACTCAGTGATGAACCCCAATCCCCAGCAAACACTTGCCCACTTTTTTGGGGGGATAAAATTCCTAAATGGTATTTAACATGGCTGAGCAGACAGGGGTTCAGGTGTTGGTACTCTATATGTTTCTTAGAGCCTGTTTCATCATCCATAAGCAGGGCATAATTAATAACAATACTGTTCCCGTTTACCAGGGTGGTTTTCAGGATTAAATGAGATAATTGATGTGCTTTGTTATTTATGTTTCTGAGGAACACTCAAAAGCAGGATCTGAAATAAAGAAATGGCTTCAGCCGAAGGCAGACGTTATGAATAGTTTGTTATTAATCCCACACTTCAAGATCAAGATCAGGATGACTGTGACTCACAAGCAAATGCAGAAAAATACTCACACCTGCTCGCTCTCGGGCTGAGTGTCATTACCCTGCAGAGAGGATTCGCTCCACAGCACAAGACAACTTTGGTCAGGGTGACTTGAAATAGTGGTCATGTCCCAGCTCTTTAAAGTGCCTAAATGTACTAGTATTAAAAAATAAATGTGTTTGCAGCACTGAATGTTAAAACTACCGTCTCCTCCTCCTGCCCCTGCCTCTCTTCACAGATGGGAAAGCAAAGGACCTAAAGAAGAGACTGTACCTGGCTCCAAAGTGACACAAATCATAAGAATGAGATTCTAACGCTGATCTTTTATCTTCTGTGACGTCGGTGTTCTGATTTGTCATGCTTATTAGATAAAATTTGAAAAGTACGGAAAATGATAAGGAAGAGACCGCCTGTGCAGATAACTCCACTCTGACCATTTTGGTGTATTTCCTTCCTGTCTTCTCTCAGCGCATTTTCTTCCATTTACCTAGAGACATGGTAAAACCCAGGGCTTCTAAGCTCACACTCAATGCCGTCACTGGCATAGCAGGCCACCTTTCTAATCACTATCGTTATTTGATATATGATCAATAAAAGTTACATTTTTTTTCTAATTTTATTTTATTTTTAAACTTTACATAATTGTATTAGTTTTGCCAAATATCAAAATGAATCTGCCACAGGTATACATGTGTTCCCCATCCTAAAAGTTACATTTTTAATCCTCAAAGCTAAGGAAAGCTGCCCATGACCCCCCAGATGTATGTGGCTCATTTAGAAAACAGGTGTAATAATGACATCAGATCCTCAGGATGGCCCACAATAGGAAGCCAAGATTTGTTTTGTTTTTTAATTTATTTGACTATACTGGGATCTTTGTTCATGTGCAGGATCTAGTTCCCTGACCAAGGATCGAACATTGGGCCCCGTGGGTTGGGAGCATAAAGCTTTGACCACTGGACCACCAGGGAAGTTCCCAGGAAGCCACCTCGGTGCTAGACTTTCAGAGGACTCTCCTGAGCCCCTCACTACCACCCCCACCCTACCCAGCGTGCCCTCCCTGGTGTGGCCCTTGTCAGAACCAGATGCACGCAGCCTGTGTTCACCCAAGCTGGAATCCGAGCCGAAAATGAAGAGGTCGCATGAGATGCTTCCCACAGTCCTGTTCCCTTTAGGAATGCAATGCCTGAGCCATGGGGCACTTTGACTCAGCTTCTGTGCTCTGTGCCAAGGCTGAATGACTAGAACTCCAGCTGCAGCCTGCACTTTAAAGCTCCGTTCTCGTCCCAACCCACAATCTTGTTATCCAGGCTGTCAGAGGAGGGGAAGGAGGAGCTGGGGGAGATGTGACTCAGGGGGCCTGAGACAGGTCAGAATGCCCTTCCAGTTGATCTGCTTTCATGAAAGTGATGTGGAATCATCCTGTGCCCTGAGAGAGTGTAGGAGAATCCACACACCCCCCCGCCATTACTCCTCTCATGCCCCCTTAGTTCAGCTGAGAAGCTCCCCTGAGGCTTTTCCTAACAGCAGCATCTGAATCCTGTACACCTGGCCATCTGCCCACAATTCCTTGGGGAGACAGGAGCTCACTCCTGTCCTGGCAGACTTGAATAATAGGAAGATGCAGATCAGAGCTGGGCAGCGTCTTTGTTACACAGCACCTTACTGAAGTAGCCAGCTATTTTTAGAAGAGAGGGAAAGGTAGCAGCTTGGCCTTTAGGGATGGACAGGAATAACAATCTGGCGAACCTGAACATTCAAGTTTTTGTAGCTGGGCTGCAAATGAGCCTTTCTTCCCTACCTCCTTGCAATGCCATCAGTGACATCACACGTCCCTGGGCAGGCCACACATGAATGCTTCAAACAGGAGATGGGAACAGAGGGCCAAGGGAGTCTGCTCCACTGAGTACCTGGGTGATAGAACTGACAAACAAAATAAGGTGCCCCAGTCACTGAGAAGATTGAAACCTCGGGTCTCTGCTCTGGTGTCACCCTCACTGAGGTCTCCCTGTAACTTATCACAAGCAGGCCCTGACACTGACACTCCCTTTTAGCCTGTGTTATTGTTCTTCCCTGCACACATCACTACCTGACATTATGCCCTGTTTATTCCTTTGTTTATTCCTTTATTATGCTCTGTTTATTCCTTTTTCCATCATTTGTCTTACTCAGTAGAATGTAAGGTCCAAGAGAACTTGGAGTTGGGTTTTCTCACTGCTGTGTCCCCAGGGCCTCGAACAGGGCCTGGCCAATGGCAGAACACCAGGAAATAGATATGAAATAAACCAGTGTATTCTTGGAATGTATGAACCTAGTATGAACCAGGCAAGGAGCAGACCAATTCCCACAAAGACAACAACAGCAGCAGTTGATGTCTTGAAGGCTGTGATGAACTCCCTGAATGTTCTCAGCAGTTCTGCATTCTCCATGTTGTCCTTAACCCCATTTTGCAGTGAAGGAAAAACTAGACTTTAGGGGTTAACAGGTGACTTGTTTCTGTGACCCTGAGGTCACCATGCTAATAAATGGCAGAACCAGGATTTGATCTCCAGCCTGGGGGCCGTCTTTTCAGATATACCAGACTGAGCATTTACTTGATAATCTTTTGAATTGAGTTAGTTGGAGCTTCTTTCCATGATTCTTACTCAGCTTGATCAAGCAGTTGCTTCACGAAAACGACTGCATGAGGTGGATGTGTCATTTGCATGTACTAAACCTATGACATCCTTGAATTTGTCATCATAAACCCAAAGTAGCAGAGCATTCTTTGTCACAGTGATGGCTCAGTAGTGAAGCCATACCATACAGGTAGTTGGAGTTCCTTTCCTTGACAATTTGGAAGTAAAGATGAACTGCCATTCTGACATGTCCCATTTGTTGAGTTTCACTTGCTGAAGACATATGGCTAGGAAAAAACTATTTATTGACAAAGTATTTTACAAAGCCAGAGCATGTTAGGGCCTCTTAGTTACTTTTTTCATCAGCTTTTTTAAATGAAATTGCAATTTTCTTGTACCCTCCCTCCCAAAAGAAAATGCAACTAAATGTCAGACCAAAACACCACATCAAGGACCAGAAGCCTACTGGGCTCCCCAAGGCTAGGGTATGCTTCTTTGTGTACCCCACAGTCCTCAAGGCCCCTGCAGAGGCTCATTTCCTTCTGGGGGCTCCCAGGTACCATCAAGGCACTGACTCAGGGTGTGCCTAGAGTGTCATTTTCCTCCTGATCATGGCTTATCCACATCATAGCAACTGGTGTATTCCATTGTCACATCATTATCTTGTGTCTATGAAAACTCAGGTCTCTATCATATTTGTATTATAATCAGCCAATTAAAGAGTCCTATTAATTCCTCTTTAAGGAGGCCTCCATATGAGTGAGTGAGAGACTCTGTGTTTCTGTGGAAGATTCAAGAGATCCCCTCTTGTTTCCAAGGCAAGCTTCAGCACCATTGACTCTGTGGATTCTGTGTTCGGTCACTACCCCTATCCTAAGAATCCCAGGGTTTATGGAAAATGTGGGCCACCCAACTCCATCTCGATATGTTCCTTTTTATTTCATATTGATTTGTAGCGAATGAGTAAATCCCTAATAGGAGTACAGACTCCTGGCACTTGGATTTCTAACACATTAGAGAACAATCTATTTTTCACCCAAGTTTCACTTTTCAATTTATGCCGTCAGCTCGAGTCATCAGTTGTCAAGGGAGAAAAGTTGCCCGTGTGATTTGTTCTCTTGGGATACACATGTCTCTGCTCCCAACTAGCTCAGGAGTTCGCACCCTGGCTGTATATTAGAATCACCTGGAAGGGTTTCTTCACATTAAAAATGTTCAGGCTTTACAGCGGGTCATGTAAATCAGAATTTCTGGGCTTAGAGCTGAAGGGATTTCTTATGTACCTAAGTTCAAGAACCACTGAATCATATAGCTTATATTAAATGGCTCTGTTTTCCCACTGCCTGACACCGGGTAGAGAACCTTCCAGGTACTAGTCACATGTATGTGGAGAGACCATAAAGAAAGCTGAATGCCAAAGAATTGATCCTTTTGAACTGTGGTGCTGGAGAAGACTCTTGAGAGTCCCTTGGACAGCAAGGAAATCAAACTAGTCAGTCCTCAAGGAAATCAACCTTGAATATTTATTGGAAGCACAGATGCTGGAAACTCCCAATAATTTGGCTGCCTGATGCAAACAGCCGACTCATTCAAAAATACCCTGATGCTGGGAAAGATTTCCATTTTATGAAACTAAGCTACAAACCCTGTGAAAATAGGTACTTTAACTACTTGAGGAAAATTCTCAGCCTGACCTGCAAATGGCTCCTCTAAGGCTCCCAGGGGCTGGGTTCTAACCCTTGAAACAGCCTCACCAGTAGAAATGGCTTCTCTAGACTAGGTTGATTGCTTTTCAGCTGAAAGAGTCGACTTTTATAGGTCCCTACTCATTTTGCCATTTAAATTTTTTATAGACTTGTCAGTTTTCTTGTCTTCTGTTCTACAATAATATTTTCCAGCAGTATATCAAATTTGACCGTTGGCATATTCAGTAATGGAATCTGGAGAACCAGTTTTATTGATGTCCTAGAAGCTTATATGCAAGGGATAGTCATCTGTGCTTGGTAACTAGTATTTTTAATCCTTTGTTTTTAATTGTTAAGCGGCTTTTAATCTGGTTGGGAATGGCAACTCTTCCACTGGTTTCTAGATCTTTTTTTCTCTTTTTTCTTTTCACCATTCCTAGAAACCATACTGGATCTCAGTTTCTCTAAGATTAAACTTCATTTAAACCCTTTTCTTAGTATAACAGATCATGAAATGTTGACTCTGTCTAACCCAGATCTCTGGACTCGAGTATTTCTCATCAAAAACTACTTTTTTTTCCCCCTGTAAGACTCAACATTTTTTGTCCATTGATTTATTTGATATGAAAGTCAGTGTGATTTTTGAAACCACGAATTTTTAATCAAATGTGGTGATGGGTCCCTCAGAGACAACTATCAAAGATTTTATGGTTTTAATTAAGCTTTTAGGTTATGCTGCATGCAATTTGTGTTTTGCTTTAAATACAGAGGCCATTATCAAATACATGCAGAATTCCTTAATAGATTTCAAAAAGATTTCCTTGTATAAATGTATTTATCATATTTAAATGTTTCTACCAAGCTATTTCTTAGGCAGGGTTTTCATCTCCTTGATTTCCTAGTCCTCCGCTTCCTGCTTGTTTTTGAACTGACAGAAAGATGGGAAAGAATCAGAGATCTAACTTAAATTTTTTTCCTTTTTCTTAAAAACATATAAAGTAAATGGTTAATAAGCTATATGTTCATCCACCTCATTAGAACTTACTCAAATGCATTCCTTTTCATGGCTAAGTAATATTCCATTGTGTATATGTACCACAACTTCCTTATCCATTCATCTACTGATGGACATCTAGGTTGCCTCCTTGTCCTAGCTATTAAAACAGTGCTGCAGTGAACACTGAGGTATATGTGTCTTTTTCAATCTTGGTTTCCTCAGGGTTTATACCCAGTAGTGGGATTGCTGTGTTGTACAGTAGTTTTATTCCTAGTTTTTTTTTTTTTTTTTAAGGAGTCTCCATACTGTTCTCCCCAGTGGTTGCCTCTGGCCAATTCATACTGATGTATGGGAAAAGCCATCATAATATTGTAAAGTAATTATCCTCCAATTAAAATAAATATAAAAATTTTAAAAAAAAGAAAAAGATGTAAATGGATAGAAGGTCGAAATGATTAGTTACGATGATATTGTGAGAGTATCTGTGGAAAGGAAAAGTTGCCAGAGTGATGGAATTCTGTTAGAAAAGGAGGTATCGTCTCCTTCAGAGAACAAGGAGAGACGAGCCAAACCTGAGATGGGGTTCCTCACAATAAAGGAAAACACTGCATTGGCTTTCCAGCAGATTGGCCACCTTAAGAACATTTGTGTGTATAATACATGACAGGTACCCCATTTACCCCTTGGTAAAGCTATCAAAATAATGACTGTCTAGTGCCCTGCTCTAGCAGCCCGACAGAAATAGCTAACATCCTTATATCTGCAGCTTGGCAGGCTGAGATAGTTGGATGGTGTCCAGACATCAGGGAAAGTACTGAACTGGCCCAAAAGTTCGTTTGGTTTTTTATGTACCATCTTGCCAAAAAACCCAAATGAACTTTTGGGCCAACTCCCTAGATTTTAGAGTCTGTAGTACAATGAACACTTGGAACCAAGCTCAAACCTCCATTAGTGTCGGTTTCTGATATTTTATTGCTTTTTTTCGTTGAATGTTAAGAGACTCAGGGTTATCTTTACAAATCTTAAACTATTCACTTTCTCCCAAGAATTGTAAAGAACCTAAAGTGTTTTATCTTTGATCTCTCAATTACCATGTACTAAATTACTGTCTAGTTGTATTTAGAACCACCTTGTTTTCACACTCCCTCCATTAGCTATTATTTTCCTTTATTATTTCATTAGTGTTGAATTAGATTCATTAGCAACTTTTTTGCTTGCCATTTCATTCTTACATTCTACTGCTTTCATTTAGATTCAGTTGCCTTGTTTTCAAACTATAGAATATCCTTGTACTAAAGCAAAACACTCAGTTTTTCTCTGAAGATGTTGAAATTTTTTTTTCATTCTTTTCATCATAGGTTAGCTGGGTAGAGGTGTCTTTGTCCCCACTGCCAAGTATAGCACTTTCAGAACACTTCTCTATTTATTGCTGTGGAAAAGTGTTGTCAATCCAATTGTCTTTCTTTTGTAGGTAATCTTTTGTTTTTCTTTAGTCTCTTCAAATATTTTTTATTTTTCTTCCACCCCTACAGTTTCACTAAGCATATGTAGGGTAAGATTTGTTTTTATTTAGCCTTCCTGTAACTAAGTGTGTTATTTAAACTTGAGGATTCATGTCTTTTTCTGCAATTCTTGGATATGATTGTCATGTATCTTAAAATATTTCCTCTCCCCTGTCTTACTTTGGTTGGTATTCCTCATTTCACTTTTCATGTCTATTAACCTTGTCTTCATCAGTTTCATCTGTTTCTCTCTGTGTGTACTGCAGTCTGGATTTCTTTTCTCAGAAAGCTTCCTGTTCACCAGTTTTTCAGATCTGTGTGGATCTGCAACGGATTCAAAATTTCATTTTCATGATTCCCGACACCCTCAAACTAATAGGAAATTCATCCAGAGTAAGAAATTCAGCCAGGAGGTCACTCTCCCTGCTTGTGGTGTGTGTTTTAAGAGGACAGACACTGACCATTGATTTTTTTTTTTCCCGAATAAATGTTTCAAGATTTCACATTTATTCAATTTCACAATAAATGTCTTGTGAAAGTCGTTGAATGAATCAATGAACCCATTCCCCTATGGAAATGCAAAAATTCCAGCCAATGACCTCTTAGAGCTTACACTTTAAGAGAGAAGTCATCAATCACATCACCCTGTCATGAGTTTACATGTTCAAGATATGGTTGGAGCCAGAGGAAGGAATGGCAGCCCGGGAAATATTTCGGAGGCAGCTATGTTCATACTGGGCTTTGCAGGATCTTTAAGAGTTTGCCATGGGCACAAGGCACGGTAAGGAGAGAGGAATTACTGTGTAGTCAAAGGCTCAGAGATTACCAAGCCCCTAGGACTCTTGGAGATGGGCATATTGATGTCTTCTGATGAGGGAAAAGCCTTGGGCATAAAGGGAATATGTCCCCGCTGCCCTGGCCCCTTCTGCAGGCAGCTCTGCCTCCAGCACACCGAGCTTGCCACTCTCCCACGCAGCTTTCCTGGTGACACACAACAAGGGGACGAGCAGAATAGCCAGCAGGCTTCAAGCCTGTGGTGGAATGAGCAGGCCCCACTAAGATTCCAGCCAACAGTTCCACCTTCTGTGTCATGATTTTATCAGTTATATCAGTCCAGATGCTGAATCCTGAAACTTGGGAGGAAAGAGAAATTACCAACTTCACCAGTAAAATGAGAAGCAAATCTGGCCTGCCTTTACACACAGTCACCCTGTTTATGTGCCAGATGATGCGCTGGGAGTTCGGCAGTGCACAAGCCAAAGAGACACGCCATCAACATGTAACCCGATATAGAGCTACTATCATATAGTCATAAATGTGCTGGGGAAAAGACATAGAGTGAACGGGGAGAGAGGAAGCTGGGTGAGAGGTAAGACAGACCTGAATAATGAGCAATGAGTGGGCAAGCAAAGGGTTGAAGAGTGTTCCAGGCAGAGGGCAGAGGAGGTGCAAAGCCGCCAAGGCAGGAACAAGTGGATTAGGTCCAAAGGGCAGAAAACAGCCTTGAAGCCGGGGGAGAGTCAGAGGAGATAAAGCCAGCAAGGTGGGCATGAGCCATGTCACCTAGGGCTGGGCAAGGCATCCTGAGGGAGTTGCATTTTCTTGTAAACAACATGAGAAAAATGCTTTAAGCAAAGCAACAGCACTACCAGATTTTGGTTTCTAAGAGATTTCTCTGGAGATTATATGAATAATTCAGTGGAAAAGGGCAAGTTTGGAGATAAATTAGGACCCTGCTGTAGGAGTAGAGATGTGCAATGGTAGCTTGGCCTGAGATGGTGGGGTGTGGATGGTGAGAGTAATTGAATTGGGGATCCATTTTTGGGGCAGAATCCATTGGACCTGGTGATGGGTTAGAATTCAAGGTGTGGGAAAGAGAGGAAACCCAGGTTTTATACTGAGTTACTAGATGGTGAAGATTGGTAAGAGGAAGAGAGGGGCAGGGATGAGTATCTAGGGTTCAAGTTTTTTGTTGTTGTTGTTTTTGAGACATTTTAACTTTATTTTATTTTTAAACTTTACAATATTGTATTGGTTTCGCCAAATATCGAAATGAATCCACCACAGGTACACATGTGTTCCCCATCCTGAACCCTTCTCCCTCCTCCCTCCCCATACCATCCCTCTGGGTTGTCCCAGTGCACCAGCCCCAAGCATCCAGCATCGTGCATCGAACCTGGACTGGTGACTCGTTTCATATATGATATTATATGTATTTCAATACCATTCTCCCAAATAATCCCACCCTCTCCCTCTCCCTCTCCCACAGAGTCCAAAAGACTGTTCTATACATCAGTGTCTCTTTTGCTGTCTCGTACACCAGGTTATTGTTACCATCTTTCTAAATTCCATATATATGCGTTAGTATACTGTATTGGTGTTTTTCTTTCTGGCTTACTCCACTCTGTATAATAGGCTCCAGTTTCATCCACCTCATTAGAACTGATTCAAATGTATTCTTTTTAATGGCTGAGTAATACTCCATTGTGTATATGTACCACAGCTTTCTTATCCATTCATCTGCTGATGGACATCTAGGTTGCTTCCATGTCCTGGCTATTATAAACAGTGCTGCGATGAACATTGGGGTACACGTGTCTCTTTCCCTTCTGGTTTCCTCAGTGTGTATGCCCAGCAGTGGGATTGCTGGATCATAAGGCAGTTCTATTTCCAGTTTTTTAAGGAATCTCCACACTGTTCGCCATAGTGGCTGTACTAGTTTGCATTCCCACCAACAGGGTAAGAGGGTTCTCTTTTCTCCATACCCTCTCCAGCATTTATTGCTTGTAGACTTTTGGATTGCAGCCATTCTGACTGGCGTGAAATGGTACCTCATAGTGGTTTTAATTTGCATTTCTCTAATAATGACTGATGTTGAGCATCTTTTCATGTGTTTGTTAACTGTCTGTATGTCTTTTTTGGAGAAATGTCTATTTAGTTCTTTGGCCCATTTTTTGATTGGGTCGTTTATTTTTCTGGAATTGAGCTGTAGGAGTTGCTTGTATATTTTTGAGACTAGTTGTTTGTCAGTTGCTTCATTTGCTATTATTTTCTCCCATTCTGAAGGCTGTCTTTTCACCTTGCTAATAGTTTCCTTTGTTGTGCAGAAGCTTTTAAGTTTCATTAGGTCCCATTTGTTTATTTTGGCTTTTATTTCCAATATTCTGGGAGGTGGGTCCTAGAGGATCCTGCTGTGGTTTATGTCGGAGAGTGTTTTGCCTATGTTCTCCTCTAGGAGTTTTATAGTTTCTGGTCTAATGTTTAGATCTTTTATCCATTTTGAGTTTATTTTTGTGTATGGTGTTAGAAAGTGCTCTAGTTTCATTCTTTTACAAGTGGTTGAGCAGTTTTCCCAGCACCACTTGTTAAAGAGATTGTTTTTAATCCATTGTATATTCTTGCCTCCCTTGTCAAAGATAAGGTGTCCATATGTGCATGGATTTATTTCTGGGCTTTCTATTTTGTTCCATTGATCTATATTTCTGTCTTTGTGCCAGTACCATACTGTCTTGATGACTGTGGCTTTGTAGTAGAGCCTGAAGTCAGGTAGGTTGATTCCTCCAGTTCCATTCTTCTTTCTCAAGATAGCTTTGGCTATTCGAGGTTTTTTGTATTTCCATACAAATTGTGAAATTATTTGTTCTAGCTCTGTGAAAAATACCGTTGGTAGCTTGATAGGGATTGCATTGAATCTATAAATTGCTTTGGGTAGTATACTCATTTTCACTATATTGATTCTTCCAATCCATGAACATGGTATATTTCTCCATCTGTTAGTGTCCTCTTTGATTTCTTTCACCAGTGTTTTATAGTTTTCTATATATAGGTCTTTAGTTTCTTTAGGTATATATATTCCTAAGTATTTTATTCTTTCCATTGCAATGGTGAATGGAATTGTTTCCTTAATTTCTCTTTCTGTTTTCTCATTATTAGTGTATAGGAATGCAAGGGATTTCTGTGTGTTGATTTTATATCCTGTGACTTTACTATAATCATTGATTAGTTCTAGTAATTTTCTGGTGGAGTCTTTAGGGTTTTCTATGTAGAGGATCATGTCATCTGCAAACAGTGAGAGAGTTTTTAAATGGCTAAGGGGAGTGGCTAAAAATGGCGATATTGTATAAGGACATGTTAGGAAGGAGTTAGGATATGGTCCCCCACCCCCTGTGGAAGCCTAAATGGAGCTTTGGGCCGTAGTAAATAAGATGATTAGCTTGTGGAATTTTGAATGAGGCTGGGCATCCATTGGGGGTCCTGAAATGTTGACAGATGTATAGTCAAAATGGTTCTGACTCCGTGAGCAAAAAGAACCTTGCTGACTTCCCAGGCCTGATGAGACCTATGACCGTGTACAGTCTAAGTTCTTATTCTTTTTCTCATCTCCCATTTTCTTTCTCTGAAACTTCAACCCTTCCATGATGATAAACCCAGGGCATATGCAGATAGACCCACACACGAAGATACTGACGCATTCCTACATATGCATGATTGTGTTATTTCCCAAATTCTTGCAAAGAGTGGGTGACCTCACTTAATGGAGCTGGCCTCACTCTATGTTTCATGCTTCTAATTGCAGGCAATTTCCTGGGGCTTTGACAGCTCAGTTCAGTTCAGTTGCTCAGTTGTGTTTGACTCTTTGTGACCCCATGGACTGCAGCACACCAGGCTTTCCTGTCCATCACCAACTCCCAGAGCTTGCTCAAACTCATGTCCATAGAGTCGCTGATGCCATCCAACCATCTCAACCTCTGTCATCCCCTTCTCCTCCTGCCTTCAATATTTCCCAGCATCAAGGTCTTTTCCAGTGAGTCAGTTCTTCGCATCAGAGTGCCAAAGTATTGGAGTTTCAGCTTCAACATCAGTCCTTCTAATGAATGTTCAGGACTAATTTCCTTTAAGATGGACTGGTTGGATCTCCTTGCAGTCCAAGGGACTCTCAAGAGTCTTCTCCAACACCACTATTCAAAAGCATCAGTTCTTCAGTGCTCAGCTTTCTTTAATGTCCAACTCTCTCATCCATACATGACTACTGGAAAAATTATAGCTTTGACTAGATGGACCTTTGTTGGCAAAGTAATGTCTCTGCTTTTTAATATGCTGTCTAGGTTTGTCATAGCTTTTCTTGTAAGGAGCAAGCGTCTTTTAATTTCTTGGCTGCAGTCACCATTTGCAGTGATTTTGGAGCCCAAGGAAATAGTTGTTCATTTATCCAGGAGAATCTTAGAATAAGAGAGTGTTGCATCTGAGTCTTGATTCAGTGGACCTGACTTTTGGAGTTGTGATGGTGTGGGAAGGGAGGCTGAACACACCAGCATTTAGGCAAATGCCAGAAAGATCTTTGCTCAGTGAGAGGAAATGTCCCAGGCTTTTCAGTGGCACAGTCTCCTCCTGACCCCTCAAAGTGTACATGAGCAAGAAAGCAGGGATGAATAGAAGAGCACCAGTGAGAAGTCACCAAAGAGATTCACTCAATTATTTCTTTCAGACTGCTCTCTGCATCTGGAAGACAGCTTCTCTCCTTTCTATCTATAAAATTGCTCTGATATTTTATGAAGATGGGAAAAGATTCTCTTTTTTATTCTGAGTGTCCTCCTCCCCAACAAACTTGGGGCATATCATTATCTCTCAGTACATTTTCAACCTTCTATTGAAAAAAAGCTATGAATGCTTTGAAACAGGAGTAGGACACAGGAAATGGGAGTGATCTGACGTGTTGACTGAAGGTGACCTAAGTCCTGTGTTTCTCCCTCAAAGAAGCGAGGTATGAGGTGGGTGCTGGGTGCTTCAAGGTTAGGAAGTATGATGAAACCATGACTGTAGTTCACCCCATGTGTACTGAGCACTACTAGATACTTCCCAGGTGGTGTTAGTGATAAAGAAGCCGCCTGCCCATGAAGGAGACATAACAGACTCTAATTTAATCCCTGGGTTGGGCATATCCCCTGGAGAAGGGAATGGAAACTCACTTCAGTATTCCTGCCTGGAGAATCCCCATGGACAGAGGAGCCTGGCAGGCTACAGTCCATAGGATCGCAAAGAGTCAAACAGGACTGAAGTGACTTAGCACGCACACGAGATACTTGGTGTTTAATAAAGTGCCAGTGTGCACCCCTAGTGGATCTTCAAGAAATATTTATGGACCAAGTGCTCTAAGGTTTGTCCCATGAGAGTTGCTGATGATGGAGATGTGAACTAATCAGGTCCCACATGCCCCTAAACAAATGACAGAATTTAGATTGTTAAAAGGTGTGCAGTAGAATAAACCGGGGCTTGGACTCCCTCCCTTATGCCTCCTCTGTCTCCAGCTCCACTAGGAAATCTTCATTTGTGTTGTTACAGTTAACGTCAGAAGCATTTTTGCACAGCAGCACAAATATGCCTCTTGTAGCTGGAGAAAGGTCCTGTAGCATTTATTCAGGCAAGTGGGATTTCACTTCAGAGGCAGTTGATGGTGTGGCTGAGGTTTGTACATGTGGAACAATTTGTCAGCAGGCCTATCGAAAGTCTGAGAGGGTGTTCCCTGATCCTGCGGATGTTTGAAAGAGTCCTGTGAATGTTTGGCCTCATCAAGAAAAAAGAGAACCCAGGGCTCTTGGGTTACTTTATGACAGAAGGAAGGATCCTGGTTCAGATCTCAATTTGGACCAGCGCCCTGGCCCTCAAGTGCATTCAAGTTGCAAGCTGCTCTGGCTGACCTCACGGGCCCTGGATGTGAGGAGAGTGTGGAAACCCATCCACCCAAGTGGTTTGGTGGGGTGAACTCTCTGGGCTCGTATCCAGGTTAATCAGCAAGTATGCCCGGCCTCAGTGGTTCTCCTGAAAGTCTTCTGGAAGCAGGACAGTGGAAATAGTGCTGACCCAACAGACAGAGGATGAGATTGTTGGATGGCATCACCAACTCAATCAACATATGAGTTTGAGCAAACTCTGGGAGATAGTGAAGGACAGGGAAGCCTGGCGTGCTGCAGTCCATTGAGTTTCAAAGAGTCGGACATGACTTAGAAACTGAACAACAGACAGAGATGTGGCATCTACTGTGGCTTGTTCTGCTGCTTTGCTCCTGAGTTTCCCTTCTAGATTTCTTAACAACTGTGCCTTATGTCATGTGGACTTAGTGCCTGCTCACTGGAGAAGGAACCATTCCAAGCCTGGGGGATCCATGTTCACTTGCCAAGCAAGGCTTATGTCTGTTCAACACCCCCCTCACCACAGCTTTTGATTAGATCATGTTTTTAAATGCTTATCATTATCTACTATTGTTGATATTATCTCATTGTTCTTCCATCCCATCTGCTAATGAAGTGCTGTTGGAGGGATATTGTAGGAGTCATTCAGACAGAGATGGCAGAGAAAGGGTTGAGGAAGGTATTCCAGGCAGGGCGAATTTTTAAGGTCACTGAGGCTTTAGGAACTAGGCATCATGCTGAAGTTTACATGTCTAGTGAGTAGCAGAGCAGAGCCCAGATTTAACTCTGTGTGTCTAATTAGGTCCAAAACCTGTGCATCTGCACATAAGCGCCTCCTGAAGGCCAGCCTGAGGAGTTTGGCCATATCATGTAAAAAGTGGGCTACCTTACAAAGGTTATGGAGAAGACTTATGTGAAGAAAGCAGTGTTCTAGGAAGATAAATTTAGTGACCATGTGCTAGCTGGATAAGCAATGTGAGAGGCTAGAAATAGGAGACCAGTTGCAGGACAGTGTAAAAGCCTAGTCATAAACGATTTAGGACCCATTTACTGTTTGCTGAGCTACTGCTGTTTACTTCCCCTATCGTAATTTTGATCAGAGTTGTATTTTTCAAAGTTGGTCTTTGCCCGCTAATCTGTAAGCTTGCTTACAATGGAGACTGTATCTCTCTTATTCACTGCTTTATCTTCACTGCCCACACAGTTCCAGGCATGTAATAAATACACAATAAATACCCGTTGTTTGGATGAATGAATGTGAATGAAGGACAATGAAACAAGATTTGAAATAGTTCACCTGAGGTAATGTAGATAAACATTGAAAACATTAGCAGAACGATGGTAACAGCTATCATTTCAGGAGGAGCTCTTGAGCTAAGCAAGTATTTTAACTAAATTTCCTCAATTCATCTTTATAGCCACTATGGAAAATAGGTCCTGCTATCAACCCTAGTTTATAGCTAAGGAGATTCCCTTTAAGCAGGTGTAGAATGGAGCATGGTGACTGTAATTAACAATACCCGATGGTATATTTGAATGTTGGTTAGAGAGTAGATGTCAAATGTTCTTGTCAGTCATACAAAAAAGGGTAACTGGCAGTCATAGAAACGTTAACTATTCTTATTGTGGCAGTCATTTCACAATATGTATGTGCTTAAAATCATCACATTGGACATCTTAAACTTACACAGTATTATTCATCAATGGTATCTCAAGGAAGATGAAAAAGAAGGCATAGAATGGCTGGCCACATCACCAGAGAAAACGGAGCCAGCATGTGAATTGAAACTACGTCTGAGTTGAGTAGTGTTGAGAAATTGGGAGAACATGAAGACCGAAGCTGGAAAGTAAGGCAAGGGAGACTCTCCTCTTTCCCTTTTGGCTTATTGGTCTGTGATTTGAAAGATTTTGGTTTTAGATGTCTTTTGAGGTACCAGCAGTACAGCCCAGTACAGATGAGATTCCCAGCGGATGATACCGAAATGGGCTTAGATGAGACTTCAGGCTAGGGGTAGAAATTCAGCAGCCAGCAGCAGCACTACCAGCAGGCAGGCAACAGGTGAGACCCAGAGAGCCTTTTCAAGACAGAGAATGTAGAATGTTAAACCCACAGGCCCAAAGCCTCCACCTGGGTTGTTAACCGAACTCAGTAGACTAGCTGATGAAGAGGAGCTGACAAAGGGTGTGTCTTCCCCAAGATCAGGTGCCTTGAGTAGCCTACATGGAGACCCCAGAGCAGTTGGAGGAGAACCTGGCAGGCAGACATTCATCTCTCCCCTGGCTGGGCTTCTGGGTAGGGAGCAGGCCCCACAGTCTTGATTGCCAGGGTTGAAGCAGAGACCCTGGGAGATTTTTCTCCTAACAGTTCTTCTAAAGGGAAATTCTGTGACAGAGCTACTAACACTTCCAAAATAAGTTTTCACATTTAGGGGAACCAGGAGAAGTCTGGAGCATCCATACAGAGCTGAATGGGGACTTCTGTATTCCCTTCAGACTGTGTACTTACTGGGCTCCTTGAAGGGGCAAGATGAACTGCAGCCTTGGGAGCTCAGTGAGGGGGAGTTGGAAGAAGGAACGGTTTTTATCTGTGTTTCATGTTACCTAGAGGTCACATGGCCATTGAGTGTCCTGGCAGAAGTCCTGAGAGAGGGATTCACGCATTGTCCTTGCTACCATTAGGCATGTATGAACATCCTGATGCTATTGCTACTGAGAGAATTACTGAATCGTGATTTCTCTGTGCTCTTGGTTTTTGAAACTTACAAAAATAATCTTGCAGTCTTCCTGGATGCTGCATCCATCCATCAGAGAACAGAATTGCCCATCCCCACAGCACTGGTGCCTGCCCCGCCATCCACCTGGGCAATATGGCCCTGCATGCTTACTCTTGGCTCCACTCTTAAGATTTTTTTGCTTTATGTTTTGAGTGGTTCCTGGGCTTGGATTTTCATGATGAAATTAACTAGAATGTGTCCCTAGAAGAATCACTTCTTCAGTCTGTTTCCTGCAAGCCACTTAGGACACATAATAGAAGGGATCCAAGAAGCTGATGATCATGCTAGCTGGACCATTACATTCCATAGACTGAGACAGAAATAGATGCTTTCAAGTTGCTAATAGCTTACCAACTGCTTATGTAGCTATATTCATAGTGAGCTCTCCTCACTGTGGTTCCACTGCCAGGAGGAAGGAAGAAAAAGCCCAGGGCTCACTGAAACCCACAGTGGGCAAAATAGTAGTGCAGTTCCACACAAATGACCCTTTCGCTTCCAAATATGAACCCACCATCTCACTCTGCCCATCTCTGCTCTTCAGTGGTGGGCAATCCAAGGGAACATACTCCACACTCACCTTAGCCTGCAACACCATCAGCCACCTGGTTGCCTAAAATCAGAGTCTGCCTGGACTTGGGATGTCGGCATTGGCAGAGAGTATAGGGCCGCATTATCATCTGAGAGGCATATGAGCCATCATGGCTTAGCTTCCCAGCACCTAGTTGTTCTTCCACGGTGACTGAAAAGAATACTGATCCACAGAGTCCAAGAGAGATAGTCCTGTGCTCTTTGTTCCCTGGATCTTTTCTGTTTTACTTCTACCATCTTATGTGTATGCCAGGTGGCTTCATCTTCTCTGAGGGGTGACAAGTAGATCCAGGGCTGTTAAAAAGAAACAAACATGATATTGGACTAAACACAGATGCACACACAGCTGCTGGAATCTCAGCAGTGGTCAGACGTACCCTAAGAATCTGAGCCAAAGTGGCTCTGGCCATGTTTCCTGCCCAGGAGCCATATTCATTTGGCAAAGTGGTGGGAGTGTTTTGAGGCTGTCTGCCATTTTGTGCGTAGGTGCCAGTGTTGTAAAACACTCTGCATTGAGTGGGACATCCTGCTCCACTGGGAAGTATCCAAGCCCTAATGCCATACAGTTGTCCCTAGTGGGAGACTCTGGAGCAGAAACTGGTGAGGGGGTACAGGCAAGTTTTATGGAATTTTTAAAGTTATGAGAGATTTCAGAGAAGTGGCTAAAGTAGTGCTTCTCAAAGTATAGTTTCTATATCATCTGTGTCAGAATTGCCAGGAGTACTTATTAAACACATTCTCAACCCCACTCAAGACCTGGGAAAACAAGAAGAGGCTGAGGGCTAAACTAATTGACATATAAAGTCATCTAGAAAGTCAGCTATCCCCACTGAGGAAATCACAATTGGAAGTAAGGTTGGGCAATAGAAAGAGGTATTTAGGGTAAATTTAGGGAGATAGAAGGGGCTTCCCTCATAGCTAAGTCGGTAAAGAATCTGCCTGCAATGCAGGAGACTCAGGTTTGATCCCTGGGTCGGGAATATCCCCCACGAAGGAAATGGCAACCCACTCCAGTTTCTTGCCTGGAAAATCCCATGGACAGAGGAGCCAGGCTACAGTTCATGGGGTCAGATACTTAGTGACTAAACCCCCACTTCCAGGGAGATAGAAAGAATCCTTATTTATTCTACTTTGAAAATATTTAGAATCTCATTGTTTTTAAACAAGAGTCTGGTCTCAAAGGCCTTAAAAAGTCAATTTACAAAATATAGCAGGATACAAGAAGCTTGGGGCTGGTGCACTGGGATGACCCAGAGGGATGGTATGGGGAAGGAGGTGGGAGGGGGGTTCAGGATGGGGAACACGTGTACACCCGTGGTGGATGCATGTTGATGTATGGCAAAACCAATACAATATTGTAAAGTAAAAAAGTAAATTTTTCTTAAAATTTATATTCTACATCTTCTTAGGCCCTGGATGTATAACCAGAGATTTTACATAACTTCTTATATAACATTTTTAGTTCATTATTAAAACAAAAACTTTTTTTAAATGATGTTTTTAGAGAAAAATTAAAAATTAAATTAAGCAGGTTGAATATATTCAATTTGCAAAACTTACTGGACACTTACTATGTTGTGTAAGATATGTGTGAGACATGATAATCACAATGTAAATAACATACACAAATATTAACTAATTATTCCAGTGTAATAAATATCTAGAATCTAAAAAAAAAATACAGTCTACAAAGAGTCAATAACCTATGAGAAGTTCCTTTTCTAGTAATCAAGGAAACTCAAATTAATAAAATATCTATTTTATATTTATCATATTGGCAAAGATGATTTCTTCGTTTATCTGTATTTTACTGGTAGTACGGGTTTTTGAAGAAAATTATGTCAAGACTGGCATTCAAGTACATTGCTGTTGGAAATGTACGTCCAAATGATCTTTTTAGAAATCACTTTGACCACATGTATCCAAAGCCTTAAAATGCACATATCCTTTCAAGTTGTAATTCTACATCTAGAACAAAGACTAAGTTATTTTACTGTTATTTGTGGTATTTTGTTTACAAATCATATCTTCTTATTTAT
The DNA here is from genome assembly GCF_029378745.1 of Bos indicus. Taxonomy (NCBI): domain Eukaryota; kingdom Metazoa; phylum Chordata; class Mammalia; order Artiodactyla; family Bovidae; genus Bos; species Bos indicus. The sequence continues at coordinate 22,838,528 of NC_091789.1, read as the reverse complement.
TACAACAGAAATGGAAAAAAACCTAAATGTTTAACATTAGAAAATAGTTTGATAGCATATTACATGGTCATTTACATTTCAATCATATGATAAACTTTAACAACATGGATAGTGCCCATTGTAGATTGAGATATCAAAGTTTTAACTATAATCATATGGGGAAAATTAACAATATGTAGAAAAAAGAACTGGAGGAAAAAAATGCCAAGATGTTAATAATCTCTAATTGACTGGTTTTTGTGTAGTTGTTTACTTCCTTATGCTTTTCCCAATTTCCCACAATGGGCATGTGAAACTTTAAAGAGCAGAAGTAAGTTAATTTAAATATATCTGTGGTAAAAGATCCCCTAGAGGAGGGCATGGCAACCCACTCCAGTATTCTTGCTTGGAGAATCTCACGGACAGAGGAGCTTGGCAGGCTACTGTCTCTAGGGTTGCAAAGAGTCAGACAGAAGTGACTCAGCACGTGGTAGAAACTATAGGCAGGAAAGAATGAAAGTCCTTTCCAATTACCCTTCAGTAGTGTGAGGTGGGATGGGGATCGTGGATTTCATTTAACATAATCTGATCAGCTCTGACCACCAGCTTATACCAATACAGCATTATCTAAAAAGGAAATTTGTTAGTGCTCACTTTCCCTTCTTGGGTACATTCCATTACTGGTTTCATATTGATTTAGCACATGTCATTCCTGATGGAAAGGTGGTTGGAATGCAGTATACTTGGGTGGTAGTGGTAGTTAGGGCTTTTTTAAATTTTAATTTACATTTCATGAATATAAAATAAATTGGATTGACCACAACATTTCAGTAAGGCATCAGGAACTTTGCACATGAATATCACTCTTTTGTTTACTTTTTTTTCTGAATATGCCATTTGCATTCTATTCCCTTGAGTTATTTATTGTTTGTAGCCCTCATAGAATTGCTAGATTAAATTTCTCCAGTGCTATTTGTGAATACTGTACAGACGCAATAAAATACTTATGGAGTCATGTTGGCAGGAAGAGCTTGGATTTCCAATAAAGAAAAACCAACTAAAAGTATTCAGTAAATTCAAAACCACCAAGACCACAGTAATTCCAATTGGAAGCTGAGCTTTAAAATGTGAACCATCAATAGAGAGTACATTTAGAAGACACTGACTGCACATTTATATAGTATGGCTTTACAAATTCCCAGGAAAATTGGAGTGAGTTTCTGTAAATAACAGGACTTGGTACACTAGAGAGTTACCAAAGTAAACAGGCTGTAGGTAGTGTGTCATAACATGTGCTTTACTCATTTCTTTCACTAAAGGGAGTTAGATTCTAATTATTTGTGAAACTGTCACTACATCCTTAATAATAACAAGCAGGTCTTATAATCAAATACCTCTTTGACTCTGCTGTGAACATGGGACTCATAAGTAGGCTACAGAAACCCAAATGTGGTTTTCCTTCTTGCTTTTTTTTTTAGTGAACTATTGAGTCTGAGGATTAGTCAGAAGGACCTGGAAGAAGATTCTTCCAATCAAATATGTAAAATTACTAAGAAGTTTCTATGCTACACTAAATATAATTTAGATGGTAACGGGACAGCAAGGGAGCCAACTTCAAACACATATTCACCCCCTGATTGTGGTGGAGACTAAACAACAGGCATTGCTGCCTTTGCTTGAGGAAGTGAAAGACACAATTCAGGCTAAACTGACCAGATCACTGTCACAGTCAGTGGCTTACCAGCCTTCCTGCTGGATTGAACTGATAGTCTTTTATTTTGCAGTGATGTGACAGTCATTGGCACTGCTTAAATTGTCACTGTTATAATATAGTCTCGGCCATAGCTGCAATTTATAATTATATGATATTCACTTTGATTTTCACAGACCCGTTTTTCTTGTGAAATATTCCTGGAATATTCACATCATTTGAAAATTTCTCCTTAGAATAATTATGTAAATATGCAGGGAATATAGTATAGGACCTGAGTCTTCTCTCCATACCCCTTGGGTCCCAGTGCATTTCAGAATATGGAACTGTTTTGGAAAACAAAAGTGAAAGCCGTTCAGTCGTGTCCAACTCTTTGCGACCCCATGTTCTATAGAATCCATGGAATTCTCCATGCCAGAACACTGGAGTGGGTTGCCTTTCCCTTCTCCAGGGGATCATCCCAACCCAGGGATCAAACCCAGGTCTCCCACATTGCAGGTGGATTCTTTACCAGCTGAGCCACCGGGGAAGCCCAAGAATACTGGAGTGGGTAGCCTATCCCTTCTCCAGGGGATCTTCCAGACCCAGGAATCAAACCGGGGTTTCCTGCATTGCAGGTGGATTCTTTACCAGCTGAGCTACCAGGGAAGCCCAAAACAATAAATATTATATATATATAAAAATAAAAGGTAACTAATATTATGAAACAGAAGCTATTCCTAGCATCCTGACCCCACACCCAACTCAGTCACTTCCTGTGGGTTTCTTGTGCCTAGGCCTTTTTATTAGCTCATGTTGTTCTCTGGTCCAAAATGCTCTCCGTCCTCTGCTTTACTTATTCTTAAGCATTCTTCAGCTCTACTTCCATGAAGCCTTCTGTTACACCTGCTGTTTATAGTGATCCTTGCTCTGCTGACCTCCTGTAGGTCTTGTCCTCAGTGCCATCAATCCCTACTTATTCTCTGCTACATGTGATACATATATATGTGTGTGTAAATATATATATATATATATATATATATATATATATATATATATATATAATACTCACATGCATTATTTGCTTTTGGATAGGCAGTGTATCTGTACCACTCCAAATTGCTGTCTTGCTCATTTTATAAGGTTCAGAGAGGTTAAGTAACATGCCCAAGGCTACATAGTTCATTAGTGGTAAAACTGAGATTGAAACTCAGTTCTCATATGAATTCACAGTCTATATTCTTTCAGTTCAGTTCAGTTCAGTTCAGTTCAGTCACTCAGTCATGGCCAACTCTTTGCGACCCCATGAATGGCAGCACGCCAGGCCTCCCTGTCCATCACCAACTCCCAGAGTCCACCCAAACTCATGTCCATCGAGTTGATGATGCCATCAGTCATCTCATCCTCTGTCGTCCCCTTCTCCTCCTGCCCTCAATCCCTTCCAACATCAAAGTCTTTTCCAATGAGTCAACTCTTATTCTTTACTCCTACATTATTGGATATTAATCTATGCCTTAAAAGAACTAACACTCTAAATGGGAAAATAAGAGTCTGACATCATGTATCTTCTTTTTTAATGACTGAATGTTTGTGGCCCCTGGAAATTCATGTGTCCTAATGGTATTAGGAGGTAAGGCCTATCAGTATCTTATATGCCACTTGGCACAGTGCTTGACACATAACAGGCACTACAAAAATATTTGTAGATTGAACAAGTTGTGGACTGATCTCAGACCCTCACTGTGCTGAAATATCTATGTATTGATAAAATAAGTTCCAAAGATAGAGGTTGGATTACCTGTTTCCATCATGTGAAAAATGAGTGGATTACCAATACATACTAATATTCAGTCTCTTCCTCCACTCTGAGCCCCCAAAGCCCAATTTTTGCCTTAGCACCATGGCAGACTTTTCTCTATTCTAGCCTTGATATACAATTATAAACAAGGATACCACCATAATAACTCTGTTCCCTGGCATATGAATGAGAATGATTTTTCTTGGAGTTCTCTATGCCTGCTGCTTGAAATTCTTTTGTCATTTCCTTAATGGCCCTGTTCAAGAGAACTGGGCTGCCAGATATGTTGTGAAAGCCATAGGTATTGTCTTCTCTGTCACTAGGGAGATTTGATGGGTTTTCCTTTTGTGTGGTTCTAAGGAGATACCCTTCTAATCTTGGAGAGACTGCCTTTTGTTACCCTTGGGATTTGTCATGGTGGCATCAAATCAAAGGGCTTTTGTAGTGTTGGGAGGAAAAACAAACATTCTTGCTGAGAGGCACCTTTGAGACCATCTGTTCGAAATTCCCATCTAAAGGCAGGGACTGTGTTTGCCTTGTTTCAGTTTGTATCCCCAGTGTATAGCAATATGCTTGGCAAAGAGTAGGTATGTGATAGACGTCTACTGATCAAATGAATATTTTGCAAGTGGAAGACTGTAAAAACTTTATGTTGGCCTATTTTGATTTGTCCATTCTCCTCTGTACTCCAGCAAAGAAAGTGTTTTCTTTCTACCTGTTCCCCCATCCTGGATTATTCAGCCCTGTTCTCTAGCCCCACACATCCATAATTTTCCCTATTAAAGTACTTGCTATACAGTAATGTGTCTGGCTTTCTGCCCTTCCTCTCATTCCTGTGGTTCTGTGTTTGTGTTGTACTCTCAAGTAATGAGAATAGAGCTGAGCTGATGCTTGATGCTCAGAAAATATTAGTTGGATTAATGACTTTAATGCCCATGGTGGACAGCAAAAACAATGACAGTGCCATGCATCACATTTGTATAACACAGGATTTTTTGTGGACAAAGACATCTGAAGAATGGTGGCATTCATGGGACTGCTGCCACGAGAATGATTGGTCATAAACTTTCTCCATTTGGAATATAGGAACAGTAATAATAGTGAAATCCCTGGAAGGTTGTAGAAGTTCAGTAGGAATATACTGTACAGGGAGCTAGCTCATGACTTCTGTAGTTGCAGGAGAAATTTGCTTCCTCCCCACCCCCATTACTATGAGCAGGCAGAAGGATGGGGAAGAAGGAAAAATGGCCCTGCCTTGGGAAGCAAGCACAGCTGACTCCTTCCCTTTCCCTTCCTCTTTCCCTTCTCACCATTTTTGCTAAGCCAAACAATGTGCTAAAAGCCCGCCATCAGCCTGAGATGAAGACCTGCTGAACACAGGCCTTAGAGGATCAAAACAGTTGAGGACTCAGCCAGGTTCCACGCAAGCTGGAGAAATGAGAGTCCAGGGGCCTGAATGAATGCTAGAGTAGAAGAAATGATGTGGGTCCAAGGACAAGAAAGCTTACCCTGATTGTGGGGAGGTAGATGGGTGCCCGCAGAGGTTGTGTGATGGCTTTCTCAGTTTCCGTATCTAAGAATTTGTTATAGTATATTTTCCGATTAAATAGTAGGGCTTGCAAAGTGATCCTCCTAAGGGCATTGCAATGGACCGATCCACTCAATGTAAGTGGTCTTAAACTAACAATGTGAAGGTTGTAGAAAAGTGTCTGGCAGAAAGGATTATTATTACTGCTTCTCATTTGTTCATTTAATCATCTCTTCATGCATTCATCCAACAACTATTTAATAAGCTGTTCATGTAGATTAACAATTGACCAAAGAAGAGGAAATATAGTGGTGTGCATGGAAGATATTGGGCCCTGCCCTGGTGGTGTTTACAATCTAATGGGAAGAATGAAATCATCAGGAAAGTATAATTAGAGTTCCGTGAAGGACATATGGGAAGGGCTCTAATAGCAGGAGCATTATGAAGAGTCAGAGAAAGGATTCTCTTTTGAGCTGAGAATTGATGGGTGAATAGGTACTAACCAGTAGAGAATAGATGGAGGAAGGGAATCATGAGAGATCAGGCAGAGGAAGCCAAGGCGGGCATTGTTCAGTGGGTGAAATGGAAGGAAAGGGGAGGGAAAGGGAAGGAAAAGGGAAGGAAAGGCTACTTGTGAGAGTCACTGCCCAGTTTCCAAACAAACTTGAGACAGACCTACTGGTATTATCCCTTTGAACACACAGAAAAATTAAACCTCAGACATATTCATGTCTTTAATTGATTTAATGAGTCATTATCGAAGCCCTACTAGATTCAAGTCAATGAGCTAGAGCTGGATGAACATTTAGATATGGTTACTTCCCTCCAGGAGCTTGACTTTCTAGTATAGAAATGGAGTGAATTAGCCTCGACCACAGTTGCTAGTAAGATGGAGGGCTGAAACTTGAGGTCTTTTGACTCCAAGCCCAGCACTCCATGTTGTTATGTTGTGCTTCTAGAAGGAAGAGGCCTTGTCAGTCACATCCTTGAAGACTTGGCTCAGTGAGGCAACTGAGCTTTTGTTCTAGCAGCTGGGGATGTCTTCCTTAGTGCTCAGTGAGGACACTGGGACCTGGACACGTAAAACATAAAGTTGAAACTAAAACAGAAAAACACAGCTCATCTGTGTAACAACCACAGCTGCACCTTTTGGAGTTAATTCTGTGGGCTGAACATTTTTCACATGTCATGCAGCTCATCCTGACAACAACCCTGTAAATGTGGTTCATACTCGCACTCAGTTGTTTGGTTAGTAATTCACTGGTACAGTATGCAAAGCTACATGGTCCAGTTCCATAGCCTGTGCTCTTACTCTCATTCCATTTAGGCTTCCACAGATCAGCTGCTTCACTCTCCTTAAATGTTTCTCCTCAGACCCAGACAGTTGCCCCCCTGTGGAGATCAGACCCCTGCTTCAGTTCCTACCCTCGCTGAGGGCAGGTCCAGTCCTATTAACACTCCTGGTTTTCCCCCCAGTTCCTTTGTCCTACTGACTTTTGCATGGGGAAATAGACGGGGAAACAGTGGAAACAGTGTCAGACTTTATTTTGGGGGGCTCCAAAATCACTGCAGATGGTGACTGCAGCCATGAAATTAAAAGACACTTACTCCTTGGAAGGAAAGTTATGACCAACCTAGACAGCATATTCAAAAGCAGAGACATTACTTTGCCAACAAAGGTCCGTCTAGTCAAGGCTATGGTTTTTCCTGTGGTCATGTATGGATGTGAGAGTTGGACTGTGAAGAAGGCTGAGCGCTAAAGAATTGATGCTTTTGAACTGTGGTGTTGGAGAAGACTCTTGAGAGTCCCTTGGACTGCAAGGAGATCCAACCAGTCCATTCTGAAGATCAGCCCTGGGATTTCTTTGGAAGGAATGATGCTAAAGCTGAAACTCCAGTAGTTTGGCCACCTCATGCGAAGAGTTGACTCATTGGAAAAGACTCTGATTCTAGGAGGGATTGGGGGCAGGAGGAGAGGGGACGACAGAGGATGAGATGGCTGGATGGCATCACTGACTCGATGGACATGAGTCTGGGTGAACTCCGGGAGTTGGTAATGGACAGGGAGGCCTGGCGTGCTGCGATTCATGGGGTCGCAAAGAGTCAGACACGACTGAGTGACTGTGAACTGATATATTCTTTTCTGATGGTCAGGTACTCTTGTCCGCTCTCAGCTGGTGTTCTGCAAGCACATCTGTGTCTGAAGGAGTATTCCTGATGTATCCGTGGAGAGAGATGTACTCCACATCCACCTCCTCCTGTGCCAGCTTGTTCTCCTGCTAGCCTGTGCTGTTAACCACCATGCCACCCTGGAGCTGTCTGTTGGACTAGAATGGAATCAGTGACATTATCCCAGAGACAATGGGACATCCTGAAACAAAGGCTCTTCCTGGCAGGACTCCTCCGTTCAGTTCAGTTTAGTTGCTCAGTTGTGTCTGACTCTTTGCGACCCCATGAACTGCAGCACACCAGGCTTCCCTGTGCATCACCAACTCTCAGAGCTTACTCAAACTCATGTCCATAGAGTTGATGATGCCATCCAACCATCTCATCTTCTGTCATCCCCTTCTCCAGCCTTCAGTCTTTCTCAGCATTAGGGTCTTTTCAAATCAGTCAGTTCTTCTAACCGTTGCTTCTTAACCTGCATGCAGATTTCAGGTGGTCTAGTATTCCCATCTCGTTTAGAATTTCCACAGTTTGTTGTGATCCACACGGTCAAAGGCTTTGGTGTAATCAATAAAGCAGAAGTAGATGTTTTTTCTAGAACTCTCTTGCATTTTTGAAGATCCAACAGATGTTGGCAATTTTATCTCTGGTTCCTCTGCCTTTTCTAAAACCAGCTTGAACATCTGGGAGTTCACAGTTCATGTACTGTTGAAGCCTGGCTTGGAGAATTTTGAGCATTACTTTACCAGCGTGTGAGATGAGTGCAATTGTGCGGTAGATTGAGCATTCTTTGGCATTGCCTTTCTTTGGGATTGGAATGAAAACTGACCTTTTCCAGTCCTGTGGCCACTGCTGAGTTTTCCAAATTTGCTGGCATATTGAATGCAGCACTTTCACAGCATCATCTTTCAGGATTTGAAATAGCTTAACTGGAATTCCATCACCTCCACTAGCTTTGTTTGTAGTGATGCTTTCTAAGGCCCACTTGACTTCACATTCCAGGATGTCTGGCTCTAGGTGAGTGATCACACCATCGTGATTATCTTGGTCGTGAAGATCTTTTTTGCACAGTTCTTTTGTGTATTCTTGCCACCTCTTCTTAATATCTTCTGCTTCTGTTCGGTCCATACCATTTCTGTCCTTTATCGAGCCCATCTTTGCATGAAATGTTCCCTTGGTATCTCTAATTTATTTGAAGAGATCTCTAGTCTTTCCCATTCTGTTGTTTTCCTCTATTTCTTTTAGGCATCTTCAAATTTTTCTTTAAACATTATCCTTTGTGTGCGTGCACACTAAGTTGCTTCAGTTGTGTTCGACTTTTTGCAATCCTATGGATTGTCAATCCGCCAGGCTCCTCTATGGGATTCTCCAGGCAAGAATACTGGAGTGGATTGCCATGCCTTCCTCCAGGGGATTTTCCTGAGCCACAGATTTAAGCTGTGTCTCTTATGTCTCCTGCATTGGCAGGTGGGCTCTTTACCACTAGCGCCACCTGGGAAATCTAATTACCCTTTACGTTGAATAAATATAATATGGACAACCACTAAAAAATAAAGGATTTCTATTGTACCATTAAAAAAATAGGTACTGTGTATGCAAGTGTACTATGATATAGTGAGATTTCTTTTTCATTCCATGTCTCCCACAAAACCTCATTTATTAAGTATTGATTTTTTAGTCACAAACAGTATATTATATATTATATGCTGTTGCTAAGTCGCTTCAGTCATGTCCAACTCTGTGCAACCCCATAGACGGCAGCCCATCAGGCTCCCCCATCCCTGGGATTCTCTAGGCAAGAACACTGGAGTGGGTTGCCATTTCCTTCTCCAATGCATGAAAGTGAAAAGTGAAAGTGAAGTCGCTCAGTTGTGCCTGACTCTTAGTGACCCCATGGACTGCAGCCTACCAGGCTCCTCCATCCATGGGATTTTCCAGGCAAGAGTACTGGAGTGGGGTGCCATTGCCTTCTCCAATATAGTATATAAGGGGTACAAAAAGTAGCACATATTATTTTGTAGGTCTTTTAAAACAAGTGACTTATATGGAAAGCTTTATTTGATAGATGATATTTAGATTTTTGTTCAAATACAGCTTATTGGTGTGAGGGTGACAGCTTAGAAACCTTTTAGGATATATGACACACCTTTACTCCACTGGGATTTTGTCTACTCAGTAAGTGTCACTGGATTCTTTCTTGAGGTGTTTTGTTCTTCATGATTGGCAGAATTGGGCACTTTATGGACTTTCAATTTCAAAACAAACATGGCTCATCACCAGTGTAGAAGTGATGACTGTGGTTGATTTGGTGAACATTTAAAAATATGAAGTGGAAATAAACATGACTATTCCTATAAATGTTTTTTAAAAAGCAAACCTAATGCACTGGAAATGGTGTAGATGAAATAGAGGGGAATGATGAGAACATTGGAAATAGAGTCTCATTAGCTCAAGCTGAGGGGAGAGGGCTTTAAAATGAAGGAGCTATTCATTTACTTATTCAATCAATATTTAATGAGCCAGGCATTGTTGTAGGCATTGGAGAAACAGTAGTGAATTAAAAAAAAAAAAAACACAAAAATTCCAGCCTTGTTGGAGCTGACATTCAAGGGGGGAAGAAGATAAATAAACATAAATAAAGCATATTTTATGTCAGATGGTGATACGTTGTATAGAGAAAAATAAGGCAATGAAGAGTGATGGGGTTGCTCATGTATGTGTTAGAGAAGCCTCAACCAAGAAGATGCTATCTGCACACAGAGAGCTCCAGGCTGAGGGAGAGCCAGTGCAGAGACCCTAAGATGAGGGCATGGTCAACGACCAATCTGGTTGGTGTGGAATGAGGAAGCAGAGAGTGGTGGGAGGTGAGGATACACAGGTTCCCAGGGAGCTCATTGGCCCAAGGTGAGAAGCTTTGTTTACAAGGTGTCTGGTTGTTGTTTGGCTAGTGTAATGGACAGTGTTGGTGAGCTGCCCACCTTCCCTTTCCCAGTTGTTGGGGATTTTGGTCGCTGAGGTTCCTCATTGCCCCCTTCTCTATAGCAAAAGGCCTCTTGCCTACGAGGGTGTCCTCCTCATACCTGAGGGAAGCCCATGGCAAATGACTTGTTCAACTCCATTGCCTGAAGATGGAGAGTGAAAAAGTTGGCTTAAAATTCAACATTTAGGAAACTATGATCATGCCTTCTGATCCCATCACTTCATGGCAAATACATGGTGAAACAATGGAAACTGTGACAGACTTTACTTTTTTGGGCTCCAAAATCACTGCAGATGGTGACTGCAGCCATGAAATTAAAAGATGCTTGTACCTTGGAAGAAAAGTTATGACCAACCTAGATAGCATATTAAAATCAAAGACATTACTTTGACAACAAAGGTCCATCTAGTCAAAGCTATGTTTTTTCCAGTAATCATGTATGGATGTGAGAGTTGGACTATAAAGAAAGCTGAGCACTGAAGAATTGATGCTTTTGAACTGTGGTGTTGGAGAAGACTCTTGAGAATCCCTTGGACAGCAGGGAGATCCAACCAGTCCATCCTAAAGAAAATCAGTCCTGAATATTCATTGGAAGGGCTGATGCTGAAGCTGAAACTCCAATACTTTGGCCCCCTAATGTGAAGAACTGACTCATTTGAAAAGACCCTGATGCTGGGAAAGATTGAAGGCAAGAGGAGAAGGGGATGACAGAGGATGAGATGGTTGGATGGCATCACTGACTCGATGGATATGAGTTTTGAGTAAACTCTGGGAGTTGGTGAAGGACAGGGAAGCCTGGTGTGCTACAGTCTGTGGGGTCGCAAAGAGTCAGACATGACTGAGCAACTGAACTGTAACTGTAACTATGGGATGAAGCCTGAAGATGGGACCAATGCTATGGTGCCATTTGTGGTCCAGTGGACCTTGTGGGATCAGGTGAAAGCTAGCTTCAAACTGAGACCACAGCCTTCCTTGGTGAGCGCCCTGCAACCCCCACTCCCCACCTCTACCCCACACCCCTGCCCTCTCCTGCCTGCTCCCTTCTCACTAAAGAATCCCTGTCCTGGGATCTGAACTGAAGACAAGCAGCCTTCAGGAACACAGTTCTGGAAAGTTACTCTGCTCTATTTTTGTCCTCAAAACCACAGCTTCTTTCCCCTTTCTAAAGTAGACAGAGGGAATAAAAGGCTACACAGTTAGACAAAAGGTGTCTAAAGCATGTGTGTTTCTCAGGAACAGACATGTCTTATATTCACTCACACACAATTGCCGGGTTACAGGAAGGAAGTCAATCTGTATTGACTACGATTCCAAATAACTAGAATAAGGCACCTCAAGGGACCCTCCCGTGGTTTCACTGCCTGATGTAATCACAAGTCAGTCACTGTAACACAAGCGCATCAAGACCCAAGTGAAAAATGCCCTCCTCCACTGAGAAGCAGAACCCAGGCCCGGGTGTCAGGGGTGGCACCTCTCCTGCCAGCCTGCTCAGGGACCTCTCTCCTGGCTCCTGAAGGCAGTGGAAGGCAGTGGCGACTGGCTTTAGAAATCTGCCTCACTGTCCGTGGTATGTGGTTCAATAATAGATAGCCCAAAGTCGGCCTTTGAGGAGAAAAATTGCATATATTAGTTTGCTTTCATTGTGTTGTTGAAAGTTGGTTGTCTTCAATTTGGTTCCCTGGAAGCAAATCCAGGGCCTGGGATTCTTTGAGGAGAAAGGAAAGGGCAGGGGAGGGTGCCCACCAAGCAAGGCTGTGCTCTCAGCCAGAGAGTAGCTGTAACCTGACCTCGTGTATTCTGGCCCCTGTGCTCAGCTCTCTCTAACCCCATCAGAGCCAACTGGAGTCCAACTGGTGTCAGCCGCCCTGTCTCCCTCCTTAGTTAATCCTACCCTGTGCAGTTGTTCCCATTCTGCACGTGAAGCAGGAAAGATTCAGAGACTTAAGTGACCTGCCCAAGATCACAAAGCTAGTGAGTGCCAGAGTCAGAGATAGACCGCATGTCTTCTAATTGCAGGGGCTTCCCAAGTGGCTCAGTGGTGAGAATCTGCCTGCAATGCAGGAGACATAGATTTGATCCCTGGGTTGGGACAATCCTCTGGAGGAGGAAATGGCAACCCACTCCAGTATTCTTGCCTGGAGAATCCCATGGACAGAGGAACCTGGTGGGCTACAGTCCATGGGGTCGTCAAGAGTCAGATACAACTGAGCATGCATGCACACTGCTTACCTCTGTGCCTTTGGGGTGGTATGAGAAGGCAGTGACTTTTTGTCATTCTGCTTGTTAATATGGTCATTCTACTTACTGGTGATCTGGAGATGGCATTGCCTTGTACATTTTAAAGGCAGATCTTTGTTTCCTCCAAGTAATGTGGTCTCCTCATGGAAGCCTCCTCTTGGCTGCCGGTGATTCCCATGGAGTGGTTCTTGTAAGCTTCCCGCTTTTGGACTCTGGATTGGCTGGTTTGTTTCTGGAGCCTCATTTGACATCACTTTTCATCACTTGGTTCGCCACCTGTGCCCTCAGGGATTGCCTCTGCCTATGTAGCTGAGCTCCATCTACCAACCCTCCTCAGTATGTTTGGATCAGCTTGCTTTCGCTTCAACCAGAAGGTCACAGTTTTAGACAGCAGAGGACAAGTGCTGAGGTGAGTGAGAGGTACGATGAAACTGGGTCCTGTGGAGAAGATGGATGGCCATGAGTTTTGTGGCAGAAAATAGAACTCTGTCAATGATTCAAACCATCCAAGGTGGGGGGGCAGGGTCCTCGCTTACCATTTTTTCCTAAAGTTAGCCAAAAGGAAGCAATTCAGTTATCATCGTGGACTGAGCCCATATTCTGAGTCTCCTGAGAAACTTCCTAGGGACATTGTTCTGTAGAATGTTCATGACCTGTCTTTGTGGCTGGAAAAGCCCAAGGTAGGGCGAATTCTTGGAAATGGAGAGTGAGGTTTAACAGCTAGACTTTCAGAGACATTGTATGGCCTCTATTTCTGGTAGTTGTGCTGGCTTCTGTGGAGTCATCTCTCTTCTGTCACTCCATTCTCCTTAGGCCCCGTGGGGGTATCTAGGGTGACATGCTTGACCAGGCAGGGCCTAAAACTCTCACCTCACATTTACCCACGCTGTGCGTGAAGTGGCCAAGCTGAGTCACTACAGGCCCTGAGGTGAAGTGGAGTGTGTGAGAGAAGCCCTACCCACCTCTCCATCGTTTCCAGGGCACCTGCTAGGTTGGCACTAGGCCCCATTCAACAGGAGAAAGGAAGCCAGGCCTGGCCAAAAAAGCTTTTCTAAACCAACCCTCTGGGCTTGGGCAGTCCTGTAGGGCTGGCTGAGACGGCTTCCTCCACCCCTCACACTCCAAATGCTGAGTGACGTTTGCATCTCTATGTGATGGCATTGATACATGGGGTTTATCTACACCTGCCTGTATTTAGATTCATACCAAACTCAGTGGGCACAACTACTTATAATTTTCTTGCCAAAACATGGAAAGGTTTAGGAGTCTGTGGCCTTTTAATTCAATGAGGAAAAGCACTATGATTTTCTCCAGCAACTGAGTATGAGGAAATGTGACTCCATCTTTGTGTTTATCTCTGGAAGTATTGTTCAGGCTGTTTTGGGGGGACACCGTTGTACTCTTGTTGTTGTTGCTGCTGAATTTCACTTCAAGAAGGAAAATTGTAAAAGTTGTCTGGAGTAATTTGCTCCCAAGGGGCCATGCTGGCAACCCTTAATTGGATAATCCTTCCTTCTCAGGGCTGCTTCTAAGTTCTCCACTGGCCCTCAATGGGCCTAGGGTCCCAAGTCTTCAGCTTGTTCATGTTGTGTATGTACGATGCTTAGCATCATGCGTCTCAGAAAGAAAGTCTCTGTTATCAGATCAACACCCCCATTATCATGTCAACATACCCCACACACATACACCTTCTCTCTCTGGGGAGCTGTGTAAGATGAGACAAAAAAGAAAAAAGCTGAGAGCGATTCATTTATTTATTAACTTCATGTAAACGTTCATTGGTTTGGTCATAGCTATGTGCTTCAGACAGAGTATAGCACAGATCTGATACATAGTAGATGCTGAGTAAATGGATATACTAATGAACTTATGAAATTTATCTGTATGTTAGATGTCAGTTTTAGGATCAGCAACTTCGTTGTGTTCCTAATTCTGGCGTATATTCTCTGGGTAACCTTAAGCAAATAATTCTTGGAGCCTCACCTTCCCTCACTGTAGCAATCAGAATTGTTAGGAAGGTGTACATTACACCAAATTGGGGACTACGTGGGAATGTGATTTTTAAAGGGACAACATATCAAGCTGGTAACTGTTCTACTGGTCACACACAACATTAAGTTCGTGTATCCTCTGTACCATGATAACAACCGTCAGTGTTTTTTACTCACTGCATTAAAACATTTTGATAGCACATAAGAGAAATGATGCTGATCATTGGCAAATTTCATTTAGGATAATCACTTCTGATTAGGGAGAGGTGATCACCTTTGATCAGAATTATGTTGAAGTGTTGATTTTAACCTTTTCCAGTGTGCATACACACAGGGATATAAAATATGGAATGAAATACAAAATAATTTGCCATCAAGCAAAAATTCATTCTGTCATAACACTGAAGGAGTTGGAGGAACGATTGTAACTCTGCAGACCCATGTACTTGCCCAGGGCACTTGGGACTCATGCAGAGTGATGGAGAAAACACTGAAACATCTAATAAACAGTTTTTAGATTCATGGTTGGGCTAGATCAGTTTCCAGTATGGAAAAAGAAGAAGTGAAATAAGTGATTTATCAATTGCAAGGAAGAAAAAGGACTGGGAGATGAAGATGGGCAGCTCAAGTCCTGCAATCTTCTTCTATTTTTGTTGTTGTTGTTGTTAAAGCATGAATGGGCTTTTCCAAATCTAGCAATCTGGCAACACACAGGGCAACACACATTGATAAAAATTATCATATAAGAAGAGTGCATTCACAATGTTTGACCAACTACCTAGGGACCCTATGGCTCTGTCAAGGTGTCACATAAGATGAACCATTAGAGTATTCTTCAATAATTGCAAATTCTTTTCCCTGACAAGTGGGTCTAATCCAATTATCATGGCAGCAGGACTCAACTAGTTCCTGCTTTACCCCAGAAGTGAGGGGCATTCCTCTGACTGTTTCCTACAACCATTGGTGGAGGAAACTTTGGCGTTTTAGGCAGCATGCTTCTAGGGAGCTTCTGGAAGAAGAGATGTAAACTGGACTTGCTTAAGGGCTGAGAAGCAAAGATGAAGCCAAGAGCAGCAGCAGGAGGCCTTCCCTGGCTAGAGGTTCCCAGCTTGGCATGCCTGGTGCCTCTTCTTCACTTTGCAGTTCCTCCATTCTCCCACTAGTACTCGAAGTGTTAGTCTTGTTTGGTGGAATCTTTGACATACTGACAGAGAAAATACATTGAGAGAAGAGAGAGAAGCATGGTGTCAAGGCTCAAGAGAATCTATTTCTCAAGAATGTTGTTTTGCAAACTGTCCATTCTCATCTCCATCACTCATTAATACTGTCCTGCTGTGTGAATGTTTGCTGGGTACCTATTGGATCCCAGTCTACACAGACGCATTTAGTACAATGAAGTCATGCAGAAGAGGGTTCAGTGTGAGGAGAGGTCTCTCCTATGCTGAGAGAATAGAGTTAGCTCATCCATAATAAATATTTTCCCTTTGGGAAGTATATATTCCACAGAATTACCATTTTCAAAGGGTATCTATATGAAGCACCATCATTTGCGGCTACATAGTGTTAGCTCTTAGACATAACTTCTGTTCATAAAAGTTTGTATTCCTAGAGTATGTACCCAGAATACAACCACTTCTTCATGCCTATACCACTAAGTCCTAACTTCTCTCAACCTTTGCATGGATCATAGCAGTAGCCTCCTAACCAGTTTCTTGTCTTCACTCCTGAAGTCTGTTCTCTACATAGCAACAAGAATGAGCTTTGGCTCACATAAGCCAGGTCTGATCACTCTTCTGCCTGAGTCCACCCAATGGCTCCCTGCCACCCAGAATTGAAGCCAGAGATACTACAATGGCCTGGTGAGTGGGCTTCTATTTACTTTTTTGAACTCATCTCCTCCCACTCTACCCTTTAGTCTCTCACTTCCAACCACATTTTTTGTCCATCTTCATTTTCTTTAAAAGGAAAAAAAAAAAAAAAAGACCCAGAGGAGCAAGTCCTACTTCTTCCCTCAGGATCTGTGATTTTGATCCCTTTACTGGGCACACTCTTCTGGGTCTCTCTCCATGGCACTTCATTCAGTCCTCTGCTCTGTTTTCACCCTGGATTGCTCTAAAGGACAGCTCACTGATGTATCAGGAGCTTAACTTGTCAGTGTTTATTTCTCAACTATGTGAGTCTTCCGAGGATTTCAAGCACATTCCTTCCTGTGAGTGACTCAGAGACCCTTGGAAGTCTCATCTTCCTGATTTCTTTACTCTCTGTTTACCCCTCAGCTCCACTCCAGAGGTGTAAACTCCATGAAGGCAAGGGTTTTTCTCTACATTTGTTTTCCTTTCTGCTGTGTACTATATACATTCAATGGTGCCTGGCATATGGTAGGTTCTCAATAAATAGAAGGCAATGGCAACCCACTCCAGTACTTTCGCCTGGAAAATCCCGTGGATGGAGGAGCCTGGTAGGCTGCAGTCCATGGGGTTGCTAAGGGTCGGACACGACTGAAGTGACTTAGCAGCAGCAATAAATAGTTTTTGAAAGAATATTGAAAGGTAGTATTATGGGAGGCAATGGAAAAGCAAAAGGCCAAAGGAAACTTCTTTGTGCATATGTTTTCTTCTCAGGCTGAAGATAATGAAGGTATGTCAGTTCCACATATTGATATTTGATTATTGTTATTAAAATACCTTTAGAAAGCTTATGGGATATAGAACCTAGTTAGGTTTTCAGTATTTAAACATTGAATATTTTCTTAGTTTTCTGCTGGCCTAACAATATACCACAATCTGGGTGGCTTAATCACTGCAAATTTGTTAATCTTGCTGTACTGAAGCTCAGAAGCAAGTCTTGGCTTGCTTTGGGTGTATTTCTTCCTGGAGGCTTTAGAAAAGCATCCATTCCCTTTTCATGTTGGTTTTTAGCAGGATGCAGTTCCTGGTAGGATGGAGATGCCCATCTTCTTGCTAGCTGTCAACTGAAGGCCGTCTCCAGCTGCCAGAAGCTATGTATATTCCCTGGCCCAGGCCTCCTTCAGGCCACTTTTGAAAGCCAGCAACAGCCTGTTGAGTCTTTTCACACTTTTAATCTGACCTGTGTCTTCTTCCTTTTCATCTCTGTGACCAAATCATCTCCCTTTTGATTTCAAGAGTACATAGAAATTACACTGGACCCACCTGGGTAATCCTTCTAAATGACAGTTTATGAGCAACCTTACATCTGCAATCTTCAAGTAACATATGCCCAGGTTCCAGGGACTAGGATGTGGGCATCTTTCAGGGGCCATCATTCTGCCTACCACAGATATATAATTGAGTATACAGTACGATACAGTGAGTAAAAGTATAGGCCCTGGAGACATGAAGTCCTGGGTTTGAATCCCAGCTTTCATCTTGCTTCTGGGTTCCTCTCTGTTATCTCTCTGACATTCATTTAGGTTCCTCTGTGCCAATTGGGGACGGTAATGTCACCTGCCTTATGAGGTTGTTACAGATGTTGAAAATATATAAAAGTGCATTTATACACACAAGACACTCCACTTTACTCCTTTTAAAAATATAATGTGAGTATCGAATGGGCAAACAAGAAGGTTCTACTGTATAGCACAGGCAGCTATATTCAACATCCGGTGATAAACCATAATGCAAAAGAATATCAAAAGAATGACTCTTTGTTGTCCAGCAGAAAGTAACACAACATTATAAATTGACTATACTTCAATAACAAAAGAAAGAAAAGTGCAACTTTGAAATTTTGTAAGAATTGGAAAAAAAAAGTGAGTATTCCCAGTGTCTTAAATGGGAGCACTAAATCTAGCCTTAAGCCCACCTCAGAAGACCTTACCTTTAATAGGATTAAGAGAAAAATAGGATTAAAGAGTGCTCTTTGGCTAAAACCTCACTTAACCAGCTGGGTTTGTAGGGAATGAGGGGGAAGTTTAAGTGTTTATGATTCATTTACACCTAAATCATTAAATGCTATTTTAAGGACATTTGATGGCTCAAAGCTTTTCAAACAGTCATAATGCCTCTTTCTTAAACAGAAATGCTGCCAAGAGTAAACAAACTCAAATACCATTTGCTTTGCAATTTTTCATAAACAAATTTAGAGTGGGTTCTAACCTGGCACACTATATTCTTCCTTCTGTCATCCACACAGGGACAGCCCTCCTGAGAAGAAACAACAGCTCGGTTTGTTTAATGGGGAGTTAGAAACTATGGCGGACCTGAGTGCAGAGAAAAGCACTCATGTTACTGAAATATTTCTGTTTGAGAATTCTCTTCTGGATTTCTGCCACTGGATTTGGGAATTTTGTTCTGAAGCTTTCCATTGGCTAAAAAATGTCCCTTTTTTAATTATGTAAGGGCAAGGAATTCTTCCACAGGATATAGGTGAAGACTACATTTCCTGGAGGTTTTAAAAAACCATTTGAGCTTGTAACTTGATGAATTTGATATTGCAGCCAAATTGAGCTGTCATTAGAAAAATTTATAATGGAATTTTGTTGATTAACAGTGTTGTGTTAGCTTTAGGTGTACAGCACAGTGATTCAGTTGTGTTGTTGCTGTGTGTTAGTCACTCAGTCATCTGACTCTTTGCGACCCATGGACTGTACCCGCTGGGCTCCTCTGCCCGTGGAATTTTCCAGGTAAAAATACTGGAGTGGATAGCCATTCTCTTCTCCAGGGCATCTTCCCAACACAAGGATCGAACTGGAGTCTCCCGTGTTGCAGGCAGATTCTTTACTGTCTGATCCACCAGGGAAGCCTGATTCATATATATATATGTGTGTGTGTATGTATACACATATACATATATCTATTCTTTTAAAATTTCTTTTAGGTTATTACAAAGTATTGAGCAGAGTTCCTTCTGCTATACAGTAGGTCCTTGATGATTATCAATTTTAAATATACCAGCTTGTACATATCAATCCTAAATTCCCAGTCTATCCCCCTCCTCACTCTTCTCTAGTAACCATAAATTTGTCCTGTAATTCTGTGAGTCTGTTCTGTTTTGTAAATAAGTTCATTTGTATCATTTTTTGAACTGTGTTTTGATGAGCTTGAGTGCAGCTTGTGACTAACTTGAAATGGAAGGATTTAACCAGTGCATAGTTTAAATGAGACAAGACTTGAGATGGCTCACGTCTTGATTAATTGAAAGAACCTTTTCTGATGTCTTTTCAGCGGCCTTCTTTCCCCCTTTAGTACTTCTCAATCAACGATACAGCCACACTTCACAGAATGCCAGGGAGCACAAAGCCATAATAACATAAGCCTAGTTTATAGTTTTTGAGAAATGCTTTTTATAGATCAGCCCATACGTTGATTTTTGCTTCATGGTTCCTGCCCAAGGGTCAGTCAAGATGAGCTGCTAATGTACTTGAGTGAATTTTCTTCAGTGTTGCTGGGGTTGGAAGGAGACATCAGTAAGTGACAGAAGCACATATGGCCCATAGAACAGTGGCAGGAAGAGGAAGTAAGAGAACTCTGATTGCTTGAAAGGATTGTAATGGGTTGGCCAAAAAGATCATTCAGGTTTTCTTATGCTGTTATGGAAAATGCAAATGAACTTCTTGGAGAACCTGATATTTTATAACTAGTTAAGTAAAATCTGTTTGCTGCTTACCTTTTGGGGGGATATGGAGAGGTAGAGGTGAGGTTGACAGCACTTGATCATATAATTTTTACAGTATAATTTTCCAGTCACTATCACCAGGGCTGAGGGATTTCTGGCTGTTAGCATAGCCTGTGAGGTGGGGCTCTTGAGACATCTCAGAAGACATGGGGCAACCATGAGATTTGAATCAGAGCTTAGCTTTCAAAACAGGAGAGAAAAGTATGAAGGAAATAGCAATCATGCATAGTTCAGGGATCTTCTAGCATGCTATATGAAGAAGTATGGTCACCATGAACACAGTTGCTAGTAAGATGGGTGTAATGCTTGAGAGTGCACTTTCTAGTATGTAGGTGAGGAAACCTCATTCCTCTGAGATTTAATGCTCTAAAAATAGAAAAAACTGCTAGGGAAAAAATAGGCTTTCTTTAGCAATGTAGCCTATGATGTTACCAAAGAAAGGTCTTAAGAGCAAAGTCTGAGAAAATATCAGGAGACAAAGTTTCCGTAAGTAACTATGACATCATTTTGTGAGCCTAGCCGGAGCTCTTGTACTAATAGTTATTAAAAATAAAGGCATGTCTCTAGCCTCAGACACATACATAGACACACACTCACACACACGGGGCAGAGCTGGCTGGGCCAGCATGCTGTGGCAGTCCCCTTAGTTTACTGTCTCTGAAAAGAAAGACTCCTTATTAAATGGTGCCAGTGATCTCCATCATTATTCATGGAGGAAGAGGCAAAATTTGGTGGAAAAGCCACACCTAGAATCAATCTATAAGTAATCTTTAAAGACTGCCTAGTTGTTTCAGTCCCTAGGACATCATGACCAGAAGCGTGCTGTGTCATAAAACAAAGTAAGTGAAAGCAAATAAAATTTTTCCATGAACCCAGTCATAATGAAACATTTTCAAGAAATTCCAGTTGGCAATCTGGAAGAGATAACCATTTGTCATTCATTTTCTTACTCTGTGAGCAGTATAACATCTTTTTTTCCTACGAGTCATTCTCCCTACTTTGGTTATAAAATTAACATGAGGGTCATGTGAAAGCTTTGTCTGTCAAGCTAGAAAATAGATGGCTGTTTCCCCACCCCCCCCACCTTGGGAAAGACAGCTTCACGTTAAATTGGATTCAGCCTCAGTTAATGTTCAGGGAGTACTTAATACATATGGAGTACATATCAAGGGCGAGGCATTGTGCTGGACAGTTTCACCTAAGCATCTCTTTTACTTTTTAAAACAACCTTGTTAGGAGTTCTATGTTGATTTAGTTGGGTCATGTATCAGATCAGATCAGTAGCTCAGTCGTGTCCAACTCTTTGCGACCCCATGAATCACAGCACGCCAGGCCTCCCTGTCCATCACCAACTCCCGGAGTTCACTCAGACTCACGTCCATCGAGTCAGTGATGCCATCCAGCCATCTCATCCTCTGTTGTCCCCTTCTCCTCTTGCCCCCAATCCCTCCCAGCATCAGGGTCTTTTCCAATGAGTCAACTCTTCGCATGAGGTGGCGAAAGTACTGGAGTTTCAGCTTTAACATCATTCCTTCTAAAGAAATCCCAGGGCTGATCTCCTTCAGAATGCACTGGTTGGATCTCCTTGCAGTCCAAGGGACTCTCAAGAGTCTTCTCCAACACCACAGTTCAAAAGCATCAATTCTTGGGTGCTCAGCCTTCTTCACAGTCCAACTCTCACATCCATACATGACCACAGGAAAAACCATAGCCTTGACTAGACGGACCTTTGTTGGCAAAGTAATGTCTCTGCTTTTGAATATGCTATCTAGGTTGGTCATAACTTTCCTTCCAAGGAGTAAGCGTCTTTTAATTTCATGGCTACAGTCATCATCTGAAGTGATTCTGGAGCCCAGAAAAATAAAGTCTGACACTGTTTCCACTGTTTCCCCATCTATTTCCCATGAAGTGATGGGACCAGATGCCATGATCTTCGTTTTCTGAATGTTGAGCTTTAAGCCAACTTTTTCACTCTCCACTTTCACCTTCATCAAGAGGCTTTTTAGTTCCTCTTCACTTTCTGCCATAAGGGTGGTGTCATCTGCATATCTGAGGTTATTGAGATTTCTCCCGGCAATCTTGATTCCAGCTTGTGTTTCTTCCAGTCCAGCGTTTCTCATGATGTACTCTGCATATAAGTTAAATAAGCAGGGTGACAATATACAGCCTTGACGAACTCCTTTTCCTATTTGGAACCAGTCTGTTGTTCCATGTCCAGTTCTATCTGTTGCTTCCTGACCTGCATACAAATTTCTCAAGAGGCAGATCAGGTGGTCTGGTATTCCCATCTCTTTCAGAATTTTCCACAGTTTATTGTGATCCACACAGTCAAAGGCTTTGGCATAGTCAATAAAGCAGAAACAGATGTTTTTCTGGAACTCTCTTGCTTTTTCCATGATCCAGGGGATGTTGGCAATTTGATCTCTGGGTCATGTATAAAAGGTAGGAAATTGACGCTTGGTTATGCAGTAGGAGGCAGAGGTCTCTCAAGTCCTCTGCTTTTTCCTCTATCCTGTGGTTGGGTTTCCAGGAATATACATAAAATTGCCGCCTAAATAGTTGTTTGGACTCAAGGGACAAGGGAGTGAACTAATCCTGAGGGCAGACTCCAGGACTATCTGCCAGCCCCTGTTCTAGGTGCATCTCAGTCTTTAGTATGCATTGAAGTCACCTTAGAATCTTATGAAAACACAGATTCTGACTCTATTGGACTAGACTGGGCAGGGATGAGGGACTACATGTCTAACAAGCTTACAGGTATTACCCATGATGCTGGTCCAGGGTCCTCTCTTCCAAATAGTGATCAACCTGTTTGTTGGATTCAGAGGAGACAGAACTTGCTGAACACACTGTTGAGACCACTTCTGGTCTCAGAACTGGAATTTAATTTTTTTTTTTAATTGAAGTCTAGTTGATTTACAATGTGTTAATTTCTGCTGTTCAGCAAAGTAATTCAGATATATATATATATATATATATATATATATATATATATATCCGAATATATATATTCTTTTTCACATTATTTTCCATTATGGTTTATTCCAGGATATTGGATATAGTTCCCTGTGCTATACAGTAGAACCTTGTTTCTCCATCCTATATATTGGATTAGCCAAAACCTTCATTTGGGAGGGTACAAAAAACCCGACTGACCCCTTTTGGCTCTCTGAGCGGCACCATGGCGGTCGGCAAGAATAAGCGCCTTACGAAAGGAGGTAAAAAGGGAGCCAAGAAGAAAGTGGTTGACCCATTTTCTAAAAAAGATTGGTATGATGTGAAAGCACCAGCTATGTTCAACATAAGGAATATTGGGAAAACATTGGTCACGAGAACTCAAGGAACCAAAATCGCGTCTGATGGCCTCAAAGGTCGTGTTTTTGAAGTGAGTCTTGCTGATCTGCAGAATGATGAAGTAGCGTTTAGAAAATTCAAGCTAATTACTGAGGATGTTCAGGGCAAAAACTGCCTGACTAATTTTCATGGTATGGATCTTACCCGTGACAAAATGTGCTCCATGGTCAAAAAGTGGCAGACCATGATCGAAGCTCACGTTGATGTCAAGACTACCGATGGTTACTTGCTTCGTCTGTTCTGTGTGGGTTTTACTAAAAAGCGCAACAATCAGATTCGGAAGACCTCTTACGCCCAGCACCAGCAGGTGCGCCAGATTCGCAAGAAGATGATGGAAATCATGACCCGAGAGGTGCAGACAAATGACTTGAAAGAGGTGGTCAATAAATTGATTCCAGATAGCATTGGAAAAGACATAGAAAAGGCTTGCCAATCTATTTATCCACTCCATGATGTCTTCGTTAGAAAAGTAAAAATGCTGAAGAAGCCCAAATTTGAATTGGGAAAACTCATGGAGCTACATGGTGAAGGTAGTAGTTCTGGAAAAGCTACTGGGGATGAGACAGGTGCTAAAGTTGAACGAGCTGATGGATACGAGCCACCAGTCCAAGAATCGGTTTAAAATGCAGACTCTTAATGGTGCAATACAGGCACACCTCAAGAAACAAGAAAAAAGTCAAATAAATAACCTAACTCTACACCTAAAGCAACTAGAAAAGGAAGAAATGAAGAACCCCAGGGTTAGTAGAAGGAAAGAAATCTTAAAAATTAGAGCAGAAATAAATGCAAAAGAAACAAAAGAGACCATAGCAAAAATCAACAAAACCAAAAGCTGGTTCTTTGAAAGGATAAATAAAATTGACAAACCATTAGCCAGACTCATCAAGAAACAAAGGGAGAAGAATCAAATCAACAAAATTAGAAACGAAAATGGAGAGATCACAACAGACAACACAGAAATACAAAGGATCATAAGAGACTACTATCAACAATTATATGCCAATAAAATGGACAACGTGGAAGAAATGGACAAATTCTTAGAAAAGTACAACTTTCCAAAACTGGACCAGGAAGAAATAGAAAATCTTAACAGACCCATCACAAGCATGGAAATTGAAACTGTAATCAAAAATCTTCCAGCAAACAAAAGCCCCGGTCCAGACGGCTTCACAGCTGAATTCTACCAAAAATTTAGAGAAGAGCTAACACCTATCCTGCTCAAACTCTTCCAGAAAATTGCAGAGGAAGGTAAACTTCCAAACTCATTCTATGAGGCCACCATCACCCTAATACCAAAACCTGACAAAGATCCCACAAAAAAAGAAAACTACAGGCCAATATCACTGATGAACATAGATGCAAAAATCCTTAACAAAATTCTAGCAATCAGAATCCAACAACACATTAAAAAGATCATACACCATGATCAAGTGGGCTTTATCCCAGGGATGCAAGGATTCTTCAATATCCGCAAATCAATCAATGTAATACACCACATTAACAAATTGAAAAATAAAAACCATATGATTATCTCAATAGATGCAGAGAAAGCCTTTGACAAAATTCAACATCCATTTATGATAAAAACTCTCCAGAAAGCAGGAATAGAAGGAACATACCTCAACATAATAAAAGCTATATATGACAAACCCACAGCAAACATTATCCTCAATGGTGAAAAGTTGAAAGCATTTCCTCTAAAGTCAGGAACAAGACAAGGGTGCCCACTTTCACCATTACTATTCAACATAGTTTTGGAAGTTTTGGCCACAGCAATCAGAGCAGAAAAAGAAATAAAAGGAATCCAAATTGGAAAAGAAGAAGTAAAACTCTCACTATTTGCAGATGACATGATCCTCTACATAGAAAACCCTAAAGACTCCACCAGAAAATTACTAGAAATAATCAATGACTACAGTAAAGTTGCAGGATATAAAATCAACACACAGAAATCCCTTGCATTCCTATACACTAATAATGAGAAAACAGAAAGAGAAATTAAGGAAACAATTCCATTCACCATTGCAACGGAAAGAATAAAATACTTAGGAATATATCTACCTAAAGAAACTAAAGACCTATATATAGAAAACTATAAAACACTGGTGAAAGAAATCAAAGAGGACACTAATAGATGGAGAAATATACCATGTTCATGGATTGGAAGAATCAATATAGTGAAAATGAGTATACTACCCAAAGCAATTTATAGATTCAACGCAATCCCTATCAAGCTACCAACAGTATTCTTCACAGAGCTAGAACAAATAATTTCACAATTTGTATGGAAATACAAAAAACCTCGAATAGCCAAAGCGATCTTGAGAAAGAAGAATGGAACTGGAGGAATCAACCTACCTGACTTCAGGCTCTACTACAAAGCCACAGTTATCAAGACAGTATGGTACTGGCACAAAGACAGAAATATTGATCAATGGAATAAAATAGAAAGCCCAGAGATAAATCCACGCACATATGGACACCTTATCTTCGACAAAGGAGGCAAGAATATACAATGGATTAAAGACAACCTCTTTAACAAGTGGTGCTGGGAAATCTGGTCAACCACTTGTAAAAGAATGAAACTGGACCACTTTCTAACACCATACACAAAAATAAACTCAAAATGGATTAAAGATCTAAACGTAAGACCAGAAACTATAAAACTCCTAGAGGAGAACATAGGCAAAACACTCTCCGACATACATCACAGCAGGATCCTCTATGACCCACCTCCCAGAATATTGGAAATAAAAGCAAAAATAAACAAATGGGACCTAATTAACCTTAAAAGCTTCTGCACATCAAAGGAAACTATTAGCAAGGTGAAAAGACAGCCTTCAGAATGGGAGAAAATAATAGCAAATGAAGCAACCGACAAACAACTAATCTCAAAAATATACAAGCAACTCCTACAGCTCAACTCCAGAAAAATAAACGACCCAATCAAAAAATGGGCCAAAGAACTAAATAGACATTTCTCCAAAGAAGACATACAGATGGCTAACAAACACATGAAAAGATGCTCAACATCACTCATTATCAGAGAAATGCAAATCAAAACCACTATGAGGTACCATTTCACACCAGTCAGAATGGCTGCGATCCAAAAGTCTACAAATAATAAATGCTGGAGAGGGTGTGGAGAAAAGGGAACCCTCTTACACTGTTGGTGGGAATGCAAACTAGTACAGCCACTATGGAGAACAGCGTGGAGATTCCTTAAAAAACTGGAAATAGAACTGCCTTATGATCCAGCAATCCCACTGCTGGGCATACACACTGAGGAAACCAGAAGGGAAAGAGACACGTGTACCCCAATGTTCATCGCAGCACTGTTTATAATAGCCAAGACATGGAAGCAACCTAGATGTCCATCAGCGGATGAATGGATAGGAAAGCTGTGGTACATATACACAATGGAGTATTACTCAGCCATTAAAAAGAATACATTTGAATCAGTTCTAATGAGGTGGATGAAACTGGAGCCTATTGTACAGAGTGAAGTAAGCCAGAAGGAAAAACATAAATATAGTATACTAACGCATATATATGGAATTTAGAAAGATGGTAACAATAACCTGGTGTACGAGACAGCTAAAGATACACTGATGTATAGAACAGTCTTATGGACTCTGTGGGAGAGGGAGAGGGTGGGAAGATTTGGGAGAATGGCAATGAAACATATAAAATATCATGTAGGAAACGAGTTGCCAGTCCAGGTTCGATGCATGGTGCTGGATGCTTGGGGCTGGTGCACTGGGACGGCCCAGAGGGATGGTATGGGGAGGGAGGAGGGAGGAGGGTTCGGGATGGGGAGCGCATGTATACCTGTGGAGGATTCATTTTGATATTTGGCAAAACTAATACAATTATGTAAAGTTTAAAAATAAAATAAAAATTGGAAGAAAAAAAAAAAAAAAAAAAAAAAACCCGACTGAGCTTTTTGGCCACCCCAATATAATAGTTCACACCTGCTAATCCCAGTTTATACCTGCTGACTAACTGGAAAAGACCTTGATGCTGGGAAATATTGAAGGCAGGAGGAGAAGGGAACGACAGAGGATGAATGGTTGGATGGCATGACCAAATCGAAGGACATGAGTTTGAGCAAGCTCCGGGAGTTGGTGATGGACAGAGAAGCCTGGTGTTCTGCAGTCCATGGGGTCACTAAGAGTTGGACACAACTGAGCGACTGAACTGAACTGAATCCCAAACAGACTTGCAGTTGCCAAGGGGGAGATACTGGTAAAGGGGAAAACTGAGAGTTGGGGGTTTGAACTGGAATTTGAACCAGTACCAGTGGATTATGAGGCCTTTGCCAGTACATTCTTCTTCATTCCCTAAGGCTTTCTCCTTGAGTGAGCCATTTGTATTCCATATTTATTGGAATTTATTGTGTTCTACATTTATTTGTCCAATCATTAAGGGGCTTAGAACTCGAAATTCCCAGTATCTTCTAGAGCGCTTCCTTTTTTGTTCAGGAAGACATCTTTGCAGTTAATTGTGCTCACATTTGCAGCTTCAATTTTTCTCTTGCTCCTTTGGTTAGGCACATTGGTTCACCATCCTAACTGCACCTGAGAACTACCTGGGGAGCTTTACTGCCAAGGTCCATACCCTTCTCCAGGACCAATTAAAGAGACTTTCTGGAGGTCGGGCCCAGGCATGGGTGTGTTATAAAAGATCCCTGAAGCAGTTCTGATTTTGTAGCTAGGGTGGAGAGCCCCTAAATTACAGGGCTCAAGGATGCAATTTATGGAAAATGTATTCCAACCCCCCTTTTGTGATGTCATAAAAGAAGGACTAGTGTATTTACTGGACTGGTCACCAACAAGGTTCCCGATGAATCCTTGGTACAATTTTATTTCCTGACCATGAGCTGGTGCTGCACTGTGGTTCAAATTGCATCACATGGAAAGTTTGCAGTGACTCTGTGCAGACCCTGAGGGTGAGGAGTCTATGTGCAGAGCTGATCAGCATGAATCCAGAGTTGTGACATGCAGCATCACCAACTGGCTTCAGGGCCAAGACACCTGCTATCACCAGCCCAAGACATTGACCTTGAGGGGTTCTAATAAGCAGAGAGCTTGCTTTGATTCCCTTCAACAAAACTGGCTAGTGAGGAGATTGTCATCTTGAAAGACAAGAACCTAGGGTACTGTGGGTTGATGCTGTGGTAGAATTATGCACCAACCATCATGGCTGTTCAGAGTACAGTAGACTGACTGTGGGGAGATAGGAGCTGCTGTAGAGTTTTACACAGTGAACAGTACCAGTGCCCAAGAGGACATGGCCACTCTGGCCTGAGGTGTGCAAAGAAATGGAAATACGGTTGATTCTTGAACAACGTGGGTTTGAACTACCAGGGTCCACTTACACGCAAGAGTTTTTTCAGTAGTTCCTACTACAGGACTGCATGAGCCGCTGTTGAATGAATCTGCAGATGTGGAACCTTGCCAATGTAGGAACTGCAGATAGGGAGGGACCAGTATAAGTTATATGTGGATTGTCAACTGTAAGGAAGCTTGACAACCCCTAACCCTGTGCCTTGTTCAAGGGTGAACTGTAGCAAGATAATCAGAGGCCAGAGCTGCCCCCGCTCCAAAGGAGAGAGAGGAATTTTCACTGGAGAAAGCAAGAAAAGGCTTACAACAGTCATTCTTAACTCCAGTTATGCAGTTGAATCACCAGCGAGTTTGGAAACCCACCAGCACTCCAGCCACAGGCTGGAGAGTCCAGTGTAATTGATCTGGGGTGGTACCATGAGAACTTCAGTTTTTAGAAGTTCCACACATCATACTAGTGCTCAACCCTAGCTGAGAACCAATGGTGTAGACTATGTTTGTACCACGTGGAGGAGGATGCAGACAGCAGAGGTAGCTGGAACAGGTAAAACACACACCTAGGCAGTCATCCCCCTGCCCCTATGTGATCCTTGAGCAGCATCAGCAGCACTTGGGAACTTGTTCATGCCCACCCCAGACCAACTCCATCACAAACTCTAGGCGAAGGTACCTAGCAACCTGTGTCTTAACAAACCTTCCAGGAGACTAGGATGGATACTTCAGTCTGACTTGGACTTGAACAGGTGCATGGGGGAGAAGAATGCGATGACATCAGGCTAGAAAACTTGGAAGTAATGGGCAGGTGCCAGCCCTGCAGACAGTATATTGAGGTGAATTTACAGCACCCAGTGTTCTCAGGTCAGGTCGAGTGTATGTCTAGGCATTTCTTTCTCACATGCTTTAAATGGTGGTGGGGACAAAATCCATGCCATTTCAACTGTGCACAGAACCTCTGCACACAATCTGTTCTGCTAGAGGGAGCTGCCACTTTTCTGCATGAAGGACTCATTTCTGTCTTGAGGGACGGGCTGCATATTCCCTGATGTTGTGTGCACATGTGCATGTGCTCAGTCACATCTGACTCTTTGCAATCCTGTGAACTTTAGCCCACTAGGCTCCTCTGCCCATGATATTTTCCAGGCAAGAATACTGGAATGGGTAGCCGTTCCCTTCTCCAGGGGAATCTTCCCGACCCAGGGATCAAACCCAGGTCTCCTGCATTTCAGGCTGATTCTTTTACACTGCACCACCTTGAAAACCCATATTTCCTGGTGATGTGGGTCCTTTGATGATGAGAAGGCCGACCTTCAGGAAAGCTACCTTAGATAAGGCCTCAGAGAGTTGCCCACCTTCTCTTCTTGCTTCTTGTCTCCATTTGAGGTGGGTCTTTGGTACGCTGTGCCCCATCTATTATGCATTCTCAGCACGTGCCTGGACATACTCCCCTAACGTTGTGCAATGCCATCGATGCTGCCCAGTGGCATCCCTCACTAGAGAAGGCCTTTGCCATGAGCCGAGTAAGGACTTCACTGGTGTGCAGCTATAGTGGTTTCCATCTTGTTGAGGGCTTTCTTTACCTGAATGACTGATGTGCTCACTAGCGCATCTTTCTCACTATTTGGTCTGAACCAAACTCCCCTGAATAGAACATCTGAGTCCTTGCTAGATGCTAAGCATCTCTGAGGTAGAGGTCGGGGATGCTATTATGCATCTTGCAGCGCATAGAACAGCCTCTTAGAACAAGGAATTATCCAGCCCCAGATGTCAAAGTGCTAATGTTGAGAAAGCCTGGCCTGGTCCACATCACTTATTATTGTTTTATTTTTTTTAATATTTTTTCACACTCTTTGGCATGTGGGATCTTGCACGGATCAAACCCACATCCCCTGAAGTGGAAATTTGGAACCCCAACCACTGGACTACCAGGGAAGTCCCCATGTCACTTACTTTTGAAATGAGAAAACTGAGACTCAGAGATGTGATGTGCCATTCCAAAGGTCACCCAGGAATTTAGCTGTTTCTCAAGGGTGGGGATCCTGGTACAGTGCTCAATGGGCTCCATCTCTGTCATATATGGTCTTTCTTCCACTGCAGCCACTCTAGTGCCTTCCAGGTACCATGCAATGTGCTGAACTCTTTCCATTTCTGATCCTTTCTTCTTAGTACACACCTTCAAGGTAGGCAGGACTCTCCCTAGAAGGGACTCAGTTTGTGCGTGCAAAGTTACCATGCACAAAGCACTGTAGGTGGGCCATTAGGAAAGCAAAGATGATACCAAAAGAGACATGGTTCTGGTCTTCTAGGAGCTCCCATTCAAGTTGTGGAGGAAAGACACATCTAAGAAAATAATTATCAATCTCACTTTTCACTAAAAGCTTATGATGATGTCTAGAAAGCTATCTCAACAAATGACAGGATAAATTTCTTAAAGTGTTATATGGACATGAAGAGTTGTTGTTGTTGTTGTTGTTGTTCAGTCACTGAATCATATTTGACTCTTTGTGACCCGATGGACTGTAGCATGCCAGGCTACTCTGTCCTCCACTATCTCTTGAAGTTTGCTCAAATTCACATCCATTGAGTCAGAGATGCTATCTAACCAACTCATGAAGAGTTAGAATGAGCTATTTACCTTTGCTTTGAAATAAGGCTGGGTGAAGGTGGGCATCTTTCATTTGATTCATAAGAATTCTTTGAGTGTGTTTTACAACTGACTCCACCTATAGAATGACAAATAAGACAAATAGTGTTTCTGCATCAGATATCCTATATTCATGTGGGAAGAATCAGAGGAGAGGCATGTACATAAACACCTACATAATTACAGATTGAGTGCAAACCTATTTAACATGGCTAAAAAGAAATCTCAGAAGAGGTGGCATTTGAGTAGAGCCAATGGGGGTGTCATATTGAACAGCAGGTACAATACAAGGTCTTCAGGCATATTTTAGACACTATGTAAATCTAGTGTGTGGAAGAAGATGGACATGTGATAGAATTTTGGAGGTGGGTGGCCACCATGATAGTGACTTTGAATTTTTTCCTTCCATGAAAGTAGCAAAACAGCCTGAAGAAACAAAATTGAAGGAAAACTGGATAGTGCTTAGGAGGCTGCATGAAGTTGGGGAAGATTGCAAAGGGGAAGGTAACTGAAATGTCTAGAAATATTTTCAGTTGTTTCTATTTTGGCCAAACCAAATGACCATTAGTATTGATTAATGCAATTCAGTGAATTATCTGAATAACTCATTGACTTCCCCAATGGCTTAGCAGGCAAAGAATCCACCTGCACTGCAGGAGACACAGGAGATGCAGGTTCAATCCCTTGGTTGGGAAGATCTCCTGAAGGAGGAAATCACAACCCACTCCAGTGTTCTTGCCTGGAAAATTCCATGAACAGAAGAGCTTGGCGGGCCACAGTCCAAAGGAACACAAAGAGTCGGACATGACTGTGCTTGAGCACAGATGGAGACAGAGAATTCATTGACATTTAAACTTGCCATTGATAGTATCCAGTGTGGCAGTAAAGCTTATGTAAGTATTCAATAGATGGAGCTTCCCAGGTGGTGCTAGTGGTAAAGAACCTGCCTGCCAGGGCAGGAGACCTAAGAGACTCGGGTTTGAACCCTGGGTCAGGAAGATCCCCTGGAGAAGGGAATGGCAAGCCACTCCAGTATTCTTGCCTGGAGAATCCCATGGACAGAGGAGCCTGGCAGGCTACGGTCCATAGGGTCACACAGCGTGGGACACGACTGAAGTGACCTAGCAGGCACACACGCATCCAATAGATAGTGAGTTAGAAAGCAAAATGGAGGACTTGAGTTAATTCATTTGTGGCTGAATTTACTTTTCTGCTTGACAGGTGCTCAGTGACAAGGAAGAATAATCACTCTAATTACTCTGTTTCCTACTGACTTTTTCATTATTCGAGGACATTTGATAATCTGTGTATTTTCCCTTATTTTTACTTTCACAGATGCTTTCAAGCATTTGCTTTTTGGAGTCACTAATATATGTCCAATAACTTTGACTGGTAGTCCCATGGCTGTGTTCATTGCTGTTGCCCTGGTGATCTCAGATTTTCTTTGATTTCAAATCATGTATCATTCATTAAGTATGTTGAGTCGTCTTTCCAAAGAGTTCACTAAAGGCAAAAAACAGTGTCATCAAATAACTGAGGGCTTATTAACTGCTTCCAGCTTGAAATCAGCACACCTTACAAGTCACAGTGGCCTGGCCAGGGGCCAGATGCCTTTGTGGCATTGTCTGAGTAGTTTCCCAGGTTGTTTCTGGTTGCTTTTCTGTCTTTAAATAAAGACAATAAACCTCGTTGGAGACAGAGATAATATTTGAAGCTAAGGTATACAAAAGATCCTGTTTAAATATATAAGTTTGTACAAAGAAAAGCGACCAGAAGCTACTTAAGACTTTCTGGTAAACACCCTAAAATCCTGGCTTCTAGGCTGGGCTTTTCCAATAACTTTGTGGCTTGTCAATTCCCCTTCCTGAGCTTTATTTTCCTTATGTTTTAAGACAAAGGGGTTGCATTAAGTTATCTCTAAAGAAATTCTGTTTGCAATGACTTGGAAGAGTGTAGTGTTTGTGATACTACTAAATATTTGGGTAGGTATTTTATCTAGCCAATATTATATTTATTGATTAAAGTACAGGGTAAAATTAGAAATTGAGTTTCTAAACATAGAAAGAATAAGTGATTGTTAACTTCTTTAATTAAAAATGCATTTAAGACATATATTACATTGGAATTAGTTTTGCTGAAGCCGAAGCTCCAGTATCTTGGTCATCTGATGTGAATAGTCAACTCATTGGAAAAGTCCCTGCTGCTGGGAACAATTGAGGGCAGAAGGAGAAGAGGGTGTCAGAGGATGAGATGGATGGATGGCATCACTGATGCAATGAACATGAACTTGGACAAACTTTAGGAGATGTTGAGGGACAGGGAGGCCTGGCATGTTGCAGTCCATGGGGTTGCAAAGAGTCAGACATGACAGAGCCACTGAACAACCATGACAAATGTTTTCATTTTATCACAGATGGTTTGCTACAGATCGATGCATTATGTCCGGTTTGAAATGGGAACACTATTTCTGTGAACATGGGTAACATAGACCAGGTCACTGGCTTTAGATATAAACTCTCTTCCCTTCCTATGACTGTCCCCACTCGTGACCATGGCCTTGACCCTGAGAATTGCTGAGAAGCCTGGAGGAGAATGAGGGTGGTTTACTGCCAATCCAGGACTGTTACTGGGAAACCAACCCTGGATGTAGGCTTGCCCACCTAATGGTTAGTCAATAAATACCTTGTATAATGGGAACAAGGTCTTCCATAAATTGTGCTCTTAACTATCCTGCCACCAGTAGAGTCACTTATTGTCACCCTGTGTCTGAGTATGCCACCTGTCAGTGTCTGCATGTCTGTGGGTGTGTGAATTTGCATGTGTGCACTTCTCTCATCCAACTCTCTACCACTCTTGTGGGACTTTGGAATTCTGAGTAGGTGGCCTATGTGATCAAGGTCAAGGGCACTGGCTATGTGGGTGTCATTTCCCGGCAGAGGCCTACTCCTTGGCTGCTACTGTCATGGGGCTCGTGGCCTTTCTCAATACCTGGGTCCTGCAGTTCAGAAATCAACCATGAGCTACTTTTACCATCTTACCTGTCTGAAAGAGTCAAATTGAAGCTCTGAAACTGGAAGAGGTTTAGTGTAAATCTATTGTCTGCCTAATCACTGGAGTCTTTCATGCAAACTTCAAGATTGGATAAACATTACTGAGAAGAAGGGCAGGAGTCACTGCATAAATGTGGACAAATAGTTTCAATGAACAAAGGCAAGATTGGTTTTCAGAGGCTGGAATGGTGTGCAAGAAGGAATGCACTAGAAGTGGGGGAAGAGCAGAAATCCTAGGATTAAGCCAGGGGAACGTAGATTCCATTCTTTTTTCCTGTTTCGATGAGCTGACTTATTTGCAAGTCTCCTCTCCCTTTTCTAGTTTGTGCCCTTTGGACACATTGTCTCCTCATCCTTTTTTTAAGGTAGTAGAATTAAGGTACTCACCTGCCTTAGTGCTGGGATCTTATGGGAAGTTCCCTGTCACTCCTGCTGTTAATTGCACATACAGTCACTGTTCTACCTGAAGGAGCCCTAGGAATAAATTAATACAACAGTTTTAATCTTTCATCAAAATGAATTTACATTCAAAGATTTTATAGACTGAAATGAGGTGTTTCCTGTAGATTGCCACTTCTGGTTAAAAAGTCAAAAATATTTTTAGGTCTTGTGTCAAAATGACACCAAGGTATGCTAATAGATTTAATATTTTTTTCTGTTTTTCCTGAATTGATTTATGTTTGGGGCATTTGAGTAGAGACAGCCTGGATGCAAAGCTAAGCCATTAACTCCCAGATGTTCACAATTTCCAAGGAAATGTTCTTTGCCTGCGGTCATTACTCAGATGGCTCCTTAAATGCTCTCATCTTGGCATCTTTTTCACTTGCTAAATTCAATTTGAGGAAAGAATAGGAGAGAGAGAATTTTGTGGAAAGCAATTATGTTGCACTTTTGTGACTTTCCTGCTTTCCCCATGATGATGAATTTGGGGTCTGGTTCTTATATCAGTCAGTGGGGCTCTTTCACTAGAATTTTGTTGTATGTTACAGATACTAGTTGTATCTAATTAAACAATAATGATGGAAGTACAAGGCTTTTTGTGGGAATTAATGACCAGCTGGTTAAAGCTGATGGCTAAAGAGTCAGCCAAAGGCTTTTGTGCCATTAATCTCCAGAGATGCCCATTTGTGATGTCATTTTTGGTATCGAAAAATGAAAATGGAAAACAATTTACTGGTGTTTATCATGTACTTCTGAACAATAAGCTCTCTATGTATTATCCAAAAGTTGTTCTTTTCTTTTTAATCCTCCAATTCTCTTCTGATCTTAAAATGTGTTTCTTATATACAATGCATGAAAATGGGATTTCTCAGCTTCTGTATAATCATGGGGTTTTGTTTTGTTTTGTTTTGTTTTTGAGTTCTAAGTTTCGGAGGTTTTCATTAAATATTTTGTATGGTCAAACTAGAACTTACCTTCATCTGTGATGCTAGAATTTGATACATGTATATATTATCATAACTATCTGCTCATGGCAGGAAATGGTTGCCAATGGTCTGAATAGCAGCTGTTGCTACCAAAGATGTGCATTCAGCAACCAGATTCTAAGAAGTTGCAGTCACATTCCTAGTAGATGAAGGGAACTCTCTTTCAGAAAAGGCTGTACTGGTCTGTCTATGTAATATTTTTGATTACTACTGCTGAGCACTAGAGGAAAATAGAAAGAGAAGTGACTAAAATATTCATCACCTTCTTGCGTAATTTAATTACTTATAAAGGAAGACAACAACTCCACACACAGCCAGTCTATCAAGAACTTGTTCTCAACTCATAATACTAATTTCCAGGTTATGCTGGTTTTCATGCCATCTTCATTCCAATGTGAAAGAAAGTTCTTAAAAGTCTGTTAAGATCCTAGCCAGTGAGCTGAGAATGTTGTGCCAAATGTGGAAGCATGAGATCCCATCCACTCTCAGCCATAAGCTGGTGATATTTTACAAGCATCATAGAATTGTTCTCCCCATAGGAAGTTTGCAGCTGGTACCCAGTGTTTCTCAAGGCATGTTAAGAGTTATGCATTTGAGGGAGTAGGATGAGTCAGTCCATTGTTAATCATAACTTTACGGGTACTGACTCACTCCTGGTAAAATGGGATGACCTCACTGGAAAGGTGTGAAAAAAAAAATCCATTCTGAGGTCAATGCCCTGTTTCTGCAGACCCAGATCAAATTTGCACACTCTTTGGTGGGTAGTTATCAGGAAAAACAATGTTGCAGTGGACCAGGTGAAAGCAGACACCTTGTTTTAGCAGGGAACAAACACTAGAAATTCACTGTATTCCTTAGGAAAATGCACAAAGGGCCTAGAAATCTGAGAGGGGCCTCATATCTGAGGCCAAAAGTGAATCAGGCCCTGCAGTGCTACAATTCAAGGTAGGTCTTTGATCCAGTGTTGATTATTAGGCTCTTGACTGGAATATGTTCACTTTATTAGGGGATTTCGAATATGTGAAGGTTACTTGTCATGGCCCCAGTTCTCTTTGGGAAACACAAAGTGAATTCTTTTGTCCAACTCTGTACATAGTGCATGAAAGCCAGGCCCTCACCAGGAGCAGACCCAGGAAGAAAATGTAAACGAATACACTGAAAATTTTGTGGAAATTAGCCATTTTCGCCTGTAAATATTTATATTGTACCTCAAGTTGAAACATGTCGCTTTCCACAGTGTTTATTTAGATACAATATGGTTATTGGTATTAACATGTTTTATTGCTCATCCCGACGATCTAACCCTTAAATGCTCAGTATATTGTGATGGCCACAAAGTTCATCTGGGTTTTTCTCACCTTTGGCTGGAAAAAAATCCGATGGAACTTTTTGGCCAACTCAGTACTAGCTATCAAGGTATGTATAGCTGAGTAAACGATTCATATTAGCAAACTAAGCCCCTCAAAAGAAAACCCCCAAGCAATGCAATGCTTTTCTTGGAAACTTTTCATGGGACTGTTGTTTCTATAGTCTCCCCCGGGAGTAGAGTTGATGTAAGACGTTTCCCTGCTTTCCTGAAGCTCTAACTTGAGTTCATTTTGTTATGTGGTGACCACAGTTCTGGATGACGCCCCCCCTGGCACACAGGAATACATTATGTTACGGCAAGATTCCATCCAATCTGCGGAATTAAAGAAAAAAGAGTCCCCCTTTCGTGCTAAGTGTCACGAAATCTTCTGCTGCCCGCTGAAGCAAGTCCACCACAAAGAACACACAGAGCCCGAAGGTTTGTGCACGACGGACGCGTGTCTTGCTTGTTTCCTCTCATTCTTCTTTCTTTCTCTTTCTTTCTGACTGTGCATTGCCCTCTGGTGTGCTGTGTGTTGTGCGGCTCCTGACATCGTTCCGAGGCCCCGTAAGCTAGCCAGTGAGTGTCTTATGCAGCCTCAGATGGGACGCTGTATAATACAGTCAGCTCTGGCCCAGCGCGCAGCATCTTCCTGCTTCTCGCAGCTGACACGTGTTCAGCTGGTGTCATGACACTGCCCCGTTTTGGCTGCTAAAGTTGCTTGCTCCCGTAGCCAACATCTGGCCGAGTGTGGTCCCATCACCTCGCCTTCCTGAAGCAGCAGTCGGCTGAGGAATGGCCCTTCCAAAATGAAATCATCAGACGATGGTTCCAAATTTTCTCCCTCTTCTCCACTCCATAAAGCCTCCTGCCTTGTGTTCGAAGAATGCTCATGGTCTACTCAGTTGGCTGAAGCAGGCCCAGATTCCCCTGTCATGCACGCCTGGTGCGCTTTGCCATAGTGAAATGCATGCCTCAAGGAAACGATGAGTAGTTTGTTTTTCTTTGCAGCTCAAGTACAGGTTTGGAAAACTCTACTCGCTGGTACTTGAACTGAGGTCAATAAGGTATTCATTGCAATCCATACTACAAATGTATCTCAAAAGTTCCTTGTCTCTGCAGAAAGCGTATGCATTCATTTTTCCCCCAACTTTTTGGCATATATCAAATAGGATCAGTTTTCACATCACAAATGTGGTAAACGTTTTGCCATCTGTGTATGTTTTGATTTCCAAAATGACAATGGAGAGGTATACTGTGTATGCTAATTAAGTACTTATTGTATAACAACTTGAGTTCCCTCCCAGATCAAATGCCATCCATGCAGTTTAGCAATGAATGATGTCAGAGGTGACAGAATTCAACCAGTCCTTTGGCAGTCGGTATGCACTTTTGCATAACTGTTTCTGGTACGATTTCTAGAAATGCCCTTGTTCCTATTTCAAGTTGCCCTTTTGGCAACATTATGGGGTTTCCAGTACAACTGTCTTTCTGTTGCACAGGTCTGTTCAAAGTTTGGTGTTTGAGGAAATTATTCCCAATTGACTCCAATCTGTAGTTTTGGAAGCAGATTTTCATATCTCAAAGTCTCCCCCTTTTCTGCCCTTCCACGCAGAGCTTCAAATGTTCTTTGGCAGAAAATGACGAGTGTACATTTTCTATGCTTAACTCTATTTGACCTGTAGAATACAGCATTTGTATTTGTTTTCTACTTCATACTTTGGTATGCAAGCTGTCCACTTTGCATAGGAGTTCTGATGTGAACAGTTATTCATCTGGAAATATAAATGGTGGCCCTTTACGAGTAAGACAAAATTTTGGTGGTTTTGTAGAGAAGATACTAACTTGATTTTATGCTTCACTGAAACAAAAAATTTCAGCCAGTGATGTTTGTGTACCGTATATATATTTGCATGCACAAAACAGTACCTGTATTATAGAAATACACTATTTCTTATATAATTATATTCTTACAAATGTGTGTGTCTGTATTAACAGATACTATACTTTTTTTTCTAATTGTACATTATCCTGAAACACAAAGATTGGTTTGAGTAAGTATAATAAGCCATTTAAGAAGCAGTTGGTTAAATTCAGTCAAGAATTTGGTTAGAAACTTACCTCAAATTGTTTTAACAATTCTCAGATTCAAAAAAAGACAGTTGAATAACTAAATTTAAGACCCACCCATTCTCTTATTATATATAGTTTAGACAGGATCTATTAGTTTTCAAAATATCTGGAATGTATCATGAATACTATTATGAATGTTTTCAAATATGAAGAATTCTTTACAGAATGGGTATCAGTTGAGCTCTCTTATACAAGGTTTGGATACTTTTTATTTTGGCTGTCCTTGTGTTAAATGTGGCTTTCATCCTTTCTCTTGTGTGCTTTGATGATGGGCATTGTCTTCTTTCAGATTGAAGATTTTCCTTAGTCTTGCCGTCCTGCCAGGTCCTCTGGAATAGTGAAGCTAATACTTCCCTCTTGATTTGTAAGAATTATTTATAAATAGTATTAGACACATGAGAGGTTTTCTGGGATGACATTGTGATACTATTTACAATTTTACTTCATCGCCTTTAAACAAGGACTCCGAAGCTAATGGTGATCCCAAACATTGCAATGAATATACTTGATTTCTGTACAAATTAACAGGATCCCGAAGACCTTAGATGGGGGTGAAAGAAAACATGCCACGGAAGAGACCTTGGATAAATAAGGAAACAATGCTATGAAATTAACATGCTTACTTCATGTAGGATCTCGAAGGCCAGAAACTCATCATTGCTGGGAGGTGAAGTAACTGTGGGTTTAGAATGGTTCAGTGGTCATTCTGGCCACCTGGAAGATTTTTGCAAGACTGATTTTTAAGTGTTGTAAGGTCCTGTCTTCAGTTCTCTCTTCCAGTTGCTATAACATTTTATTATAATGAGTATAAATAAGAGATCTCTTTATTAAAAATGGATAGAATCTCAATTCTCAACTATGTCCATACCTTGAAACATTTTATTCTCATGTGAGGCATTTTGAAGAGAGAGGTCCTTTCATGGCCTCTCTTCCAAAGCATGAAACATTAATTGACCTTGACTGTGGATGCCCACCATTTCCACTGCAGGTGAAGGCAGTGGGCAGCATGGTTAGCCTGATTGATCTGTGCAATGCCAAGCTGCTCATGTGACCTCTTCTAATGAGACTGTGTGTGTGTGGAGCCCTCAAGTAAAGAATGAAACATTCATTGAAATTTGGCCAGGGTAGTGGTGGGGGATGGTGGTGGTGGTAGAATATAAATTAGAGTTGGAAAAGTCTTACAAATGATTAAATTAGGTCAAAGCGGTTTATATATATTATGATAAAGCTGGAATTAGTTTTCTGCTTCTTTACTGAATTGATAAAATCTGTCAACTATTTT
The DNA here is from genome assembly GCF_029378745.1 of Bos indicus. Lineage (NCBI taxonomy): Eukaryota > Metazoa > Chordata > Mammalia > Artiodactyla > Bovidae > Bos > Bos indicus. The sequence goes on along the minus strand of NC_091789.1, from coordinate 22,797,941 downwards.
TGCATTATTATAGACAAAGTCTTGGTGTTTCTTTTGGTTGGTGATGTTTTTGTAAAGGCCAAGTTATTTCCATAATTTATAATCACCTGAGATTTGGTACAGATAGCAATTGTTCACCACCGTCTGTCTTTTGAAAGACATTTTTGCATTATTTCCAAGGCCTTCAGAATTCATGTAAAATAATACACAGAAGGCCTGAAATACCTCATTGGCTTTTCAGGATATCCTTAGGACAGATTACACTTTGCCAGAAACAGGTTTCTATTTCTGAATAGCTGATTCCAAAATAAATGCTTTAGTCTGTTTCCAAATACTTGTGATTTTCAGTGATGTGATTATTTCCATAAAAACCACTTATGATGTAATCTTATACTGGAATTTGGCTGAAGAAGCACACACAAGTGTTTGAGAGTCTAATTTTGGCCCAGGACCAGCTATGGTCTTTGTTATAAGAAAGCCACTTGGAGAGCTGAGATGTTTACCAAAATCTTTTTTTTACTGTCCCAGGAGCCTTTTGGCAAAAGAAAGTATAATCATTACAGCTTTATTCTTTCCCTCATTTTTTCTTTCATTGTCATGTCTGCCCCAATAAAATCACTGATTTAGAGTACCTTCTGAATGCCTATCTATTACCAGTATAGTTGTTGCTTCCTAAATTCGAGTCACTGGTCTGTTACTGATGCTTGAAGATTGTTCAGAAGAATCACATCGAGGTATACAGGCTTACAAGTAGATAATGTTGAAAATCTGCAGAGAGAAATAAATCACAGATTACCTGCACATACTTGTGGGATTGAAAATCTGATTACAATAGCAAATTTGAAGGAGTTCAGGCAACATAGGAAAATATCACAAAGTTCAATGATTTGTCACCATCTTAATCAAATGTCTGGCCTCCTTCCTACAGTCCTGTTTTCATGTGAATTTTTTTTAAGTTATATAAATATATATATATATATTCCACTCCCCTTAGGACATCTGTAACCTTTTTATTCAGAGAGGCATCCAAGCATAGTGACTTTGGTTGGAGGAGAAGAGAGTCTGTGCTCTAGACCGGTGATGAAGTATGGCAGCTTTCACCAACCAAAAGAAAGCAAAATTATGTGCCAAATGTTAAGGGGGCATATTTGTAACAAGTACAATGTCTGTTACTCTGATAATGCCTTGGTTTCCTTATCCCAGAGAGAGAATATGTCACCATAAATATCAGTCTTGCCTAAATGGTAGGAGAGAAAGGAGGTAGAAGAATATTTAGGAAAGTGTCAAGAGAATTGTTTTTATTTTTATCCTCACCTTTTCTTCAACTCTGATGTCTCCTGTTGTGTGTCTTCCTCATAGTCCTACTAATTTGCCTTTTGAGAAGAATGGGTCTAATACTATTTGAATTCATAGTTCAATAAAACTAAATCACCTCTGATGCTTGATATTGGAAAATGTCTTGACTGGCAGAAACGGTATAATTGGGTTCAATATCTGTCCCCTTGAATGTAAGAATTTAGGGCTATTCCTATTTGATTAGAAAAACATGGGGCCATATGTTTATGTGACTCTGAAGCAATAAAAGATTTTATTCTGAATCTTTAAATTTCAAAGTAACTCATTTGTGGTCACTTTTCCTTTGATTTATGATGTGAAGGATGACAAAACAACTCAGAGAGGTTTCTTTGCTCATTGAAGCCAATGGCAGCTTAATTGCAGTCACAAGAAAAGTTAAAATATTGGTCCATATCAAAATCAAATTAAAAGCCCCAAATTTGAAAGCCTTGTTGTTTAGTAATGAATAAACATTATCCTTTCCCCATATACTGATCAAGTGTATTTCTCTTGGTTGCTTGTCAGCTATTTCTTAGAAGACAACTTGTTATCTCCTAACAAGATTGGGAAGCTAGTAATGGCACTGAAACACAGTCTCTCTTCTCTCCTATTTCCCCTCCTTATGGCAGCAAGCACAGCATTAAGTCATGTTTGGGGGATAGTTTCTACTCTCTGGAAAACTCATAATTTGATCAAGGAAGTATACATAACAGCCAATAATTCAATTTCAGGTCAGGATGGGCATTTATTATTCTCTTATTAGATGCATGCATCTCAACTCAGTCTCCAGGCTGGCTTTTCCGGTAGAAACAAACAACCACTCATGATTTGATGATTCATTTTTTAAAGCAACAGGCCTTCCTTCTCCCTCGAGCCTCGGTGTTCCTGTCGAGGCGGTGGTGAGGGTTCCTAAGAAGTAATCTCTCCTTCAGGACTCTCTTGACTGAAGTTTTCCTCACTTAACATTGGAAGCAGATATTTCTCCTTTGTGAAACCAACACAGATGGTCCACTTTAAGTATTTATATTTAAAGGAACACTGCCCTGGGAACGTGCCCAGAAAGGTCTACTGGATGAACAATGGTGGTGATTTTGATTTTAAAACAAAGTCAAAATCTAGATGCTGATCCTTGAAAAAAATCTGGAAGGTCTCCATCCATGCAGCACTGCCCTCCTCAAAGCTGTTCCATCAAGGTTTGTGTTGCCAGCATGCTTCTGGTGCTCTGATGTCTCAGCAACACCTTTTGGGTTTTTCCTTTCCACAGTCGGTTAATAAACCACTGAAGCAAATCTGCATTTCTGACCTGGCATGGTATGACTGTAGGTAGACTGTGGACCATCCCCAGAAAGGCATAGCCTGGATGACTTTGAGCTGTTTTACCAAGTCAAGCCCAACCCTAAGGTCTAGGGGTCCGCCTTTGCAGAGATGCACCACATGGGCTGCTGTGTCAGCTCCAATTTTCACTCTTTTGTTTTAAATGATAACTTGCTTGCCTGGTTGAAGAGAATGTAGAATTAACTATACTCTCTTTTGCAGGTTCTTAAATAATAACTGTATCACTATTTTCCAAATTATGTTTTATGAACTACTAATCACATGGCTTTGTGAAAAGAAAGATTCTGTGATCCCATACGTGTTTGTTGAATTCCATATCTCTCTTAGAGAGTCATCCTGCATAGGAGAGTAATTTGTCTCACTTTGGGCAGTTAAGTGGTAAACCGCATCTTTCAGGTACCAAATCATTTTTGTTCATAATACATAGTAACATCCTAAAAGTATGCTTTGAGAAATGCCTTGCTGGCTCCACTAAGCAGTGTGTTCCCATCAAAGCTCAGCTTTGACAAGTAACACACTTTTAAAGATGAATGCCGGTCCCTTTTTCTCTGACCCCCACCTGTTATCTTTAGGAAAGTTCTACTCCAAGTGTGGTCCATGGTTCAGGACTGGGTCTGAAATTGTTTGTTACCAGTCAGTGATAAGATGACGAGCTTGTGCCAGAATGTAAGTCAATGCACTGTTTGTTTTATCAAGAAAGTATTGCTGTCTTTCTGCGTGTAAATCAATGAAGTTAGAGCACTCCTTCACACCCTGCACAAAAATAAATTCAAAATGGCTTAAAGACTTACATATAAGACATGACACAACAAAGTTCCCAGTATGGAACATAGGCCAAACATTCTGACATAAATTGTAGTAATGTTTTCTTAGGTCAGTCTACCAAGGCAGTAGATATAAAAGCAAAAATAAACGGAACCTAATTGAAATGGCAACCCACTCCAATGTTCTTGCCTGGAGAATCCCAGGGATGGGGGAGCCTGGTGGGCTGCCGTCTATGGGGTTGCACAGAGTCGGACACGACTGAAGCGACTTAGCAGCAGCAGCAATCAAACTTAGAAGCCTTTGCATAGCAAAGGAAACCATAAACAAAGTAAAAATGTAACCTAAAGGCTGGGAGAAATTATTTGCAAACAATGCAACTTACAAGGGCTGGATAAAGAAGATGTGGTATATATGTATACAATAGAATACTACTCAGCCATAAAAAGGAATGAAAATGTGCCATTTGCAGCAGCATAGATGCACCTAGAGATTATCATCCTAAGTGAAGGAAGTCAGAAAAAGACAAATATCGTATGATATCACTTATATGTGGAATCTAAATTATGATGCACGTGAATGTATGTACAAAACAGAAACGGACCCATAGACATAGAAAACAAACTTAAGGGTACTAAAGGGGAAGGATGGGGTGGGATAAATTAGGACTTTGGGATTTGTAGCTGCAAACTATTATATATAGAATGGATAAAAATCAAGATCTTACTGTATAGCACAAGGAACTGTATTAAATATCTTGCAATAAATCATAATGGAAAGAATATGAAAAAGTATATGTGTATATAGGTGTGTGTGTATATACATGCATACGTGCATACTTAATCACTCAGTTGTGTCCACTTCTTTGCTACCCATGGACTGTAGCCTGCCAGATTCCTCTGTCCATGGGATTTTCCAGGCAAGAATACTAGAGTAGGTTGCCATTTCCTCATCCAGGGGATCTTCCGGACCTAGGGATGGAATCTGCATCTCCTGCATTGGCAGGCAGACTCTTTATCACTGAGTCACCTGGGAAGCCCATGTATATACATACATACATACACACATACACACATATACATATATATGTATGTATACATACATACATATACATATATATGTATATATACATACATACATATACATATATATACATACATATATATTTATAAAACTGAATCACTTTCCTGTACATTAGAAACTAACACAACATTGTAAATCAACTATACATCAACTAAAGAAAGTATTGTTATCTTGCTGTGAAAAGTAGTGTCAGCTGAACTAAACAGAAATGTGCCTAATGACAAGTTCATGGGTCAGCACTAAGGCTGTGGACCCTACTTTCAGTAATATTGCTTAGATTATTTCAGTGATTCTCAACCTTGACTCCACCCTTGAATTATCTGAGGACCTTTTAAATAATAGTGATGCCTGAATTATCTGAGGACCTTTTAAATAATAGTGATGCCTGAACCCAACATCAGACCAAAATCAAGTAACTAAACAATAACTTGTCCAAATGAAAACCCTGCAAGGTCTCTTGTGGCTGATTCTTGATGTGTGTGTGTGTGTGTGTGTGTGTGTGTGTTTTAATTTGAAAAGTTCCTAGGTGATTCTAATGTACTAGCAGGGTTGGACTCGCTGCCTCAGAACAGAATTACCTTGGCATAGGTCATTTGTATGATGTCAGCTGTCAATTCACAATTCTTATCATGCTAGTTGCATGAGCCTGTTGAGGAGGTGCCCTGTGATTAGAGGGCACGCTGGACAGGCAGCACTTATATGACCTTTAGAGCTTGTGGCCATGTAAGGCATCCGTCCTTCCCACTACACACACACACACTCACTCTCTCTCTCACACACACACACACTCTTACCTTTTTGAAGTTCTCTTGCCTCTGCCTCTCTGAGCTTTTAGAAATATAATCCAGCTTTTCCATAGGAGCGTGGTAACCTGCCACCTTGTGACCAACATCCTTTTTTGCAAGTAGTGGTGGAAATACTTGTTCTGCTCTCTGTGATGCAGCTTGCAAATGTGGGAGGAAGAGTTTCTTGGGACCTCCTGTGATCTCACTTAAAGAAGAAAATGGAGAATTAGCAGAGCATATCACCGTGCCAGAAAAGGTCATCTACGTGCTTCTTGACTTGCTTCCTGCTGCTCTAGGGTAAGATTGCAGAAGTGGATACCAGCTGCTCCTGATCTGGGTATCTCTCCCTCAGGCTGTCATCACTGGGGCATTACCCTTTTATTATCTAAACATCATCGCCAGCTCCCTCAGCATAATGTTATTACAGCAGCATGTACGTGAAGAATGACTTTGCCATGATTGGGAGACTTTCAGTGTTATCTGTGTTTATCAATCATTCCTAGCACTCTAAGTTACATTCATTCAGGTATTCATTTGTTATACGCTACAGTATTTCTCTGTGTGCTTGATATGCAGCTTAGATAATGCCCATGGGAAAGTGTGGAACAAGAGATATTACATCCTGCATTTTATCAAACACTTACCCTTGTCTTGCTTCGCAGCCAATATCCACACTCACTCCAACACATCAAAATCACATGTTCACTTCCACTCATGTGCTAGCCTATTGCTACTTAGAAGCCCTGGCTATTTTAAGATGTATATTTTCAGAACAGCTCCAGGTCAACCTTCAAGCATATCCAGCTTTGGAAGCAACTCGTATACATTGTCTGGAAAACCGGATCTCCACGGAGGAAGGCAAAGAGAGCCCAGTTTCACTGAGTTAACATGTACATGCAGCAAGCACTGTGCAAAGGCCCTGGGAGGTAGGATCACAAAACTTTGTAAGGTAGGGGCTGCTCCCAACCTTTCACAGATGAGCACACTAAAATATGGGAACGCTAATTCACTTCTCCAACAAATGACTGGACTTGATTTGAGTGTGACTTTTCTGGCCTCCAAAGCCCATGTCCTTTATCTTCCATGACTTCTGCATATGCTCAGCTTTACCCTATACGTGAGTTTGCTGTCTAAAAGCAGTTTAATTGCTGAAACATGTTAGTTTTCAAGAGAAAAATGTTGTCTGCACTCCATTCTCATCTTTGCTATTGCAGGACATTGTCACAGGCAGAAGGGACTTGGGAGGTACTGGTTAATTCTGGGGCCTAGAGTTAGGTGGTGGAGAAGGCAATGGCAACCCACTCCAGTACTCTTGCCTGGAGAATCCCAGGGACGGGGGAGGCTGGTGGGCTGCCGTCTATGGAGTCACACAGAGTCGGACACGACTGAAGCGACTTAGCAGCAGCAGCAGAGTTAGGTGGAATGGGGCACTCAGAAGGAGGAAGTGAAATGACCCTCACCGTCAAGGAGGTGATGACCTGTCCAGGACACGCAAAGGCAGAGTGGAGTGATTATGAAAACTACATTCCATCTGAGTGCAATAGAAGGTTCCCTTAATAAATAACAGAAACTGGTCACTTGCCTCATCTTCTTTCATTATGCCAGAGGATGCTCATCACCTATAATAGCATAAATGAGGAAAGGTCATTTCTAATAATTAAAAAGCAGATTCTATTGCTTAATTTTTTTCTCAGTTCATTAAAATTCCACCCTGAATGGGAATGTTATTAAGACCCGTTCTGAGTATTTCCCCTTTTCTATTGGATTAGGTTTTTCCTAGAGGTTTAGAAATTAGCCATGAGTTCTCTCTCATTACTTGTTGGAACCCTACTCTATAGTTTACGGTAAATAATAATGAAAGCAATAACTGACAAATATCCAGAATTTACTATGTGCCAAGTGCTTTGCCTAACTTTATCTTAAGTCTTTCAAAGATTCTTAGAAGTATGTAGGAGATTTTTTTTCCCCTCTCCTCTTGATGGATGAAGAAACAGAGATGGAGAGACGTGAAATAACCTGTTCAAGGTCACCTGACTGAGACATGGTAGAGCCAATGCTCCACTGCAGCTTGTCTCACTCCAAAGACTGTGGTCTCTCCAGCACAGGAGAGTGTGTCTCATAATGAGACCGGCCCTAGAAAAAGCTCCCCTTCCGTTCTCCATTCCCCCCAGTATCATCTTATGGAGACGCATTGCCAGGTATACTAAGGTCCACCCGTGTGGGCGGACCATTGGTCTGCTGTGAGAAAAATGATGGAATCAAAAGGTAGCTTGTTCTTCAGAGAAAAGGTAAACGGTGAGGGTGAACTTCAGCATGTTTACAGGGCAGATTCTCATCATATATGACTGTTGAAATGCTGTACAATCTACAATGTAAGAACTGCGATTGACTCACTGTGCTGGTGTGCAGTATTCAGCTACAGGCCAGTTCTTAATCACCTCAGGCCAGTTGACCTTCTACCTTAAAACCTTTGCTCACAAAACACCTGCTGACCTTAAATCCCTGAATGACACAACCTTCATGACCTAGTGAGGACTGACTTAAAGGCACATGAAGAGAAGTCTCACCCAACTAGGTTGGGTCGCTGTCAAGAGATTATTCTATGTGAATTTCACAATGAATGAAATTGTATAAAGTGGTCCACTTCTCTCTGGAAGCACAGAGAAGGAGGTCTCCGGAATTTGTGTGGACTGCTCTGTGCATGACATTCTGTACTGTGCTTTGGTTAGATGCTCAGCTCTCAAATTTTTTAGCATCTTTTCTGTGCCAGGCACTTCAGATTCATTTTTACTAATCTTCCCAACCCATGAGGTAGGTATAAGTCTTGAAGGACACGATGGGGATACTGGTGTGTAGAGATGGGAAATAACTTTTTCAGCATCATTCAGATAATAATGCCCTAATTGAGATTTGAAGCAAGTCTTTTCATCCCGGAAGCCTGATCTCCTTTACCACACTGTGCTGCCTCAGCTCATCCTATACTGTGATACCTGACTCCCTCTTTTAAGTGTAAGAGCTCAGCACCATCTTATCCATCTTATTTTTCTTGTTTTCCTTTTTTAATTGGCATATGGTTGATTTAAAATATTGTGTTAATTTCAGGTGTACATCAAAGTGATTCAGTTATATACATATATTCAATATATTTTTCTGATTGTTTTTCTTTATGGCTTATGTCGGGTTATTGAATATAGTTCCCGGTGCTTTATGTGTTTTATATATAGTGCTGTGTATATGTTAATCCCAAACTCCTAACTTACTCCTCCCCCTTTGGTTACCATAAGTGTGTTTTCTATGTTTGTGAGTCTCTTTCTGTTTCATAGATAAGGTTATTCATATCTTATTTTATATTCCACATGTACGTGATATCATATGGTACTTATCTTTATCTGAGTTGCTTAGTATATTCATCTCTAAGGTCCATCCATGTTGAAGAGCTCAGCACCATCTTATCCACTGCTGGTGAGAGATACGGTTTAGAAAAAGACTATATTAATCTCTCTCATGTCTCAGCACAGTGTACATACCCAGTGCATCCCCTGGGAGACTTCCCTTGTGGGTTTCCCCACATCCTGGTAGGAACATCGGTATAAGCAGTAGGCAAGGGGTTAAACAGTCATCCCTGAGATTTGTCACGTGTTCTTCTCCCTTGTTCCCTAGATGAACAAAGTGCAGGTCATTCTTCCTGCATTGCTTTCTTAAGTGGAATAATGCTTCTAATTCATAGTTTTCCTCATTGAACCACTGCACCTTGAATCCACCGTAACTGATTGTGCTATGAGCTGCTCTCTAAGAAAAGGAAAGCCGTGATGCAGAGTTCTGGGCGCACCAAGATTCTGAGGCAGGGTCCGTACCAGTACAAAACTCCCAAACTCCCAGCTTTGGGCACTCCCAATGAGAGCTCTGAGGTTCCACACATGCTCTGGATTCTTTGTGCACTTCGGAATGCAGTGATCTTGTGCACTAAGGGTGGACCCCTTTTTGGCATAGCCCGTCTTTAATGTGAGTTGGTTTTAGCAACACATGTTCATATTGAGATTATTTGCTCCTTCTCCTTTCTCTTGGTGTGAGTGCATTTCCCCAGGTCTTATGTGTGGTCCTCCACTGGGGACTTCAATGGAGCAGGAACTTCTTCAGTTTAATTCTCCCAGAGACCCAACATTACCCACCCAGCTCTGTGGATTCTGCCCCTTCCAAAAACACAGAACCCTAAGACAAGTGAAGTGTGCCCCTTGTGGTCGCAAGTCAGCATTCAGAGAAGAGGTAAACACACAGAGACACACACACACACACACATATACATGTATGCACACCACTAGTGAAAATACTTTTTTGAGGAAAAACACTTACAAGCAAGGAGGTAGTAGAGCTCCCATGGTCCCTCTCTTGGGGCCCTTTCTAGAATACTTCCAGCCCACGAAGCTCAGCCTAGTCACAGTCTTCTATGGGATAATGTGGGCTCAAGCAGTCCATTCACACAGGGAGCACATTTATCTCACAGGCTGCCTCAAGCTGTGAACTAAATCTACTTCTTTTCATGCAATAAGGAAGGAATAAAGGGCATTTCAAAAATTAGGGAGTTATAGAAGCTGCCAGCCAATAACTTTTCTGTTTGGTTCCCTCCTCAACCATTTCCCCTCTGTAATCCCTTGATTTTTCTCTCTGAGAAGGTAGCATTTTGGATTTATGCTAGAAGATTCATGAACCGATTCAGTCAATTTCTAATTGGCATGCATGGTTAGCTGTTCACTTAGTGGATAATTGGTTAAATATACCCAGAATATTTAGTGGGAGGGAACAAAAATCCCCAAAGCAAATCAGAATAGTTCACAAGCCTTTTATTCTAGGGTAGCATTTTGTTTGGGAGCAGTTATTGGTGTCTTAAAAGAGATCTGTCTCCTTTACCAATTAGACTCCATTTAAACATACACCCTTTATTTCATACCTAATAAGTAGAGCTTTATTACATAGAGACCACAGGCCTAGCACAGTGTCCATCAAGAAATAATAAATATTTATAATTATTCCAATAACAAATTTTGGTACTCTGAGTTCAACCTGCCATTTACCATAATTCTAGGCAGAAATGACTAATGATGCTTTTATTCACTGTTAACAGAATCTGATGTATTTATCAATAGGTATTTATTGTCTTGTACAAACCAGGTACTGTGCCGGTTATTAGGCATACCACCAACAAGAGGTACAATCTCTGCCCTTGAGGAGGCAAGACTGACGTGAATGGCAGATCTTGAACCATCAGTTAGCTCTTGTTGTTTGTTTTTTTTTTTTCCAGTTTCTAGAGGTGCCTGCAACCTTTGGCTCGTGGCCTCTTCCTCCAGCTTCAAAGCCAGCAGTGCAGCATCTTCTAACTGTGCTTCCATCATCACATGGCCTTTTCCTCTCTCTCTTGTTGTTTTTTAAGTCACCCTAAAAAATTTTGGCTTGAAATTTATTCTTTCTCATAGTCTGTAGTTATTCTTTCTCATAGTCTGTAGCTGGTGAGACAGGTTCTAGGGTGGACTTGTCTAAGACAGCTCAGCTTTCTTCTACCTGTCTTTTGCTGAAGTCCCATGAATCCATTTTTTTTTCTAATTTTATTTTATTTTTAAACTTTACATAATTGTATAAGTTTTGCCAAATATCAAAATGAATCCGCCACAGGTATCCATGAATCCATTTTTATATTTCATTCATGTAACCCTTATCCTACCCTGGTGGCTCAGACAGTCGAGAATCTGCCTGTAATACAGGAGACCTAGGTTCATTCTCTGGGTCAAGAAGATCCCCTGGAGGAGGGCATGGCAACCCACTCCAGTATTCTCACCTGATAAATCCCATGGACAGAGAAGCCCAGCAGAGAGTCCATGGGCTCCAGAAGAGTCAGACACAACTAAGCAACTATCACTTTCAACCCTTATTGAGCAACATTTCTGAGTTCAAAACACTAGTGGACCTGCATTTAAATTGCTCAGGAATAAGTTATAGGCTGGTGACAGACATTACCAGCCTGTGGGTGGTGTGAAAAGCATCAGACCAGAGGAGATCATCTTTGGAGGGAGGAGAGGCAGAGAAGGTGATCTGGAAGAGAAAGGACTCCTCAGGAGTGAGAGAAGGAGAAGCAGGAAAAGAAGGTACTAAGGAAGCCAAAGCGGGACTGAGCTTCAGGATATAATTAGTAGAGCTGATTGCAGGAAGGAGATAGTAATTTAATGCAAGCTTCTCATATGTCCCTCATAACATCTGGACTTTGTAGCCCAATTGATTTCAATGTCAAAACATGTCTCCCCACTTCATATACCTTCTTATACGTCCTGGAAATAACTGGCATGAATTATTGAGGCAAGTTTGGTGTGAATGACCCTTGATAGAGGGAGTGATGAGGAATCACAGACTCTCTAAGCGCTAAAGAAAGAGTCGATCTTTGTAAAGATGTCACTGATTTTTCTTCTCAGCGCATCTCAAGTTTAAGTCTTTGCCAGGACTGATTTATTCTTTTGTTGTTTGTCCTTTTAAATATAGTTAAGCTTTCTCAATAATTTTTAATAGCCTAAAAATATTGGACCACTGGGAATTCAAATTAAAAGTAAATTACCTCTTGAGTTCAGTATTTTCAATCTGACATACTTTGAAGTTGTATTAATGTGCTGCAATCCAGGATGCTGTTACATGAGTTTTCAATAAGGCAAGTTTTCTGCCAACTTTACAAACATGTGCACTCTTGCTAGACTATGGAAATTGATTCCTTGTCTAACAGTGAAAATCTCTTCCTATATCAGAGCTTGGATATAAAAAGCATAGGTACACAGTTTTTGCAGTGAAGAACTGTTGAGTTGACAATATGATATAGAGTCCATATAATTGAGCTGAGTTTTCATCTAGGATTTACAAATTTACATTGCAAGGAAATGTTAACTTACTGTGCAAAACTGGATGAAAGTCCTCTGTACAGGGTGTCCCCTTGTCCAAGGTCAAATCCCTCTTCCTTAGTGGCCTCAATAAAGTAAAAATGCTTTGTTTTTTTTCAGGATTAGAAAATAAAAAATTAGTTATTTTTTCATAAAGTTGTTCAGGGATTTTGTGGGAAACTTATTTTTAAAGAAATTCTTGTACTTGGATTACCCCTTAAATAAAACTACATTATGCTTTACTCATTTTTAAACTAAGGGCAGAAGCTACAGCTTCTAAACTCTTGGCTCAGTACCCTTCTTCCCAAGACAGCAAAATGTCATGGTAGATGAGAATGTATTCATTCACCCACCTCTAATGACATTTTCCCCCTTTGCCTAGCCAGTACTACTCTCCTGTGTCTCAATTAGATCTTTGCTGAAACAGTATCCTTTACCTTAAAATGTAGGTTGGGATCTTGATAGTGGAACATGAAAACTAATCAAGGAGACTGTATATTCCTTTGGCTTGAGAAGCTTTTTGATATCCTGTCATCCTTTCTCATCTGTCTGCTGGCCTCAAGAAAGAGCTTTGAAAAGGAAGAAATAGTATCTCTACAGGTAGGGGGAAGAGGTTTAGATTGAACACAAAATCTGAACTTTGTCTTCTCTCCTGTTGCATTCTGTTGCTGCTGGGGGTAGAGGAGTGGACATGGGGAAAATCAGAAATGGACTGGTGTCCCTAGAGTGTCCCCAGCGGGTGGGGGAGGCATTGTCTTTATGTAATTGTTCCTGATTTGTTTGTACATAGAGGAGTTTATCACATCAACCAACACAATCGGATACTTGATAATGAATAACATTGGGTTACAAATGACACCAAATTAACATGGGAAACATAAGTGAGAACTAAAACCCAGGGAGCATATTTATTTGTGCTTCTTTCCTGCTGTAAAAATCAGTTTATATATCTTTTTTTTCCCCCTTCAGTTGGTCAGTTCAAGGCCCCATGTTGGGCTAGACTAAGGTTTCTCAACCTCAGCACTACTGACCATTGGGTCTAGGTTATTTGTTGTCAGAGGTTGTCCTAAACCTGGTGGGATGAGCAGATGCCTGGACTCTGTGCACATGATAGTAGTAGCAACCCCTCAGCTGGCCCCTGCCCCACTGAGTGGTGATAACAAACAGACATCTTCACACGTGGCCACATGTCTCATGAAAGTCATCACCCAGCAACGCACCCCTTGGCTATATCATAATATGCCAATAAGAAAGCTATGGTCTGAAAGTTACTGTTTCTTTGAGACATTCATAATGCTTCTGTTTAATCACCACCAGCGTCCTGTTTCCTTGGATTATTAAAGTCATAATTTCAATTTAATCCAAATTCTGCCTCCTAATTCTTCCCTCATCCTTCCAAAAGCTTTTTTTCCCATTAATTTAATATTTGGGTTTTTTCCCATGGTTGGCTTACCAGCTTATAAACACAAGGTTTTTTCCTTTATTACATTTTTTAAAAACTTATTTGTATTGGGTATAGCCAATTAACAAACAATGTTGTGAAAGTTTCAGGTGAAGAGCGAAGGGACTCAGCCATACATGTACCTATATCAACTCTCTCCCAAAAGTATAGTTGATACATGATGTTGTATTAGTTTTAGATGTACAGCAAAGTGATTCAGTTATACATATTTGTATAAACCTATCTTTTTTAAGATTCTTTTCCATTATAGGTTGTTACTAGATATTCAGTATTGTTCCCTGTACTATATATTATGCCCTTGTTGGTTATCTATTTCATATATGCTGTACTGTGCTCTGCTTTGTCGTTTAGTCGTGTCCGACCCTTTGTGATCCCATGGACTATAGTCCGCCAGGCTTCTTTGTCCATGGGGATTTTCCAGGGAAGAATACTGGAGTGGGTTGCCATGCCCTCCTCTAGGGGATCATCCCAACCCAGGGATCGAACCCAGGTCTCCCTCATTGCAGGTGGATTCTTTATCATCTGAGCCACCATAGTAGTTTATATATGTTAATTCTGAACATCCAATTGATCCCTCCCTGCCAAAAGCTTTTAAAGTTATACTTTTGAACTGTTGGAAAAGACTCTTGAAAGTCCCTTGGACTGCAAGGAAATCCAACCAGTTCATCCTAAAGGAAATCAGTCTTGAATATTCATTGGAAGGACTGATGCTGAAGCTGAAACTCCAATACTTTGCCCACCTGATGCAAAGAACTGACTCACTGGAAAGACCCTGATGCTGGGAAAGATTGAAGGTGGGAGGAGAAGGGGATGAAAGAGGATGAGATGGTTGGATGGCATCACCGAATCAATGGACGTGAGTTTAAGTAAACTCCAGGAACTGGTGATGGACAGAGAAGCCTGTCATGCTGCAATCCATGGGGTCACAAAGAGTCAGATGTGACTGAACTGAACTGAAACTATTTATGAGACTTTCCAATACAGAAGATGATTGGGTAGAAGAAAGCTGAAGGCTGTGATTCAGTGAGTCTTTTTTTTTTTTTTCTAATTTTATTTTATTTTTAAACGTTACATAATTGTATTAGTTTTGCCAAATATCAAAATGAATCCGCCACAGGTATACATGTGTTCCCCATCCTGAACCCTCCTCCCTCCTCCCTCCCCATACCATCCCTCTGGGCCGTCCCAGTGCACCAGCCCCAAGCATCCAGCATCGTGCATCGAACCTGGACTGGCAACTCGTTTCCTACCTGATATTTTACATGTTTCATTGCCATTCTCCCAAATCTTCCCACCCTCTCCCTCTCCCATAGAGTCCATAAGACTGTTCTATACACCAGTGTCTCTTTTGCTGTCTCATTGTTTTCCCCTTGTGTCTACTGTAGGAGATCTGGAGAAGCAGGGCAGAGTTCCTTGCTTCTAGGAGCTTCGTAGCAAACTCTCACCCATGAAAAGTTTTAAATAGCATCAGTCTGTTTGGGGCCAGGGCCAAGGCTCAAGTATAATCTTGTTCAGGAAGCTCTTTTCATTGCAGTCCTTCGAGAAATCTTCCCTTAGTTCACTCTTTTTCTTTAGCAGAGCTGATGATGACCAGAGAGGAATGTGTTCTTCAGTGTTTTCTTTTGCCTGTCTCCATATCTAGTTCAAAATTCAAAAGCTTAGAGAATTAAATCTAACCAGTGAGAATGAACTCAAACTGCCTTGGTACCTACCTTTATGCCAGGCACTGGACTAGTTGCTTCCTTCAGAGTGTTTAGTTCTGAAAACACCCCTAAAAATGAATTATCACTTTTCCCTACATTCGTAGTTCCTTTATACCACTAATAAGCACGTGAAATGGCAACCCACTCCAGTATTCTTGCCTGGAGAATCCCAGGGACAGGGGAGCCTGGTGGGTTGCCATCTATGAGGTCGCACAGAGTCGGACACAACTGAAGCGACTTAGCAGCAGCAGCAAGTAATAGTTTAAGGGACAAACAGGAATTCAACTCATCTAACTTCAGAGAAGTCAGTCCTCTAAAAGACGAAGAACGAAATTAAATTTACCTCAGCTAATTTAATAGATTTTTATTTAGTTTTTTTTTTTCAAAAGCAGTTGCAATTTTTCTGGTTCCTGTTTTTTAGCTTTGCTTTTATTCTCTTATCAAGGTAAAAGGCTCTCAGGGAGTTATATAACTTGAACAAGGTCCATTCCATCTTTGGGTCTCCATATGCTTGTGTTTAAATGAGGGGGGGATGGATTGATGGGGGACTGATTGACTTCTTGTTTTAAATGTCTCAGTGGTTCAAATAAGACTCTATCTGTTGCTAGGTTTCCTAACAATGTTATGCACAGTCCAAATGGAAGGAAATTGGACTGATAGATGTGGTTGAAGTCTGACTTCATGTAAGTGTCACATGTTTTCTTCATTCAGCTGGATAGTTCAATGTTCAAAAGCTCCAGGGCTTCATAGCCAAATGATGTCGGCCATGGGCATCTCCTTTTCCAGATTCTTGCTGAAACTGGCAATCTTGATTCTGGGCAGCTTTAAGGGAAGAAAAGGCCCAGGCATGGGCTGGTGTTGGGGTGGAGAGAAGAAAAGTAACCTTTTCTGAGTACTTCACTGTCTGCATTTCAAACATGTGTTAGTATGAGCCAATGAGCTAAGTAACATGCCCAATATCACACTATTAGAAAATGGGGGAATTGAGTTTCAGACTCAGATTGCCTTGCCTAAGCTGTACTTTACTTTCTCTGCAGCAGAGGCTCTCGGGACTGCTTTGAGGAGGATTAAGAGTTAAGCATGCTTTCCCTTGATGACCTTAACTCTTCATGCTTCTAAACTTGACTTCAAGGATCTGATGCTGTCATATTCGTGGTGTGCAGAACTTCCATTTAGTACCCATTGGTGGAGAAGTTCTTTGGAGCTAGGAGGATTCCCTTAGCACAGAAAGTCAGAGCTAGGGGTGAGAGAGATCTATCGGCTGCTTGGTTAGACTGGCACCCTAACCACTGCACTTCAGTCCTCTTATTTCCTGACTCGGGATCCTAGGTGTCAATCTTCGCATCCCTCCTCTGCTTACTGCCCCTCATCTTGGGACTCTACCACTTACTCTCATGTTCACTTCCTTCTGTGGGAAGTTGAATTAACAACCCACATCCTCCTGGGATCTAAACTGTTTCTGGGTGATGTTAGGTAGAAGGCTGTGGGATATTTACTCAACTCACTAAAAGTGTGAAAGTGAAAGTCACTCAGTCGTGTTTGACTCTTTGTGACCCCATGGACTATACAGTCCATGGAATTCTCCAGGCCAGAATACTGGAGTGGGTAGAGAAGATCCCCTTCTCTAGGGGATCTTCCCAACCCAGGGATTGAACCCAGGTCTCCCACATTGCAGACAGATTCTTAACCAGCTGAGCCACCGGGAAAGCCATAAAAGAGTATAGTTTTCCAAATTACCCAATTTGCTTTTAGGTGGTAGCTTGTTGTTCACAGAATCAGCTCCATTCTCCTATGAGCACTGCAGCTACTCTAAAAGTCCTCCACCTACTTTGGATGCTGATGCTTTGGATGATAGAGGAGCTTAACAAATGGTTAGGAAAATGGAGTGATGTGCCAGTTTGAAGAAAAGTGGGGGAACCTTTTGGAATATCACATCAAGCAGGGCTTCTAGCTCATGTCTCCTCACCTCCTGTCCATCACACCTGACCTTGGACAAGAGGCAGTGATTACTGTAGACACCATTTATTTGAAGACCCAGTCTATGTTAAGTACATATAGAGTTTCTCTAATCTCTATATAAATCTTGTAATGTAATTATTTTATCCCCATTTCATACATGAAGTAACTGAGACTCAGAGAGTTTGGACAGGACTTGGAACCTCAGTTCAGTTCAGTTCAGTCACTCAGTCATGTCTGACTCTTTGCGACCCCATGAATCGCAGCATGCCAGGCCTCCCTGTCCATCACCAACTCCTGGAGTTCACCCAAACTTAAATCCATTGAGTCGGTGATGCCATCCAGCCATCCCATCCTCTGTCGTCCCCTTGTCCTTCTGCCTCCAATCCCTCTCAGCATCAGAGTCTTTTCCAATGAGTCAACTCTTCATATGAGGTGGCCAAAGTACTGGAGTTTCAGCTTTAGCATCATTCCTTCCAAAGAAATCCCAGGGCTGATATCCTTTAGAATGGACTGGTTGGATCTCCTTGCAGTCCAAGGGACTCTCAAGAGTCTTCTCCAACACCACAGTTCAAAAGCATCAATTCTTCAGCATTCAGCTTTCTTCACAGTCCAACTCTCACATCCATATGTGACCACTGGAAAAACCATAGCCTTGACTAGACGGACCTTTGTTGGCAAACTGAGGCTCAGAGAGTTTGGACAGGACTTGGAACCTAGGAGGTGTTAAAAACATAGTTTGGTTTGAATTTTGAACTCTTAAGTTATACAAACCAGCCTTTGGATAGATTGACTCCTCCATCTAGGGTATTCCCTAAGTTGATGACTTGAACTGTTGCTTAAGATGTAACTAAATTTCAGTTTATCATCTCTGTGCACAAAATAATTTATTCTAGAATAATAGCTCCCCTAGAAACATAAAACACTGCTTTGGTAAATCTCTTGTTAGCCATAAAAATGATAGCTGTGTAAATGTATATTCAACTGTATTTGTCCTTAAAGAGAAAACCTGGCTTATCGAGTATCTTTATTTCTGAACTTTATTCTTTAACTTGAAGTCTTTCACTTTTCTTTTAATATGGACAACAGAGCCCAAGGCTGTAAATTTGAAGTTGATCAAGTTCAAAAGTCTTCAAAACCTTGCTCAAATCCAGTCCTTCCTCTTGCCTCCCTAGATCTACTCCCAACACTCTCACCCTGAGACTCTTTTGGAATCACAGCTTGTTGTCAAGTCCTTTATCACTGCCTGCCTGATGTTAAACTTCATCTTCCCATAGACTGCAGGACCCACATCTTCCGAGCACACTATAGGTGTCTAATACAAGTGCCTTAGTTGAAGATGCAACAATTCCATTTTAGAAATGAGGCTGCGTGGCATATCAAGAAAATAGGAACCTCCTTTACCTCTTAATGCACAAAAGAATACTTCTCAGAATTGGAAAATACTGCATGTTACACATCGCTGTTAAGGGCATGTTTGTCTTACTAGTGAGAGGCTTTCACAGATCGTGTTGCACAATAAAGTCTGTCTCTTGAGTGTTGTTTTACCTTAATGAAAATTTTCAAATGCAGAGTGAACCATAGATTCGTTACTTGATCAAGGCAATTAGCCTCCACATAGAATTTGCTGGCAGGTTATTTCAGGTTAAAAACATTTGTGTTGCTGATTGTATTTTTAATCCTGAGCTGTGAGAATCCATTCTTACATATAATTTTCTCTTGCTGCCTTCTGCTGGGTGCAATTAACTGCAGCATAAACTGCTATATGATATGCTGCCGGTCCTTCAGAAAACTGTCTTCATCAATGTGTTCATGAGAGACAGCTAGTGAATGGAAAGAACAGCAAAACCCGGGTTTCAATTCTACCCCTGACACTCACTGGGTCATTAGGTCAAACAAGGGTAAAATTAGAGACAATAACATGGTTGAAATTTATAGGGCTGTCTTGATGACTGATTGACCTAGTGCCTGATACACAAAAAGTGATCAATAAAGGTGAACTATTTTTATCACTCTTGATGATGAAGATGTAGCTGAGGATGAAGATGTAGATGTAGTGAGGATTTTAACTCATCAGGCCACCCTTAAGCCTATCCAGCCATTGTTATATATAAACAAGCCTTTGGAGTCCTCATCAGTTTATAGCCACGGTCCCAAGGTACTTACTGTGACCCATCTTGTGCGATGCATTCAGACTGCTGCCTGTGTATCACTTATTCTGTCCCTGGCACTTAATAAGGAGAAGGCAATGGCACCCCACTCCAGTACTGAGGACCCTGGTAGGCCGCAGTCCATGGGGTTGCTGAGTCAGACACGACGGAGCGACTTCACTTTCACTTCTCACTTTTATGCACTGGAGAAGGAAATGGCAACCCACTCCAGTGTTCTTGCCTGGAGAATCCCAGGGACTGGGGAGCCTTGTGGGCTGCTGTCTATGGGGTCGCACAGAGTCGGACACGACTGAAGCGACTTAGCAGCAACAGCAGCAGCAGGCACTTAATAAATGCTAGTTATTCTTATTGTGGTTAAAATTGTCTTTAAGGCAGCATTTCTAAATATGTTACCCAAAGGAAATGCTCCCCTAGGATGGGTCCCAAGAGTACAAATTGTTTGAGAAACAGCTGCTTGCCATCTTCCTGCCCTGGAGATTTGCACTGCACATTAGGATATTAAAGACTCTGAAGAATCCTATATCATTCTTCTTTTATGTGTATGAGATTGTTTTTTGTAGTTACAAAACACCTCCCCATAATAAAATCTCTTCTGTTCTTGCTGTCTTCATTTTTACATCTTATCACTCTCCCACGCTCTTTCCACTTCAGGGAAGTCCCTGAATAGACAAAGGCTATGAAGTATCTGTCACTGTGATCAGGCCACCAGGATCTGTTTTTTAGAAGTTTCCAAGTGGTTGGTATTGAATGCCATTTTCTAGCTCATATACAAGTTCTCACAATACCATGCCATGCTCTAGGAGTTGCCAGATATTTCCTTTGATATCAGCTAAATATAATCTCATATAGAGGAGATTATGTGCCATATATACACCACCATGGTAAAATTCCATGTGTCTGAAGCTTTATGGCTTGCAATTGACTTTCAGTTCAGTTGTGTCCAACTCTTGCGACCCCATGAATTGCAGCACGCCAGGACTCCTTGTCCGTCACAACTCCCAGAGTTCACCCAAACTCATGTCCATCGAGTCGGTGATGCCATCCAGCCATCTCATCCTCTGTCGTCCCCTTCTCCTCCTGCCCCCAATCCCTCCCAGCATCAGGGTCTTTTCCATTGAATCAACTCTTCGCATGAGGTGACCAAAGTACTAGAGTTTCAGCTTTAGCTTCAGTCCTTCCAATGAACACCCAGAACTGATCTCCTTTAGGATGGACTGGTTGGAACTCCTTGCAGCCCAAGGGACTCTCAAGAGTCTTCTCCAACACCACAGTTCAAAAGCATCAATTCTTTGGCGCTCAGCCTTCTTCACAGTCCAACTCTCACATCCATATATGACCACTGGAAAAACCATAGCCTTGACTAGACGAACCTTTGTTGGCAAAGTAATGTCTCTGCTTTTGAATATGCTATCTAGGTTGGTCATAACTTTCCTTCCAAGGAGTAAACGTCTTTTAATTTCATGGCTGCAATCACCATCTGCAGTGATTTTGGAGCCCCCCAAAATAAAGTCTGACACTGTTTCCACTGTTTCCCCATCTATTTCCCATGAAGTGATCGGACCAGATGCCATGATCTTCGTTTTCTGAATGTTGAGCTTTAAGCCAACTTTTTCACTCTCCTCTTTCACTTTCATCAGGAGGCTCTTTAGTTCCTCTTCACTTTCTGCCATAAGGGTGGTGTCATCTACATATCTGAGGTTATTGATATTTCTCCCGGCAATCTTGATTCCAGCTTGTGCTTCTTCCAGCCCAGCATTTCTCATGATGTACTCTGCGTATAAGTTAAATAAGCAGAGTGACAATATACAGCCTTGACATAGTCTTTTTCCTATTTGGAACCAGTATGTTCCATGTCCAGTTCTAACTGTTGCTTCCTGACCTGCATACAGGTTTCTCAAGAGGCAGGTCAGGTGGTCTTGTATTCCCATCTCTTTCAGAATTTTCCACAGTTTATTGTGATCCACACAGTCAAAGGCTTTGGCGTAGTCAATAAAGAGAAATAGATGTTTTTCTGGAACTCTCTTGCTTTTTCCATGATCCAGCAGATGTTGGCAATTTGATGTCTGGTTCCTCTGCCTTTTCTAAAACCAGCTTGAACATCTGAAAGTTCACGATTCACATATTGCTGAAGCCCAGCTTGGAGAATTTTGAGCATTACTTTACTAGTGTGTGAGATGAGTGCAATTGTGCGGTAGTTTGAACATTCTTTGGCATTGCCTTTCTTTGGGATTGGAATGAAAACTGACCTTTTCCAGTCCTGTGGCCACTGCTGAGTTTTCCAAATTTGCTGGCATATTGAGTGCAGCACTTTCACAGCATCATCTTTCAGGATTTGAAATAGCTCAACTGGAATTCCATCACCTCCACTAGCTTTGTTCGTAGTGATGCTTCCTAAGGCCCACTTGATTCACATTCCAGGATATCTGGTGATTATCTGGGTTGTGAAGATCTTTTTTGTACAGTTCTTCTTTGTATTCTTGCCACCTCTTCTTAATATCTTCTGCTTCTGTTCGGTCCATACCATTTCTGTCCTTTATCGAGCCCATATTTGCATGAAATGTTCCCTTGGTATCTCTAATTTTCTTGAAGAGATCTCTAGTCTTTCCCATTCTGTTGTTTTCCTCTATTTCTTTGCATTGATTGCTGAGGAAGGCTTTCTTAACTCTCCTTGCTATTCTTTGGAACTCTTTATTCAGATGCTTATATCTTTCCTTTGCTCCTTTGCTTTTCACCTCTCTTCTTCTCACAGATATTTGTAAGGCCTCAGACAGCCATTTTGCTTTTTTGCATTTCTTTTCCACGGGGATGGTCTTGATCCCTGTCTCCTGTACAATAGTTCATCAGGCACTCTGTCTATCAGATCTAGTCACTTAAATCTATTTCTCACTTCCACTGTATAATCATAAGGGATTTGATTTAGGTCATACCTGAATGGTCTAGTGGTTTTCCCTACTTTCTTCAATTTAAGTCTAAATTTGGCAATAAGGAGTTCATGATCTGAGCCACAGTCAGCTCTCAGTCTTGTTTTTTCTGACTACGTAGAGCTTCTCCAGCTTTAGCTGCAAAGAATATAATCAATCTGATTTCGGTGTTGAGCATCTGGTGATGTCCATGTGTAGAGTCTATGTATTAATACACCAGTGTACCAGCTTACTCCTTGGAAGAAAAGTTATGACCAACCTAGATAGCATATTCAAAAGCAGAGACATTACTTTGCCAACAAAGGTCCATCTAGTCAAGGCTATGGTTTTTCCAGTGGTCATGTATGAATGTGAGAGTTGGACTGTGAAGAAAGCTGAGTGCCCAAGAATTGATGCTTTTGAACTGTGTTGCTGGAGAGGACTCTTGAGAGTCCCTTGGACTGCAAGGAGATCCAACCAGTCCATTCTGAAGGAGATCAGCCCTGGGATTTCTTTGGAAGGAATAATGCTAAAGCTGAAAGTCCAGTACTTTGGCCACCTCATGTGAGGAGTTGACTCATTGGAAAGGACTCTGATTCTGGGAGGGATTGGGAGCAGGAGGAGAAGGGGATGACAGAGGATAAGATGGATGGATGGCATCACCGACTCAATGGACATGAGTTTGAGTGAACTCCCAGAGTTGGTGATGGACATGGAGGCCTGGCGTGCTGCGATTCATGGGGTTGCAAAGAGTCGGACACGACTGAGCAACTGAACTGAACTGAACTGTACCAGTTTCGGGCCATAATATCCATCTTGGAATAAAAGTTGCTTAAGCTATAAAGCTGTGGAGCTAGGGTCTCTTGGGTCATAAGTAAATCCCACTCTAAGTATTACTATTTGAGCATTTAAATTTATAAAAGAGGTAAAATGGGACCACTTGTTCCTTTTATTAATGGATCCACTGCAAGATTGCTTTGTAAAGCTTTTTGAAAGTATTTTTACTTTTTGAAAGTATTTTTAAATGAGCATTGATTTATCCACAACTTTCTAAGATCAAACCATTTTATTAGACAAACTGAGGGGTAGATGCCTTGGGCTATGTGGTTTGATTCTTTCCTGTCACAGCATCCTTTGGATCTAATTTTTTTGTTGGCAGATCATGAAGGGGCTTTCATGACTAGAATATTTTGTGAACTATTACCATTCAGGTCTTTCTTTTTACCACTTGAGAAATTTGTTCTTTCTTTTTACCACTTGAGAAATTTGTACTTTAGTCTTGTGTTTTTATGTTCTGTATTCTTTGGAAAGGCACTGTGCTTTGGTTTTATTCTGGATGGATTTTGTTTGAATGCTATAAATGGCTTGTAGGGAAATGGTTAGGCATTTAAAGGACGTGCTGACTTGTAGATCACCCAGGTACCATTAATATAATGTAGACATACATTGTCTAATGGTATTCATTTAGCCTAATAGAGATAAGAGATTTTCAGAAATAGATAACTCATTCCTAAGGGCACCTAATGCTTTGGGCAAATCATCCTGAAACTCTGAAGACTTATAATACCAAGGTTCAGTGGGAAATGGCATAGGCAAACACTTAAGGAAGGACAGGTGTCTAGAAAGGATCTTGATAAACCAGGAAGCTGAACTGACAGAGACTGAAAGGATATATGGACTTCCTGGGTGGTGCTAGTGGTAAAGAATCCACTTGCCAGTGCAAGAGATGTAAGAGAAATAGGTTTGATCCCTGGGTGGGGAAGATCCCCTGGAGGTGGAAATGGCAACCCACTCCAGTATTCTTGCCTGGAGAATCTCATGGAAAGACGAGCCTGGTGGGCTACAGTCCATGGGGCCACAAAGAGTCAGACACAACTGAAGTGACTTAGCATAAAAGAATATATTGCTCTTCAACCAGCAAAAAATTTTCATCAAATGCTACTGCCATAAATGCCCTTAACCACACGATGAGAAACCAACATTGTGGGTCAGATTTTCTAGACGCCCACCCAGGTTGGCCTAGTGTAGCCAAACTCTTTCTTCATTCCCCAAGGAGTTAAAAACTTCCTGTTTAAGAAGCCAAGCGGTGAACAGTCCTCATGTGAATTTGACTACCATCACAGAATCAAGTACACTGCAGAGCTTTGGACACTATTGGTGGGAACCCTTGAATTCAACTTTTGTCAGACTGCCTCTGAAAAATGTCATCTTACCTTCGTATGCTCAGAGTATGCCTCCCCAACAGTAATATCTATTGCCTACATTTTTACTGTGTACCATATGCCAATCACTGCACTTTACATCCATGATTTCCTTTCATTCTCACTTTACAGATGAGGAAACAGAGACCTGGAAAAGTTATAATGGACAGGGACTCAAACTTGGACAGTGTCCAGAGGTCAAGTTCTTAACCACAGCAGTCCATTTTGAAGTGGTTTTCATGTTTTATGATGCGGCCTGGAAGGACAAAAGACTAGTTCCTTTTGCCTTTGAAACAAAAGCAAGAGGAAGCACTGAATAATTTTTATGTAGCTACACAATATGGAGCACCGCTCTGTGCCAGATGCCATGCTAAAGCTTTACATGCATTATCTTTGTAATCCTCCCAACAGTATCATGTGTTTGATATTATTATTTACCCCTAATTTTGAGATGTAAGAATGGAGACTTGGTGCATGAATTTGAATTTATGTGCCTCAGGTCAACTAGCTAGTAAATTGTGGAGCTGGGATTTGAACCCTGATCTGACTCCAAAGAGTATTACCCTTAACTTCTGTGTATATATTGCTCCTAATGAGCAACCCATAAGCCCACCAAAACAATCACTTTCACTACCACATTTATCACTCTTAACTGAGATCCTGAAGTGATGGGTAAAAGAGGAGATGAGTGAATTGACAAGCCCGATCTCCCATGGTCTTTTTCAGTGGACCAAAAATCATCCTCTTTAAAGGAAGGCTTTCCTCAACTACTTCAGCTAGTGTGCTATCTGCATAAGAAATAGATTGGGAGCTGCCCGTGTGTTGGAGGAAATGCACAAAAGGAGAAAATGTTTGAGCCCAAATTGAGTAAGGTGTATAATTCCCTTACAGCAAGAGGTAATAGTCTGCTTACTGAAGCAGAATGACAACATTTCTTTTCCTTAGGGATTGTAAAGCTCCAGGATAAGAGAAGGAAAGGATGTGAGTTAGAGGTTTTTTAACATGGAAAATCCTAATCACTTCTGATCCTGTCTCTTTCAAAGCCACATGTTACCATATTATGGACTCTTAGGCAGAGTATGGGCAATACCTTGTATTAATGACCAAGATCTTTGATGCAGATCCACTTTTAAGAGGTACTTTTTATCACTAAGAATAAGTTTTTATTATGTGTCTTCTATTATCTCTTAAATTTTGACCTTCATAAAGTCAGTTTTTACAAAAAAGTAGCATCACTGGTCATTTTTAAATTTTTTTGGATTATTTATACTCTGGTACATAATAAGAGAAGAATTTCACCTATTAATTCTTTACACTGGAAAGTGAGTAGAAAAAGAGCATCCAGGATACACAGCCTTGGCAGTGACATCATTGGGTCAGTTATGTATCATATTGTCTCCCATTTTCATCTCCCACAGCGGATGTCCTTAACATGCCACGGGTCTCAGGCCACTGCCCCATCTGAAGTCTACTGTATCACCCTCCAGAGAAACACACACACACACACACACACACACAGATAATAAGAATTGGCTTGTGTGATATGAAAGCCAGGACTCATAATCTGCCATCTATTTACAGGCTGCAGAACCACGCAAGCTCATGGTGTAATTCAGACCACACTTGAATGCCTAAGAACTAGGGGAACCAATGGTAGAAGTCTCAATCTGGGTGCAAAGGCCCAAAATCAGTGTGCATGGGGGGTGCTGTAGGTCCCTGTTAGACTCGAAGGCTTGAGAACCATGCGCCAGCATAGGAGGGCCGGAGAAGACTCATATCCCAGCATCCGAGAGCACACTTGCCCTTCCTTGGCCTGTTTGCTCTATTCGGGCCCTTGATGGATTGGATGATGCCCATGGACATTGGGGAGGGCAATCTTCTTTACTCAGTTTGTTGATTCACAAGCTAATGTCTTCCAGAAACACTTTTACAGATGCACTTAGGAATCAGGTTTTACCAGCAATCTGAGAATCCCTTAGCCCAGTCAAATTGACACATAAAGTTAACCATCTCAATTACTTAGCAGAGGAACTCTGAACACTGCAGAAGAAACTCCAGGTGAATCCCCTTAGCTTCCCTCCTCTGCACCTTCAAACTTGTAAGCAAATCTAGAATCCGGTGCTCAAAAACGGTGACCTTTGTAGTCATGATATTGTTTATTGTACTTATAGTAGTAGTAGAAATAATCATATGGGGAACTGAACTGAAATGTCTTCAGAGCAGATCAGAGCAGATCAGTCACTCAGTCGTGTCCGACTCTTTGCGACCCCATGAATCACAGCACGCCAGGCCTCCCTGTCCATCACCAACTCCCGGAGTTCACTGAGACTCACGTCCATCGAGTCAGTGATGCCATCCAGCCATCTCATCCTCTGTTGTCCCCTTCTCCTCTTGCCCCCAATCCCTCCCAGCATCAGAGTCTTTTCCAATGAGTCAACTCTTCGCATGAGGTGGCCAAACTACTGGAGTTTCAGCTTTAGCATCATTCCTTCCAAAGAAATCCCAGGGCTGATCTCCTTCAGAATGGACTGGTTGGATCTCCTTGCAGTCCAAGGGACTCTCAAGAGTCTTCTCCAACACCACAGTTCAAAAACATCAATACTTCGGTGCTCAGCCTTCTTCACAGTCCAACTCTCACATCCATACATGACCACAGGAAAAACCATAGCCTTGACTAGACGAACCTTTGTTGGCAAAGTAATGTCTCTGCTTTTGAATATGCTATCTAGGTTGGTCATAACTTTCCTTCCAAGCAGTAAGTGTCTTTTAATTTCATGGCTGCAGTCACCATCTGCAGTGATTTTGGAGCCCCCCAAATAAAGTCTGACACTGTTTCCACTGTTTCCCCATCTATTTGCCATGAAGTGATGGGACCGGATGCCATGATCTTCGTTTTCTGAATGTTGAGCTTTAAGCCAACTTTTTCACTCTCCACTTTCACTTTCTTCAAGAGGCTTTTTAGTTCCTCTTCACTTTCTGCCATAAGGGTGGTGTCATCTGCATATCTGAGATTATTGATATTTCTCCCGGCAATCTTGATTCCAGCTTGTGCTTCTTCCAGCCCAGTGTTTCTCATGATGTACTCTGCATAGAAGTTAAATAAACAGGGTGACAATATACAGCCTTGACGAACTCTTTTTCCTATTTGGAACCAGTCTGTTGTTCCAGGTGCCCTTTATTTCTCCAAATATAAGTTTGGATTCTGTAATCTCCTGTCCCATCCTTTGTAACAGTGTTTAATATATTTCAAATGTATCCTAACTCTTTCCCAGTTTCATTTCCTTTCAGCATCCCCCACCCTTGTTCCAGGCCTGCTGGCCTACTTCCTATTCCCCAGTCATGCTGAGAACTTTCATTCCTCATGATTCTGTTCATGTTGTTCATTCTACTTTCTCTGCCTTTCGCTTTTCTCCCCAAGTCCTAGAATGGTGCACTTTGATCAGTAATGTTTTCATCATTCTCATAGTATGGGCAGAGTTGGTCATCCCATAGTTTTACATGTACTGTCCCACATGGTATGTTCATTATTGACCTCCTTTTCCATCCTGCCCCACTTGGAACTCTTCATGGACTAGGGTAAGTTAAGCTTCGTATATCCAATGCCTGGGTACTTAGTACAGGCTACTATGGCCTCGTGACACTGCCCACCAGTTGGTCACTTCAACCAATTTATTTTTATCACATTATTGGAGATTGTTCTTTTTGTACTTTCAAAGGTATTAAATAGCAATGCTCCTTTCTTAAGCATTCTAAAGATAGAAAATTAATACAATATTCGGTTCCATCCTTTCTGTTCCCATCAATGCTATAAAGTCAAAACTTTTAACTTCTTGATTAAAAGGGGGAGGTAGCCTCTTAAAAAATAATTGGCTCTTGTAAGCAGAATCCCTTCTCAGCTACTCTTCTTTCACCTTCCCGAGGGCATGAATGATTTTAGTGATTTCTCATCCATTTGAAAGACAAAGCTGCCATCTTCCCTGTTCAGTGTGTATGAGGCCGCTTAGCAAAGTCAGTAATTATCATCAACTTCCTCCTTCTAGGATGCAAAGTTTGCCTTCAGCACTTAGCAAGTGTTTCAGACAAGAAGAGAATCTGATTGGCTCAGGGTCAATCCCATTGCGAGGGTCAGGATTTGGGTGCTGGTAGGCAAGACATTGATTGAGGAAGGAGGAAGCAGTCAGAGCTCCCTTGGCCAAGGGACTGGATTGTTACTTACTTTAGAAATTCACAATCTTGTGACAGCTGGTTGTTTGTTTGTATCTTGGGCATTGGCTACAGATATGCTAAAGACCTTTGCTTTTCCTATGAAGAGATCAGACTCTTTCTTCCACAAGTGAGTTTTCTTTATTCTTTTCTTCTTGGCAACCTCAGGTTTAGAAGTGACCTAAAAAGTCAGTTTATCCAAATATGTCTGTCTTCTTTGATCTTTGTTTGAATCATTTCAATGCTGTCTACATGTCTGTCTTGAACAAAGTGATTAGGATATCTAGGTTAGCCATTGACCAGTTTTTTCTAGCCATTTTTTACTTTTTTACCTTCAGTTCAGTTCAGTCACTCAGTCGTGTCTGACTCTTTGTGATCCCATGGACTGCAGCACACCAGGCTTCCCTGTCCATCACCAACTCCCGGAGCTTACTCAAACTCATGTCCATCAAGTCGGTGATGCCATCCAATCATCTCATCTTCTGTTGTCCCCTTCTCCTCCCACCTTCAATCTTTCCCAGCATCAGGGTCTTTTCAAGTGAATCAGTTCATTGCATCAGGTGGCCAAATTATTGGAGTTTCAGCTTCAGAATCAGTCCTTCCAATGAATATTCAGGACTGAGTTTGAGCAGCTCTAGGAGATGGTGAAGGACAGGGAAGCTTGGCATGCTGCAGCCCATGGGGGTTCCAAAGAGTTGGACACAACTTAGCAGTTGAATAACGAACAATGTTTAGCAGAGTCCTTCATCTCTTGCCCTTGGCATGCAGGTAATAGGCCACCCCTTTCCCCAGTGTGCCCCTGATGTAAGAGGTGACTTTGTTGGGGGGAAACACTCCCTGTTAAGACCCACTGATTTAAAACAGTTTTCAGTTTTGAACATAACTGTGCTCATTCATTTATGCATTGTCCATTGCTGTCTTCTTGCTCCAGTGATAGTGTTTCTTCAGCTGTCTACTTTATTTAGTTTATTGCAATTGTTTGTTGCAGTAAAGAGTGAATGACCCACAAAGGCTAAAATATTTATTATCTGGTGTTTTGCAGGAAAACTTTCCCTACCTCTGTCCTATAGCTTGGGGGTTCTGTGTTCGTCATCTTCCTTGTCCTAGGACAGCACCAGACACGTGGCAAGTCCTCTGTAAATGTTTCTGTGATTGAACAGTAAATTAATTGAATGAAATTGAATTACTGAGTTGAGTGAAAGTTGATGTTTTTGTCTGAAATTGAGAAGATTTTTGAGGATAGAAAATCCTTTCTGCTACCTGTTTAGAATTCTTTACAGTATCTACCCAATTGTCACTTTATAACTGTTTGCTTGAATAAAGCAATTTTTCTTTTACCTCCTTCATTCTTTTTTTAAAAATATGATGTACCACCTACCATTCGTACTTCAGTTTCTATTTGATTTAACTTGTTTCCCAAGGACACAAAGTGATTAATCCTTATAAGTTGAGTGCCTCCAACACAGAGAAGTGGCAGAAGCTGTGAATTCAAGTCTTGGCTTGATCTTTGGCCTAATTGACTACTTTGGATAAGACACTTCACCTGACTTGTTAGTGTTCTTTTCTGAGTCTTTAGTGTAAATTATATTATTCCACCTTCAAGTTATTACTTGAAATACGTGTGAATATAATATGTAGTTTTGTAATGAATATTCTTAACATGAGATAGATTTTTTTTTAATAAAAGAAGCTATTTTTCTTTGTAGACAATCAAGAACTGAGCAGAATATGCACAAGTTTACACATTACTTAGAGTCAGCCTCCATTATTAAAAGTTTCCCGTTTGGGGGATGAAATTGTTGGTCATCGATAACACTTTCATAATTCTGTAGTAACACCAAAAAAAAAAACCCCACATGTTCATCACTTCTCATATTGCATTGTAAAACTAGAATTCTGAAAGCCAACATTGGAGACAGTTTCCCATTTGAGCTCTATGAATGAAGAACTAGACATCTTGTTGAAAGTTCTGGAGGCTTTATGACATGAGGACAAAGATGGAGGGGCCGGCATTCCATTTCTAGGATGACTTTCCACTTGAGAATGACTAGAAACATTCATGATCCACACCAACCCTCACACCTAGTCTTATAGTTGCATCTTCTAGTTTGCTTTTTCAGAATTCTTACGTTAATGAGAGATTTCACTTATTGAGCTCAACTGTATACTGTTAACGAAAAATTAATCAGTCAACCTAAGAAAGGAATGGAAAATTTTATTGGAGCTAAATTTGAGGATTATAACCTGGGAAGAGCATCTCAGAAAGCTCTGAGAACTGTCCTGCAGGTTAGAAGTCAAGGCACAGTCACAGAAGTTTTTTTCAGACAGAGGACTGTACAATAAATGATGTATTATTGACAGTTTACATACTCCATATCTAAGCACCATCGTGGTGAGTCATGCGGCCCCTTACAAGATCAAGAAGGAATATTATCTATAAGGAGTTGTCTTGTTGCTGCTAGGAGACTGTTGCTCTTTATGGTTGAACAGGTATAACTCCCAATGGGGGAGGTTTGCTTGATGCATAATTCAGATACACAATGCACGGTAGGGGTAGAGGGGAGACCAAAGACCACGGAAGAATTTTTATGTTTAATTTTTTTCTTGCCTTGCCATATAATATGAATTTTGTTTCACAATATCATCTATATTTCTTGTTTATATAACTCATTTCTTATCCTCATAACCCCGTGAGGTAGGTGCTTTTATTCTTAACTTACAGATAAGAATACTGCACCTCGAAAAGACTAAATGCCTTGCACTCAGGTCACATAACAAGTAAATGGCAGATCTGGGAGTTGAACCCAAGTCTCTGGTGCCCATGGTCTGAACCACTTACAGAAACTGTGGTATTTTCTGGCATGAACAATATTAGGCTTTTTGTAACAACATCCCTATACTGTGCTTTGAAATATTCTGCCTTTTTCATATAGAGGATGAATCCTAGAGTGTAAAGGGACTCAAGAAGTCATCTAATTTAACCCGGAGAGGTTAAACAACTTGCCCACATGACCTCATCTATATTCCTGGTCAATTTTAATATTCAGGAGATGCAGGTTCGATCCCTGGGTCGGGAAGATCCCCTGGAGAAGAAGATGGCAACCCTGTCCGATGTTCTAGCCTGGAGAACCCCTTGGACAGAGGAGCCTGGCTGGCTACTGTCTAAGGGGTCACAAAGAGTCCATCACAACTGAACGACTGAGCATGCACTACAAAAGTACCCCAAGATGATTTTTTTTTTATTCCAAATCTGTGGTAAATCTAGCCAGGGATACCAGCACATATGAAATTGGCTCTTTCAGAGTTCTGCTGCTGACAGTCTGGGCTACTGTGAGGAACTCTCTAGATCTCCCTTAGCCTGAATTTCTTATCTGTAATCTGAAGAACTTGGGCTAGGTGAAATCTAAGGTCCTTTCTGGCCCATAGTTTATGATTTTGAGTGATTAGGAGGTGCCAGGACCTATTCAAGGAGACAGATTTTGGTTCAATAGAAGAAATTGTTTCAACTGGACATTACCTTCCTAAAATGAATTGGGATACCCTAAGACATGGGGAATTTCCAGTTTT
The DNA here is from genome assembly GCF_029378745.1 of Bos indicus. Classification (NCBI taxonomy): domain Eukaryota; kingdom Metazoa; phylum Chordata; class Mammalia; order Artiodactyla; family Bovidae; genus Bos; species Bos indicus. Next base: position 22,765,591 of record NC_091789.1, on the reverse strand, counting down.
TTAAACTTTTAATTGGAGGATCATTGCTTTACAATGTTGTGTTGGTTTCTGCTACACAACAGTGTGAATCTAACATGAAACTAAAAGTGTTAGTCACTCAGTCATGTCCAGCTCTTTGTGACCCCATGGACTGTAGCCCACCAGGCTCCTCTGTCCATGGGATTCTCCAGGCAAGAATACTGAGGTGGGTTGCCATTCCCTTCTCCATGGGATCTTCCTGACCCAGCAATTGAACCCTGGTCTCCTGCATTGCAGGCGGATTCTTTACCATCTGAGCCACCAGGTAAGCCCTGCTGTCCCCTCTGTCTTGAACCTGCCTTCCACTGCCAATCCCATCCCACCCTTCTAGGTTGTCACAGAGTGATAATTTCCATATTTAAGTAGAAATGGACAACGACTTGTTAGGAATGTTGTAGATGTTATTCGAACATTATAGTAATGATTGGATTACAATTATAATTGAGGTTATCTCTGTACTTCACACTCTATGAGAAACAGGTACTTTGAAATTTCTAAGCATAACCAGACAATCTCACCCTGTGGTCAACCATGAACTCATTCAGCAACTGGTTATTGGTTACCTTAGAAGTTTCCAGCTATTGTACTAGAACTGGGGACGTCAGGATTTAGGACATGGCCTCTGTCTTAAATGTCATACACCAGGGTCAGCAAATTATGGCCCTCAGATCAAATCCCATCCATCATCTCTTTTTGTGAATAAAATTTTATTCGAATAGAGCCAACGCCCCTCATTTTCATGTTGTCTCTGGCTACTTTTGCACTACTATAGCTGAATTGAATAGTTGCCACCCAGGCTGTGTAGCCCACAAAACCTATTTGATTCTTTCCAACAGAAGTTTGCCAAAGCTCCTTGTAGACAAACATGTACATCTTTAATTTTAATCCACTGGCCTAAGTACAAAACGGGAGGAGGCACAAAGGCAACACATATAATTACATCTTGAAGGATCAGAAAATCTTCAAAGGAATTAAACCACATAATCATGCCATCTTTGAGTGGGAAGAAACCTTTGTGGTTCTAACTGTCCTAATTTCCCATCCAGTCCTCTACATATTTCCTCTACAGTATCTCTCATACCCGGACATTTCTTTAGGGAGGAAAATATACCTGCTCCCTACAGAGAAGTGGCAAAATCTTATAAAATTCAGCCTGCCAATGTATGCAGAAGACAGAAATCCATAGGTGGCCTATGGATTCTCAAGGGAATTAAGAACCAGTTCTCTTCAGGTTGCTCTTTTAATTTCAAATGAAGCAAGTTCAGAATCTCTATGGACCCTTGCTGAGGACATTGAACTGTAGGTAAATAAGGGAATAAGGACCAGCGGACTATCTTCCTTTCCATAGGTAAGAATGAAAATCCAGCGTTTGCAGTCATTCTCTAACCACCCTGGCCTGTGTCCTAGTAACCAGACTGAAATGTACTCAATGACCAGCTTTAGGGAGACATGGAAGAATAAGCAGAATGACCTCCATCACTTCTACAGTAATGTGACATAGGACCTCCTGGAGTACTCTCCATGCAGTAGGAATTCTCAAGATGAATGGTGTTGACTGATTGGCTGACTTTTTACAAAATTTACTGTCAGTCTGGGGAGAACTACAACAGTGTGATTAATGATTTGTTAAATATTCTGTTGTCTTACACATTTAAAGCCTTGATTCTCTATTTTGAAACTGCAATGTGAGATGGATACTATGAAAAAGGAGGTCTGAAAATTCTTCTGATAAATTTGTGAAGGCTTCTTTAGAGGAAAAAGAATCTTTTCTCTTACTTCTGACATGATTTTGGACTTAAAGAGAAATCACAAGAACGGAAGTGTATAGTATATCACTGTTTTCCTATTTTTGCCATTGCAGTGCTGTGATAAACAATCTTGTACATACATATTTTCATATTATTAAAGATAGATGTTCAGAGTAAATCATGGTAAGTGGGATTGCTGAGTCAAAAGGTAAGTACATATATAATTTGGTTAAATAGTGCCAAATTCCCTTCCCAAAAACTGAACCAGTTTACATTCGCACCAACAGTATATGAGAGTGCCTGTTTCTCCACAGCCACACCTTCAAAGAGTGCTATAGTCTTTCATTTTTGCCAATCTGATAGGTGAGAAATGGATTATTAATGTAATTTTCACTAACATATCATTTATTATGAGTGAGAGTGATTTTTTGTGATAAGCTTAAAGACCATTTTTATATCTAGTTTGGTGTGAGTTATGCATATTTTTGGCCATTTCTCTATCTGGGATTTATGTTTTATTTTCCTTTAAATTTTAAGAAGTATTTTGCATTAGAGATATTAGACATTTATGTGTCATACATGTTACAGATATTTTTCCTGGTTTGTCAGTTACCTTTTTGTTCTGTTTATGGTATTTATTGATGTGCATTCATTTAAAAAGTTATTATAAGGTGAGATTTGAAAGTCATGTGTTTTACTGTATCTGGATTTGGATTTCTAGTTAAAAAATCTATTACTACATCCAGATTAAAGAGGAATTCACCCATATTTTCTTCTAGTGCTTGTATGGTTTCACTTTACATTAGATCCCTGATCCATTTAGAATTTGTTCTTAGGTATTGTGTGATGTGTGGATCTAATTTTCTTTTTCCAATTGGTTAACCTTTTTCCCTGTGCCATCTATCAAAAATGTTTATCTTTCTCTGCTTATTCAAGATATGATCTTTCTCATATACTAAAGTTCCATATTTACTTGAACTTATTTCTAAACTTTCTATTTTTCCCCCTGATCTCTAAATAATGTGCTAGTACCCCTGGAGAAGGCAATGGCACCCCACTCCACTACTCTTGCCTGGAAAATTCCGTGGACTGAGGAGCCTGGTAGGCTACAGTCCATGGGGTTGCAAAGAGTTGGACACGACTGAGCGACTTCACTTTCACTTTCACCACACCTGTTCAGTTATAGAGGCTTTGTAGTATGTTTTAATTTCTGGTAGGACTGGTACCTGCTCATAGTTTTTCAGTTTTGTATTTCCATGACTTGTTAATTTTTCCATGTGAGGGTCAGTGACAGTTCATCTAACTATTTAAAAACTTGCCATTTTAAGTAGGATTATGTTAAATTTATAATTTAACACTATAAGTTAGACTTATAAATTAAGTGACATCTTTATACTATCAAGTCATCCTATCAAAAAACAAGGAATGTCTGTTCATTTCTTCAACTCCGAATGGCACAACAGCAGAAGCTGAGAGCTCAGTTAGGAGGATGTGAGCACAGTATAGCCAGGAGATGATGGTGGTTTGGTGTAGACTCTAGATTTATCCTGGAGATGATGAAAGTGGTTGAATTTGAAATAGATTTTATAGGTAGAATGAGTGAGATTTACTGATGGATTGAATATAGAAGATGATGGAGAGACAAGAATAAAGGATTAATTTTAAGTTTGGGAGCTCAACAACTGAGTGGTGCTGCTATCTATCGAGATAGGGAATACTGGGGAAAAATCAGGATGGAGTCGTGGTGGGGTTAGAAATCTCGTGTCCTTCTATGATCATGTCAGTTTTGAGATGTCCGCTAAACATGGAAGTGAAGACAGTCAGTGTGCCGATGGCTTTATGAATGTGGTAATAAAGAAACAAGTCAGTACCAAAGCTATTGATTGCTCACAGCTCTTGGCTAGGTGGTTGATTTCTAGAAGTTGGGCCTAGAGCTAAGTGATTATTATATATTATATAGTGTCTGTCCTAAAGGACCCTCTAGTCTGGTTTGGGAGGCAGAAAATCATCTTAGAATAACTCATTAAGCAAAAGTACACAATTGGAATGAAATGTGATAGAAATGGTCAGTGCAAAAGAAGGCCTGAGAAATGAGAGATCAGATCTTTGAAGACTGCAGTGGACGAAGGCTTCCCGCACGAGGTGGCATTTGCTCTGGGCCCTCAATGCTATGCCCAGGGAGAGAGAAAGGTTGTAAACATTCAAAGGTCTTCTAAAATATAGTGTGGCCTTCATTCTTTGTGAGGGTATGCTTTGACGTGGCTTGATTTGATGACTTTGACATTTCCTCAGAGTACCCTGGGTGCTGTGCTCCATTTGGCTTTGGGGTGGAAATGCCCCAGTTTTGCCAAAGTCTTTGCTCCTGGTTAAGGGATGTGGACAGTGGAGTGCAGCAGGGCACGTGACTTCCAGAGACTCTCAGTTCTCTGTTCCCTTCGTGGCCTGTCTTGAGCACCAGAGACAACCACCTCCCCCTGGGATTACACTCTCTGCTTGGATCAGGACGCAGAGTAATTTCCACAGAGTAGTATCAACTCGGTTTCCCAGGTAGAAAAGCTTTGGAAGGAAGTACAGGTGTGCCAATGGGACAGCACATGGGGAGGAAAGCACTTTCCACACTTAGACGTGTTGACAGGGCCAGCCCTGTGCACTCTGAGTATAGCCAGCAGGTGGTGTGTTTCTGCTAAGGCAGCTGCCACCAATAGCTATGCTATTCCAGGAAGCCGCCATAATCTGATCATAGCTCATGCTCATTTCATCTTGTGATACATTCTTTCAAGTCAATCTATTGTTGTCCCGCTCCAAATTCCCGCCACATATCCTCCCCCTCAGTTTGAACTCGGCTTCCCTTCTCTACCCTTGCTGCAGGCATGTCCTAGGGCACTAGTTTTCAAACTCCGCCTTTCAGAATCCTAGAATTCTGAACTCTGGCATATTAGGAGAGAGAGGATGAAGTTAGCAGGCAGATGTATTCAGGATGAGACTAAAGGCCCCCTCCCCATACCAGCTGCCAGCTCCGTGATTACATTTCTAAGAGGTTTATCTATGGTTTCATTCACATAAAGTTTGAAGTTCGCTATTCTAAATGTGCCAAGTCACTCCAGTCGTATCCAACCCTTTGCGACTGTAGCCCTCCAGGCTTCTCAGTCCATGGGATTTTCCACTCTTAATTTAACTATATTCCTTTGTTCAGTTGGGCAATCTTCTTCAGAATTGTTTTCTTACTTCTAGTCAACCGAAGAACATGTTAATTTTAATGATTGGGTAGGTCATCTAGCAAGAAAAATGTGAGTGTTAAGGGGAGAATAAACCCTCAATAGTCACAACAATGACTATAGTAAGATGAGCAGGAGAAGTAGAGATCCAATATTCACCATAGAATGAAATAATTAATAGAGTATTTGGAGGAAAGTATTGTTATTTAAGGATCTTTTTTCATTATCTTTTTTTCTATTTACTCATTAATAGCTGTTTATTGAGTACCCACTATGTGCCAAGCACTGTGCTTCATCTGGGAGTCACAGAAATGGGCAAAGTTCACAGACTTTTTTATTCTGATCATCAACCAGCCCAGATTTCTAATAGTGCCCCCACATTCCCCTTGCCCTGGAGGATTAGCAGTGCTTAGGCCCTAACACTTGCAGAATTTTGCTCTACACATTTCTGAATCATGAAATTTTAATTTGTTTTTCATTCCAACCATTGAGCATAAGACTAATTAGATTGTTGCCCCTAACGGATTCCTCCACCCCTATGCCCCTACTTTAGATTGCTGGATCACAAATCCAGTCAAATATTGCATTTTAAAAAATGCATCCAGCCATTCAATTAGCCAAAAAGCATCAGACATTTTAATATTTAAATTTCTTCTTCAGTGTATGTGTGTGCTTATGTTTATCACATATTTTATGCTGTTATATCAATTCACTTTATTTCACATGGAATGTATCAAGTATCTGAAAATATAGTGAAGAATTTCGAAAGATTTTAAGGACAGGAGGTAAAGAGGTTTCCTGAGACAGCAAGATCTGAAAATAACTTGGCATCTGATATTACTTTGTATATTTATTTCCCCAGAGTCACCATATATGGTTTTTGTTATCCACATCCAAGTGTATTTATTTAAACTTAAATGTATAGGAAACTATACGTATACTAATTCGTTTTTATATAACATACAGAAACCCACATCAGCTTGACATCTAACATTAATTTTGCTCATACTTGAAATATCTGCCTTTCCATTTCATTGGTATCAACAAGTAATTATTATGAGTCTTTCTTTTTACTCTAAAATGATTCATGATAACTTTAGGTAGTATGACGTGTTTGTTAACCTTTCCCAGGTGGTGCCAGTAGCAAAAAGCCCGCTTGACAATGCAGGAGATGTAAGAGATGAGGGTTAAATCCCTAGGTGGGGAAGATCCCCTGGAGGAAGGCATGGCAACCCACTCCAGTATTCTTTCCTGGAGAATCCCATGGACAGAGGAACCTGACAGCCAGGCTCTGGTCCATAGGGTCGCAAAGCGTCGGGCATGACTGAATTAACTTAGCACACACTCTAATATTAAGTTTCTATTTCAATATTTCTTCCAATCCTCTGTCTCCTACCTGCCCTTTCAACTCTTTGAAGGGTTTATGGAGATTTGTGTTCACTTTCTCTAGTGCTTGGATTGCCTCTGAACCACCCTTCTTGCTTTCAGCAGTCGCAGTTATGCAGCTAAGATACGTCATGCCTTGACATCTAAATGGAGGAAAATTCAAACCCTAGTGATTTGGATTGGGAAGTTTGCAATGAAGGCAGAAATGCTAATTAGGAGGTAGATACACTGTAGCAAGAAATAGAGGGTAGACCTAAAGGAAGGTAATTGCATTTAGAGTTGAGCAAATGTAGGAGTAAGTTGGTAAACAGGTCCAGGAGAAACTGGTGCTGTCCTGGTTGTATGGCTCAGAGAGAGGGAAGAAAAAGTGATGAGCTTAAGGCTTCAAGCCTTGGTCCCTTGACAAATGGGACCTTTCACAGAAAGACAGCAGAAGGAAGAGTTGATTTAAGATGTTGAGTTCTGTTTCAAAAAGATGACTCTTAGGTGCAGGTGCAACCTTGCATTGCAGAATTGATGCTTTGGATACAGGCCAAAATTGCAGAATTGTGTGAGGAGAACACAGAGTAGATGAGACCACTAGGGAACATAGGTAAAAAGAGAGAGCAAAGAGTCAGAGATGGCTCCCCTGTGAATACCTGGTTGTAGGGCAGAGGAAAAAAAAGACAAAAGAGAAGCTAGTAAAGGAGTACAGGGAGCAATGGTCAGAAAAGTAAGATGAGCACCAGGACAGCAGTGTCACAGAAACCAAGGGAAGAGACTGGTGGCCAACAATGTTGTGTTCTTCAAAAGATCCAAGAGGGTGTAAGCTGACACAAAGCCACTGGGTTTGGTGCTTGCATCTCCCATTCTCTTGTTTTATTATAACAAAAGCTAATCAAAGCCATGGCCACCACCAAGTCCTTAATAATGATATAAGAACCTCAGTGGATCTGTAACTAAAAGACTTTGGAGAAGTCAAGTGATCCGATTTTACTTCCTTAATTTATTCATTCAGCAAACCTTTATTGAACTTTTCTAGGTGCCAGGCATCATGCAAGATGTTTTGTCTCTATTGCCAGTATCAGTTATAATATTAGCAGTGCCCTTCCCATGCCTTAGAGCTAGGTCTTCACGCAGTAATAGCTCCTCATTTCATCTTTAAACATGTTCTGATTTGGACAATAAATTACATTTATTGCTTATGGTCCACTTCTCCAATTTGTCTGCTCTAGTCTGGTTCTATAAGTCTTTTCGCCTCTACAAAGGCTTTCTGAACTCGATTGGAATAGGACCCTTATGTGTGCCATGTCTGTGAAAAGAATCATTCCCTGTGTGTCTTTACAACGCAGGTTGTATATTCCCAAACATAAGTCAAAACATGTGTAACGTGTCTTACAACAAAGAATGTTTGTGTTCCTGAGGCTTTACCTGCTCAAAACCTGCCATTCATGTGTTATCTGCCAAGACCCCTTGACAGCCATTCAGTTTGGATGGATCTTGATGATTCAGAGTGGGTCTGTCAGTTACTGACAGAAATAACTCATGGTACAAACCAGCCTAGATTCATTGTATTTATTTTAGGACTCCGGCATCTTTGCCAGATCCTATTGTGTGAAAAATAAGTGGGGAAGGCAAAACTGACTTGGCTAAACCAAAATTCCTCCAGTGTACAAATGACGATTAGGGCGTTTTTAGTGGTTCATAAAGGGTGCTAGCTACAGGCACTTGGAAATCGAGGCTGTGCTTATTTCTCACATTTATAAATAACTTAAACCTATGTAGGAGTTAATTAATTTGGCTCCATTCCACCTACATTTTAGCTTCTTAAGGGAATAACTTGATCCTTCCTACACCCTGTGTTTGTAGTTGTAAAGAGAATTCCCAATAGAATGAAGAAAACCGCACTTGGATTGTCTGAGTTTCATTTCCCGTGCACTTCTGCAAAGAAACTCTAAGATATCAAGCCCAGCAGAAAATGTCAGAATACCTCTTCAGTTGAGGACAAACACATGCATGGCTGGAATTATTTATCATTCTGGTTTTTTCTCCTTTAAATGACTGATCCACTACCGCAGAGTTAAGTTGTGACTTGGTAGAATGGAGAAATTTTGCTTACTTCAGGCTGTGCTCTTCTTTCCCTGGTGAATATTTTAAAACAAAATTATTGCCTTTTGAGCAACAGGTCAGTTTCTTCACCTCTGAGGCTTCCCATGATTAATTAAGAACTTACAGGAGTTTTCTCAGTTGTCAGAATCCCAGAACGAGGAACACTGAACAGTAGGAATAAAAGAGACCACTTGTCATGCTGACAGATCTCACTGCTAACACCTCTAAAAGAATCTGACACACAAGGCTCCAGGTAAGGCCCGAGAGCTGAGCATAACAGATGAAAATGAATTCAGTCATTTGATGTCACAATGGAAATAAAGTTTGACTTCATAGAAAGTAATTATTCCTAATGCCATGTCCCTTGCATCATCCACTCTTTCCAGCCACTCAAATGACTGCCAGCACAAAATGTCATGACTGAATCTAGCCCGGTAGCTGTGGTGGTAGCTTGTATGGTATTGTTGATTTCATTTTTAAAAATGTAAACTCTGTGAATCGTTCTTTTAATAAATGTGACCAAAATTTTCATCTACGTTACCAATACATAATGGTTGGGAACAGTCACCTAGCTCACCCAGGGAATTCAGCTACAAGATCTGAGAAACAAAAAGCAGATAAAGTGAGGAACCATCTGCTCTTTCAGAGCTGTGATGTCCATCCATTTGTTGTTGTTGTTCAGTTGCTAAGTCATGTCCATCTCTTTGCAACCCCATGGACTACAGCACGCCAGGGTTCCCTGTCCTTCACTATCTCCCAGAGTTTGCTCATTTCCATTGAGTCGATGATGCCATCCAACCATCTCATCCTCTGTCGTAGCCTTCTCCCACCTTCAATCTTTCCCATCATCAGGGTCTTTTCCAATGAGTCAGTTCTTCACATCAAGTGGCCAAAGTATTGGAGCTTCAGCATCAGTCCTTCCAATGAATATTCAGGACTGATTTCCTTTAGGATTGACTGGTTTGATCTCCTTGAAGTCCAAGGGAAATGTCCATTGCATTTCACCATTTGAGACTTGAGTTCAGTATGGAAGGGAGGCTCTTGCTTTGAGCCATCATCTTACATTTAGGTTAGAGCAGTGGACATGAGGATAGATCTTGCTTCTTACTCTTGTTTTTAAAAAATTAATTAATTGTTTATTTAATTGGAGGATAATTGCTTTACCATATGCTGATTTCTGCCATACATTGAATCAGTCAAAATTATACATATATCCATACCCTCTTGGGCCTTCCTCCCCTCGCAGAACCCTGCCCCTCTAGGTCACCCCAGAATGCCAGGCTGGGCTCCCTGTGTTATATAGCAGCTTCCCCGTATCTCTGCACTTCACACATGATAGTGTATATATGCTAATGCTCCTCTCTCAATTCATCCTTCTCTCCCTTGCCTCTTACTCTTGAAGCAGCTCAAGGAAAGAATGGCAGAGACAGCGCTGCAGGCTGAGGTCTCATGACTGAAGAGAACACCGACCACCACTCAATGTGCCCTTGTTTGGTGTTTCATAGAAACTTGTGCTATTTAACTCAATCCTGACAATATCTCAGTGAGAAACTTTCTAGTCACTGTCAGCTCAATGACTCTGTTACCTTGAACAGGACCAGAACTCAAATCCAATGTTTTAGAGCACAGTCTGTACTCATTTCTCCACATTGTGCAGCTTCAGATGAAGTTTAAAGGCAGGACCGGTTGTCCTAATTGAAGCCTCACTGATGCCCTCGTGTTTCTGGTTAGTACATCTTGTACAGTATTGATTTCTTGTTTGTAAGAATCCTTAGCTTGCATGCCTATCAAGATTTTCATGGTGCTCGTATTAATGCAGGTGTTTCCAATCACAGTGCCTTTGCCAGGCCCCAGTCACCATCCACTTTGATCACCACCATCCACCAGTCTGAGAAGTTTGCCCTGTACCCTGCATTCTAAGCATCCTGAATTTCCTGGTTGGGAGTTTCTCATGATCAAAATACTCAGTCCTAGAGGTAGACAGAGCTGTCCTTGTATGTATCTCCAGACGGAAGCACCTCAAACCACACTCAGGGTGTGCATTACTTTCCCGTGGCAGCCATCACACATGACTGCAAACTTGGTGACTTAACAGAACTTTCTTCTCTCACATTTCTGGAAACTGGAAGTCCCAAGTCAAGTTTTGGCAGGGCCACACTATGCCCACAGGCGTTCGGGAAGAATCTGCTCCTTGCCTCTTCTAGTTTGGGGTGGCTTTGGGCATCCATTGATGTTCCTTGGTTTGTAACTTCATCACTTTAATGTCTGCCTCCATATTTTTTTAATATTTGTTATTTATTTATTTATTTATTTGGCTGTGCTGGATCTTAGCTGTGGCACACGGGATCTTTGATCTCTGTTGAGACGAGCAGGATCTTTAGTTGTGACACGTGGGATCTAGTTCTCTGACCAGGGATTGAACCCCCTGCATTGGTGGCGTGGAGTCTTGGCCAATGGACCATTGGGGAAGTCCCTGCCTCCATCGTCTTATCACCTCCTTTTCTACCCTTGTCTTTCTTTTATAAGAACATTTGTAATTGGATTTAGGGTCCCCCCCACCTAGATAATTGAAGATGATCTCATCTCAAGGTCTTTAATTTAATCACAGATGTAAGGACTTCTTTTTTTAAATATGATATTATTCACAGGTTCAGGGATTAGGATATGTACCTATCTTTTGGGGGAATCAACATTCAACTTACCACAGGAATCTCAACATCCCCCCACAGCGCTCTGAACCACAGGGAATCAGGTTGCCCAGGGCCAAAATGAGCCATGAGGAATAGGGAAATGACCTTTTTAAATATGGCCACTTACCCATAGTGTCCTCCAGGCCCCAGGTTGTCCTGACACCCCATGTGATGAGTCTCAGGTCAACTGAGGTGCAACATGGACGTAGGGAGGTATAAGAGACAGCATGAACTTGGGAAGCTGACAGAACTGAGTTTGAAGTTACTGCAGTACTTTCTTGTAATGAGACCTTGAACAAGTTAATTGACCTTCTCAAGGACTCAGTTTACTCACCTGTAAAACAGAAATGAGATAAAGAAGTCCATTTTGGTCAGAGGCTCCTGTCAGAGAGAAACAAATGCCTGGCTTTTGAGGAAAGAAAGACATGGGTCTGTTTCCTGTCTCTGCCACCCCTACTAACCACTTGCCAGTTTGGGCAAGATACTGAAAATCTCTTAATGTTCAGTTTCTTCATCCACACAGTAGGGTTTAATATCCCTTATCCTACAGAGATGTTAAAATGTAATAGTAAAAGTTATAGGAAATACCGTTTGTGTCAATGCATGTTAATTATATTATTATTGATTATTGTTGTCATTAGCTACAACTAATGAGAAGGCAGAATCTACACCAGATGTCCTACTGTGCACAGGAGACATGCTCTTATAGAGAAGGTTGAACTTTTAGAAGGAGAAAGATGGTGTGATTGTGAGAAACTAGAAACTTCACTCAACCTGTTGTTATTTTATTCAGTTGCTCACTCATGTCCGACTCTTTGTGACACCATGGACTGCAACATGCCAGGCTTCTGTGTCCTTCACCATCTCCCAGAGCCTGCTCAAACTCATGTCCATTGAATCGGTGTTGCCATCCAACCATCTCATCCTTTGTTGTCCCTTCTAGTCCCACCTTCAATCTTTCCCAGCATCAGGGTCTTTTCAAATGAGTCAGCTTTTCACATCAGGTGGCCAAAGTATTGGAGTTTCAGCTTCACCATCAATCCTTCCAATGAATATTTGGGACTGATTTCCTTTAGGATGGACTGGTTGGATCTCCTTGCAGTCCAATGGACTCTCAAGAGTCTTCTCCAAAACCACAGTTCAAAAGCATCAATTCTTCTGCACTCAGCTTTCTTTATAGTCCAACTCTCATATCCATACATGACTACTGGAAAAACCATAGCTTTGACTAGACGGACCTTTGCTGGGAAAGTAATGACTCTGCTTTTTAATACACTGTCTAGGTTATACCCCTGAAAATTAATTCCATGGGATATTTCTTAAGTCATCGTCACTCTTGGGTGAAATTGCATAAATTTGAAGAGTTTAGAAAGGAATGGAGGAGCTGAGGGTGAATTAAGTTTTAATGAGCCAACATTTTAACTATGGTGAACATTTTGATATCAAGACCACAGATCAAAGCTAATGTCTTTCCTGTCAAAATTCATAGATTTTAAATATGTCCTGGGGATAAGTTGAGAAATGTAGACAACTAACAAATGAACCCTTTTTAATTGCATTTCACTTTTCAAGCCGAATGCTCACGGAGATTTTTTCTTGTTTTACTGGCGAATTCCAATTAGGGTCATTAGAGTGACAAAACCAGCTTGACTGTTCATAAATATCTTGCTTTGTACAGAAGTTAAAGTATTGCTGCTGACATCAAGATAATACAATTCAGACCACCGAGGGAGACTTCCAGGACAACAGTCCACATTAGCCTGGTTCCTGCCTCCTTTGATTGCAGTTAAGTAGAAAACATCTGCTAAGTCTTTCAACATCAGTTCAAATGCATTACCACAATCTATGGTAGAGGCAAATGACTTCCCTATAGAGAGCAGCCAATGAACAGTAACAAACAGAAGGAAGGCCTTGACATCATTCTAGCCATAGAGTCCAGGAAGTACAACTTCAAATCTAGGCTTTGAGGATCCATTCTTGTGCTTTGTTTATTCAATAGACAAGTGATTAAGTTCTGATGACCCTTGAACAACTCGGGGCTTAGGAATGCTGACCCTGCTAGAGTCGAAATGCTGCCCAGCAGTTGACACTTGGCCGGCTGTATCCGTGGTTCTGCATCTGCAGGTTCAACCAGTCATGTAGCATGTGCTGTACTATGTGTTCAGTGAAAAGAAAAATTCATGTGTAAGTGGGCCTGTGCCATTCACACTCGTGTTGTTCAAGGGTCAACTGTACTTTGCTTTGTGCAATACAGAGATAAGGAGGACTCGGCCTTAATGGGGAATTAAAAAGTTATTGTGACACTGCTGCTCATTTTCAGAAGGGTCAGGGCAGAGGGCTTGAGGAAGACTTATGGCCCCAGAGGAGAAGCCATACCAGCTACACTTGAGAGGATGGAAAGAGAACTAAGCCTGGATATCAGAGGCAAAGGACAAAGGCATAGAGATGTGAAAACAAGCAAACAAAAAAAGAGCATTAAGGTGGGTGAATCGGAAAAGGGCTAGCTCTTTGGGTCTGAACCTATACAGGAAGTGTTTCAGCATAGATTCACCAGTAACAGAGAATGGACAGGAGACAGGAGAGGAAAAGGGGAATGGAGGCAGAAAAGCTGTGAAGCCTTACTTAGGCACTGGGAGGGCAGCTCGGGTTTGCACAGTGTACTTTCTCTAAGCAGCAAAATCTGGGCCACTGGAGACCACACATCCCTGGAGCTCCCATCTGGCAGATTAAGAACTTATTCAAATATCAATTAATCGTTCCTCATTTAATTTCTTTTAAAACATTTTCACAGTGCAAATAATGAGGAAAAATCTTCTGCTTTGAAAAGTCAAGCAGGACCCACCACTTTAAAGAAATTAGTTTCAAACTGTTGCAAATTGGAAGCTAGTAAGTGGGTAGATATTGGCAGTTTGGTTCAGGAGCTTAAGATTTCTCTGTCTCACAAAAGAAAGCGAAAGTGAGAGTTGCTCAGTCACATCCAACTCTTTGCAACCCCATGGACTATACAGTCCATGGAATTCTCCAGGCCAGAATATTGGAGTGGGTAGCCTTTCCCTTCTCCAGGGAATCTTCCCTACCCAGGGATCGAACCCAGGTCTCCTGCATTGCAGGCAGATTCTTTCCAGTTGAGCCACAATGGAAGCCCTGTCTCACAAAAGAAAGACTAAATAAACCATGAACTTTTTCCAAGGAAAAAGAGGCAAGTCCCAATGATTTTTTTATTATTTCTTATATATATTACATTTCCTCTCTTTGATCTGGTGCTAGTAGAATTGCAGCTTGAAAGCTAGCAGTTGATTGTGGAATCTTAGTGTTAACATGGACCGTTGCAGGTACATTGAGGCTCCAAGAGGGTATGTGGCTTGCCCAGAGTCACACAGCTAGTTAGTGGCATATCTAGCTGGACCAGAAAGCCAAGGTTTTCATTATGTTTCTTTCAGTCGGTGCTGCCCTCTGACCGCCATAATGAATGATTGTTCACTAGCTGGTGAGAAAGACAGTAGTGGATGAAGTAAAGAGATAGATGGTGGAATTAGAACAAACTCGGATGCAGGTAGTTTTCTGGCTCACTGTAACACCTTCTCTGGCCCACTGAAACCAGCCCACTTGAAGCAGGGTCTTCAGATTAGGGAAATATGGAAATCAGTCCCCCTGGGAAGACCCTGGAGGTGCCAGACTAATTGACCCATGCTTGCTAAAGAACTGCCAAAGGCTTTTAATTTCCTGCAAATAAAACAGTCTTCTCCAATGCAGATATGGAGTGGGTGTTTATATGTTAGTTCCCTTGCCTTTTCCCCCAATTTTTTTTTCTGAAAAGTGGAGGCTGAAATCCCTCTGTGACTTTTTGCACAGGACTGCTTGGGAAAGTAGGTAGGAAAAAGAGTTTAGATTTTATTCTAAATCTCTCAGGTAGTTCCTGGTTGATTTTAAGTAGGGAAATGAATGATTTGATTTTTAACCATGTTTTAAAATTGAAGTATAGTTAATTTACAGTGTTGTGTTAGTTCTGATGCACAGCAAAGTTATACATATATATTCTTTTTTAGATTCTTTTCCATTATATTGATAGATTATTACAAGATATTGAATATAATTCCTTGTGCTATACAGTAGGTCCTTGTTGGTTGTCTATTTTATATATAGTAGTGTGTACATGTCCATCCCAAGTTCCTCATCCCTTCCTATCCCACTATCCACTTTGGAAACCATAACTTTGTTTTCTATGTCTGTGAGTCTATTTCTGTTCTGTAAAAATGTTTATATTTTTAGATTTCACATATAAGTGGTACGATATTTGTCTTTCTCTTTCTGACTTACTTCACTTAGTATGATAATCTCTAGGCTCTGGGTCCATCCATGTTGTTTCAAATTACATTATTTCATTCTATTTTATGGCTGAGTAATATCCCTTTATACACACACACACACACACACACACACACACACACACACACACACCACATCTTCTTTATTAACAGTTAGTTTGCTTCCATGTATTCACTATTATAAATAATACTGCTATGAACACTGGGGTGTATGTATCTTTTTGAATTGGAGTTTTCTCCAGATATATACCCAGAAGTGAGATTGCTGGTTCATATGGTATTTCTCTGTTGTTTTTTAAGAAATCCGCATATTATTTTCCATAGTGGTTGCATGAGTTTACATTCCCACCAACAGTATAGGAGGGTTCCCATTTCTCCACACCAACTCCAGAATTTATTGTCAACTTTTTAATGATGACCATTCTGACCAGTGTGAGGAGTAGTTTTGATGTGCATTTCTCTAATACTTAGCAGTATTGAGCATCTTTTCATGTGCCTATTGGCCATCTGTATGTCTTCTTTGGAGAAATGTATATTTAGGTCTTCTGCCCATTTTTTGACTGGGTTGATTTTTGTTGTTGTTATTAAGTTGTATGAGCTGTTTATATAGTTTGGAAATTCATTTTTCTTTTTTTCCTCTTTCTGTTCAGTGATAGTGATTTCTACTACTCTTTCTTCCAGCTCACTGTCTCATTTAGTCTGCTGATGATTCCTTCTTATGTATTTTTCATTTCAGTTACTGTATTCTTTAATTCCTTTGGTTGTTCTTTGTATTTTCTAATTCTTTGTTAAAAAGTACTAATTTCTTGCTCTTTGCATCCATTCTCATGCCAAATTATTTGAACATCTTTATGAGCTGATGCTTTCAAACTGTGCTGCTGGAGAAGACTCTTGAGAGTCCCTTGGACTGCAAGGAGATCAAACCAGTCAATCCTAAAGGAAATCAACCCTGAATATTCATTGGAAGGACTGATGCTGATGCTGAAGCTGAATCTCCAATACTTTGGCCATGTGATGTGCAGAGCTGACTTACTGGAAAAGACCGTGGTGCTGGGAAAGACTGAAGGCAAATAAAGAAGAAGGTGGCAGAGCATGAGATGGTTAGATGGCATTACCAATGCAATGGACATGAATCTGAGAAAACTCAGTGCACTCCCCTCTCATCACCCAAGGGCCAGGGGTCATCTGGTTCCCATGTTAGTGTCTGGTCTGCATTTGCAGATTTAGTCTGCAGGCTGCAGGACCATAGTTTTCTTGCTCATGGTGTCTGCTGCCTGGTGGGTGAGGCTGGTCTAGAGGCTTGTGCAGGCTTCTTGGTGGAAGGAGCTGGTTCCTGCCCACTGATGGTTAGAGCTGCTTCTTGACCCTCTGGTGAGTAAGGCCATGTTTAGGGGCATGTCTAGAGACAGCTGTGGGCTCAGGAAGTCTTTAGGCAACCTCTCTGCTGACAGGTGGGTATGTGTTCACCAACCAGTTAGCTGTTTTGCCTGAGACATCCCAGAGGTGGATCCTATAGGCTATTGGATTAGGCCAGGTCTCAGTGCAAGATGCCAGCCTCTAGGAGAGTTCATGCTGATGAATAATCCCAGGGATGTCTACCCCGAGTGTGTATGTCTCCAGGTGAGCCATAGGCTGCTCCCCCGGCCCTGCCTCCCTGGGATACCCTCCAAGACCAGCAAGTAGATCTGGTTCAGGCACCTATGAAATTGCTGCTTTTGCCTTAGTCCTGGTGCACGTGAAATTTTGTGTGCACTCTTTAAGAGTGAAGTATCTATTTCTCCCAATTCTGTTTAACTTCTGCAGTTAAGCCCCACTGGTCTTCAAAGCCAAATGCTCTGGTGGCTCCTCTTCATGGTGCCTGACCCCCAGGCTGCGGCAGGGGGGAGCGGGGGGCGGCACTCATGTGGGGCTCTGAACTCACTCTCCTGTGGGAGAACCTCTGTGATATAATTATTCTCCAGGTTGTGAGTCACCCACCCAGTGAGTATGGGATTTAATTCTATTGCAAGTCTGCCCCTCCTACCTTCCTCAATGTGGTTTGGTTCCTTCTTTATGTCTTTTCTTGTAGATTTCAGACTTTTTCAACAATGGCTATTCTGCAGATTGTTGTTCTTTTGGTGTGTTTGTGAGAGGAGGTAAGCTTAGAGTTCTTCTACTCTGTCATCTTTGCCACTCTCTCTTTTTCAAGGATTTTTAAGTTTATTACAGGGCAGAGACTGATGATTAGAATCTGCTGTGAGATCCAGTGCTGGTTGATGAATTGCTGGAGACTCAGTGCAGGCAAGTCTGAGCATTATAAAATCCAGGAGGATCCCATCAGAGGGGCCACTCCGTAAAATGCAAGATTTACCTCAAAGAGCTCAATCATATTCCCACAGTAAATATAAAAGAAAAATCCCCTTGGGCATCATAGAAGGTAAAGGGACCATTTTTGGAAATTTGATTTATTTTTTTTAAAAAAATGATTACTCTGGTGTGACTGGAGAATGGATGGCAGGGAGTTATAAAAGCTAAGTAAAATATATCAGAAGCAATTGCTTTAGGCCAAATGGGAATGCTGGATTAGATCAGAATGGTAATATTAGTGACGGATGGAAGTAGACAGATTCAGGATACATTTTTGGAGGTAGAGTATGAAGGATTTTTGGATGATTTGAACATGTGGTGAGAAAAAGAATGAAATCAATCTTAGACTTTTTTATGTAAGCAACTGGGAGAGTTGGGAGAGTGGACTTTTGCAGGAAGAATCATGAGTTTTCATCTAACCATGTTGATTTTGAGGTACCTATTGGACATCCAAATGGTGATGTCAGGTGGGCAACTGGATATTAGTGGAAATGTAAGCTTGGGAGTCATCAGCACATACACAGTATTTAAAGCTATAGGACTGAATGAGGTCACTTAGGGTGAGAAGAAAAGGAGGCTACAAAATAGATTGAGGAGAGGCCAGTGAGATAGAAATAGAACCAGGAGAGTGCAGTGTTCTCGAAGCCCAGGGAAGAACAGAGTTTAAAATGGATGGAATAGTCAGATGTGTCAAGTCTTACTGAAAGTCAAATAAATTAAGATCAGAGAAGAGACCACTGACTTTGATGACATGAAGGTCATTGATATCTTTTCCAAAAACAAATGTTATCAAAAGCTTCTGTAGCATGGGTGGTGGAGATGGAAACTAGATTAAAGTGAGTTGAGGAAAAAAATGAGAGATGAAAAGTGAAAATGGTGACTATAGACCATTTATACAAGAGATATGGTTGTGAACTGGATCAGAAATGAGGTGGCAGGTGGAATGTAGATGTGAGGTAAAAGGATTTTAAAAAAAGTGGATAATAGCTAGGGCATACCTGTTTGCTGATGAAGATGATCAGAGAGATGGGGAGAATTTTGAGATATGAGAAAGAAAAGGAATAACAGGAGGAAGGGGACCCCTGTGAAGGATGGAGGGGATGGGATGGACACTGAACACAAGTGGAGTAGTTACCCCCAGAGAGAGGCGGGGACATTTCCCTATAGGGCACCTGCTTTGTCAAGTGAGTGAGGCAAAAACATCATTTGTGAGTGAAAGTTTAGATGTTGGATTTGTTTGTAGCTTTGAAGAGGGAGAGAAAGCTGTGAAATAGTTGTTTTGGATAGTAGGAATGTGAACATTAAAGTAAGAGGTGGGATGTTCAGGCAACATAGAGGGCTCATTTGAAATTTATGACCTTGATTTTAAAATGAAGCCTGCCAACATGACTGTGATTATTCAGACAGTGTTCAGCTGCTAAAATACAGGGATGTAGTAGGCAGAGAGGATGGCTCACTGAAATTGGGACTTTGCAAGGCAGATGTGACAGAGAAAGAGAAATTACTGAGGCAAGTTTGTTTCTAAGAGAGTGAATATAATGCTGGATTGTTAAGATGAAGATCTGGATAGAGTGAATTGAAGAAACAGGATTGATGATTAAATGTGAGAAGTTGTTGAGTACTTTGCAGTACCTTGCGGGACTTGATGAAGTTAATTACTGAATGAGATAGTGTGGCAGGTGATCTGATAGGAAGAGAATAGGCAGATAAAGAGGATCCCAAAGGGGAGATTAAGGAGTGATCCCTGATGTAGGAAATGGAAACAATGATTCCAGAAGGAGCAGTCAGTAGGGTGAGACATCAAGTGAGATAGGGATAGAGTGACAAGAGCCATTTCAGTGGAATGATAGGATCCATTGTGGTGGATTGAGAACTGATTGTGAAGGGAAACTAAAAAAATAGGTGGTTCCTACAGACGAATGGAGCCTTAAGTGATCGAGCAACATGCTTATTTTTTTTTTAATGAAAATTGCTATTGATATAATTGTAAATTGACATGCAGTTGCAAGAAATAAACAGATTTTTTGAGGGACCTGCCTAGTTTCCCCCAGTGGTGAAAGAAAAAAAGTAAAGTTGCTAACTTGTGTCCAACTCTTGGCGACCCCATGGACTGTAGCCCACCAGGCTCCTCTGTCCATGGAATTTTCCAGGCAAGGATACTGGAGTGCGGTGCCATTCCCTTCTCTAGGGGAGCTTCCAGACCCAGGGATCAAACCCAGGTCTCCCACACTGCAGGCAGACTTTTACCGTCTAAGCCACCAGGAAAGCCCTATGGTAATGGTAATATCCTGCAATAAGACAGTACAATATCCCACCCTGGACATTGACACTGATATAAGATGCCAATCTTCCCTAGATTTCCCCTAGCACCACCTGCACTTGCGTGAGTGTATACATATTAAATTGTATACAATCTTATCACCTGTGCAGTTGTATGTGCATCAGCACTCATAGGACTACATGTGCTTCCAACACCACAGGGATCCCTCATGTTGCTCTTTTATAACCACATCCACTACTCTCCTATATCCCTCTCACCACCCCTCCCCCATCTGCTTGCAATCACTAATGTTTTCTATTCCTATAATTTTGTCATTTCTTGAATGCTATATACACGGAATCACCCAGTATGTAAACTTTAGGAATTGGCTTTTCTCATTCAGCATAATTCCCTAGAGATTCATCCAAGTACTCTAAGTATCAATAGTTTATTCCTTTTTTTTCTTGAGTTCCATGGTACAGACATGCCACACTTAGCTTAACCATTTGCCCATCAAAGAACGTCTGAGCTGTTGCTGCTTTTTGGAACTTACATGTAAAGCTGCTGTAGACATATGTGTACAGGTTTTTGGGTAAAGATAGGTCTTCATTTCTCTGGGATAAATACTCAGGAGTGAAATTACTAGGTCATATGATAGTTGTATGTTTAATTTTTTAAGGGACTTTCAAACCATTTTTCAGAGTAGCTGTATCTGTTTACATTCTTACCTGCAGTAGATGAGTGATCCAATTTTTAGGCATCATCACCAGAATTTTATGATATTATTTTTTTTGTTTTAGCCACACTGCTAAGTGCACAGTGGTATCATATAGTGCATTTAACTTGTGTTTCCCTGATAGCCAATTATTTTGAACCGTTTTTAATGTGCTTATTGGCCATCTATATATCCACTTTAATGAAGTATCTGTACTTTCGTTGATTTTTTAATTGGATTTTTTAATTTTTACTGTTGTGCTTTGACAGTTCTATAATTATAGATAATTTAGATACTTTCAATCAGGTATGTGGTTTGCAAATAACTTTTTCCCAGACTGTAGCTTGTGTTTTCATTCTCTTCACATGGCCTTTCTCGGAGAAAAGAATTTTCTTTCAGTACTTGAAAGGTTGTGCCACTTCCTCCTGTTCTTCGTGGTTTCAGATGAGAAATCTGCTGGCATATGAATTGGTATTCTCTCTGGGTAATGTGTTGTTTTTGTATGGCCGCTTTCAGGAATTTTTTTGTCTTTATTCATCAGAAGTTTAATTACAACGTCTTGGCATGCATTTCTTTGTATTTATACTATTTGGAGTTCGCTCAGCTTGTTGAATCTATAGGTCTACATCTTTCACCAAACTTCAGAAGTTTTTAGCTCTTATTTTCTACTTTTTTTTTTTTCAGTTCAGTCTTCTTTCTCTTCCTCTTGGAGGTCCATGATGTGAATATTGGATCTTTTGTTGTTTCACAGATCTCTGAGGTTCTGTTCATGTTTTTTTTTTTTTTTTTTTACAGTTTGTTTAATTGCTGTTCACAGACGCTTGTGTGAATTCATTTGACCCATTCTCAACTTCACTGATTCTGTCCTCTGGTCATCACTGCACTATCATTATATCCAGTGATTTTAAGTTTATATTCTTGTATTTTTCATTTTTATAATATCCATTTTGTTCTTTTTAGTAATTTCTATTCCTTTCTGAGATTCTGTATTTTTTTGTTTCAAGGGAATTTCTAATTGCTGTTTAAGCATTTTTATGATGGCTGCTTTAAAATCTTTGTCAGATAATTCCAATATGAAAGTCATCTGTTGAGATTAGTTGATTACATTTTTAAAAATTCAGGTTGTGATTTATGACAGGTGATTGTTAATTGTGTCCTGGACATTTTGGCAAATATGTTAGGCAAATAGAGGAGGTGCAGATTAGGTAAACTTATCGGTTTCATAGCAGAAATTTGAGGGCATTCTTATCTGATGGACATAGTATTTTTTCTGTGAAACAGAGAGACAGCATAAGAGCCCAGACGCTGGAGTTTGCCATTCTTGGCTACGAACTCCAGCTGTGCTTCTTACCTGCTATTTGACCTTTCGCAAATCACATAATCCTTATATGCCTCAGTTTCCCATGGGAGGGAAAAAACAATAGTGTATATACTCAGAGGGATGTTATGATGATACATTGAAGTGCATTAATATTTGTGAAGTGCTTAGAATCAGGTGTTACATAAATCTTTGGTACATAAAACTTTCTCATAGGGTTCTTGTATTAAATGAAATAAATTTGCTAAGCCCTTTGCTTATCAAGTTGCTCGGTATTCAACATTTAATAAATATTACTATCATTTTCAAACGTGTTCTTTTCAGCCTTTGGCTCTTCCCTTGAAGTAAAAATCATTGATCAAAATTTGCCAAACTCAACTCAGTCCTGTGCCTTTGGTAGAGAGGGTCCAGGCCATAAGCATCTGGAACCAAAGTAGGTAGGAATAGTGGGGATTTAGCAACTGAGTATGAGGAACTCTAAGACGTAGTTCGAGCATCTTCTTCCCTGGGAAGCTTTAGGTGAGTGCCTGGGGCCAACTGAGCTCCCAACCCCCACCCCAACCTCCCTGCCATTCTGCTGCAGAGCTGTTTGCCTGCAGTGCTCTCTGCAACTTTCTGCCCTTCTTTTCCTTAAACCTTAGTGCTCTCAGGGTCATGGTCAGCAGTAAGAGAAGGTTCCAACCTCTTCACGTCATAGTATGGCCTCCGTGTTACAACATACACCCTTTCCCAAAGTAACATGTAAAGTCCCTGAGAAAATTATCGTTTTGAAGTATCTGAAATATGTTCATAGGAGCAGTCAGCTACATCAACTTGAAAAAAAAAAAAGAAAACCCTCATGGTGGTTCTGTTTTGCAACAGTGGAAAAATTATAAAATCTTTCATCACAATAGAAAGGGAATACAAAGAAGAATTAGGAGTGCCATCTTGTGGCGTGAGCTGTTATTACTACTTAGCTACAAAAAGCCACTGATGGGAGCTGTGTGTTTAATGTCCTCAAGAACCAGCCTGAAAGAAATGCTTAAAAATTATTTCCTGAATAAATAAATGCAAGAAGGGGATAGGGATGAAGTGGAAATTTGCTTTGGAAAGTTACGCTGGACGTCATTTTGATAAAACATCTGATGTCCTGTCCTTTGTTGGCTTGGAAATGGTGTTGTTGGAGACATTTTTGCATGCATGCTAAGTCACTTCAGTAGTTTCCAACTCTTTGCAACCCACCAGGCTCCTCTGTCCATAGGATTCTCCAAGCAAGAATACTGGAGTGGGTTGTCATACCTCCTCTGGGGTATCTTCCTGACCAAGGGATTGAACCCAACTCTCCTAAAGTCTCCTGCATTGACAGGTGGGTTCTTTACTACTAGCGCCACCTGGGAAGACCCTTGAGGCATTATTATGTACCTGCAATAGAGAAAATGAGGAATAAGATATTTGCATGAATAAATCAAGGACTACCAATTTTTCCATAATCTGGCCTTGTCTGTGGTAGATGAGTAGAACTATCTGATGGTATTATTCTCTTTCTGTAGGTATCAATGTGCTACAAATTAATAAAGCTTTGAAAGAGCATGAAAAATAGGTTAGCTTCAGAGCTGGTAGGTGTTGTCTGTGTTCCAGAAGGTTGAACTAGATGAAACTGACAATGAATTGTTTTGACCTGTAACGATGTCAACTTCATATGGATTGGATTAATATTTCAAATTAGTTCACTTAACAAATTTCTCTTGGACATGTGAAAGTGAAAGTCATTCAGTCATGTCCGACTCTTTGCAACTCCATGGACTGTAGTCCATGGAATTCTCCAGGCCAGAATACTGGAGTGGGTAGCCTGTCCTTTCTCCAGGGGATCTTCCCAACCCAGGGATCGAACCCAGGTCTCCTGCATTGCAGGCAGATTCATTACCAGCTGAGCCACCAGGGAAGCTCTTTAGACATATATGGGCCTAGATATTGTGCAAGGCCCTGGAGCATACAAAGACAGATGAGACATGAGTCTTGACTTCAAGTATTTTACCATTCAGTGGGAGAAAAGGACACTTAGATTCAGTTCAGTTCAGTTCAGTTGCTCAGTTGCTCAGTGTCTGACTCTTTGCAACCCCATGAACCTCAGCACACCAGGCCTCCCTGTCCATCACCAACTCCCGGAGTCCACCCAAACCCATGTCCATTGAGTCAGTGACGCCATCCAACCATCTCATCTTCTGTCGTCCACTTCTCCTCCTGCCCTCAATCTTTCCCAGCATCAGGGTCTTTTCAAATGAGTCAGCTCTTCACATCAGGTGGACAAAGTATTGGAGTTTCAGCTTCAAAATCAGTCCTTCCAATGAATATTCAGGAATGATCTCCTTTAAGATGGACTGGTTGGATCTCCTTGTAGTCCAAGGGACTCTCAAGAGTGTTCTCCAACACCACTATTCAAAAGCATCAATTCCTCAGCACTCAGCTTTTTTATAGTCCAACTCTCACATCCGTACATGACCACTGGAAAAACCATAGCCTTGACTAGACAGACCTTTGTTGACAAAGTGATGTCTCTGCTTTTTAATATGCTGTCGAGGTTGGTTATAACTTTCCTTCCAAGGAGTATACATCTTTTAATTTCATGGCTGTAATCACCATCTGCAGTGATTTTGGAGCCCCAAAAAATAAAGTCAGCCACTGTTTCCACTTTTTCCCTGTCTGTTTGCCATGAAGTGATGGGACCGGATGACATGATCTTAGTTTTCTGAATGTTGAGCTTTAAGCCAACTTTTTCACTCTCCTTTTTCACTTTCATCAAGAGGGCCTTTAGTTCTTCTTCACTTTCTGCCATAAGAGTGGTGTCATCTGCATATCTGAGGTTATTGGTTTTTCTCCTGGCAATCTTGATTCCAGCCTGTGCTTCCTCCAGCCCAGCATTTCTCATGGTGTACTCTGCATATAAGTTAAATAAGCAGGGTGACAATATACAGCCTTGACATACTCCTTTTCCTATTTGGAACCAGTCTGTTGTTCCATGTCCAGTTCTAACTGTTGCTTCCTGACCTGAATACAGGTTTCTCAAGAGGCAGGTCAGGTGGTCTGGTATTCCCATCTCTTTCAGAATTTTTCACAGTTTGTTGTGATCCACACAGTCAAAGGCTTTGGCATAGTCAATAAAGCAGAAATAGATGTTTCTCTGGAACTCTTGCTTTTTCGATGATCCAGCAGATGTTGGCAATTTGATCCTGGTTCTTCTGCCTTTTCTAAAACCAGCTTGAACATCTTAGATTACATGCCTCTTATTCTACTCATTTCTGTTAAGTGCCAACAGCATTGTTGTTGCTGTTGTTGTTGTTCAGTCACTCAGTCGTGTTCAACTCTTTGTGACCCCATGGACTGCAGCAAGCCACACTTTACTGTCCTTTACCATCTCCCGGAGATTGCTCAAACTCATGTCCAATGAGGCAGTGATGTCATCCAACCATCTCATCCTCTGTTATCCCCTTCTCCTCTTTTGTCCTCCTTCTCCAGTCTTTCCCAGCATCAAGGTCTTTTCCAGTGAGTTGGCTCTTCGCATCAGGTGGGCAAAATATTGGAGCTTCAGCTTCAGTATCAGTCCTTCCAATGAATATTCGGGACTGATTTCCTTTAGGATGGACTGATTTGATCTCCTTGCAGTCCAAGGGACTTTCAAGAGTCTTCTCCAGCACCACAGTTCGAAAGCATCAGTTCTTTGGTGCTCAGCCTTCTTTATGGTCCAACTCTCACATCCTGTACATAACAGTGTTAGGGTAAGCCAAAATCTGTGCATGGGCTACGAGAGCTGTAGGAACACCTAACAATTTGGTGTGGTGGATAAGAGCACAGACTCTGGCTCCAACCTGTCTGAGTTTGAATCCTAGTTGTTTTTGAATCCTAGTTTTGAATCCTACTTACCAATTGAATGACTTTGGGCAAGGTCCTAAACTTCTTAATACCTCAGTTTCCTCATCTATAAATTGGGAGAATACAGTGCTTCCTTCATATGAATGAAGGCAGGATTAAATGAGTTAATATATACAAAACACTTAGCCTAGCTTTTAGTAAGTGCTGTGTAAGTTTTAGCTCTCCACATCATCATCTCTATTGCTACAGAGAAAATATTTGAAGTGTATTTTGTAAGATGACCTAAATTTCACAATTAATTTTTTCAGTTTTTAAATTTAAAAATAAGTTACGTATTGAGGTCCTACTTTCCTTAGTTCCTGCAAAGAATAAGTAGAAACCGTTATCTCCTCCTTTCTATGAAATCATCATCTCCTTCAAGTCAGGGCCTGAGGCAAAAGCTAGAGCAAAGGAACAGGACGATGAAAGGACAGAGGATAGTAGCGCTGGTGTCACTGGACTGTATGGTACATGCGGGGCTGAGAAAAGAGTGAGCCAAGGCCTCGATATTCGAATCTATTCATGTACACACTTGTAAAGGTAAAAACCCCTTCTGCGTTGGCTTGAACAAAATCAGCTGAAAAGTCTGGAAAGAATGTTAACAGATTAAAGGCAAGGGTGTGTCCCACTGTTGGCATATAGTACCTTAAATGTGTGGTCTTTGGATGGATGCTGAATGGTCTGTGTTCTCAAGTGAAATCACCCCTCCATGAAGTATTTTCTATTAAATTGCTTGCTGCTGCTGCATCGCTTCAGTCGTGTCCGACTCTGTGCAACCCCATAGACGGCAGCCCACCAGGCTCCCCCGTCCCTGGGATTCTCCAGGCAAGAACACTGGAGTGGGTTGCCATTTCCTTCTCCAATGCATGAAAGTGAAAAGTGAAAGTGAAGTTGCTCAGTCGTGTCTGACTCCTAGCGACCCATGGACTGCAGCCTACCAGGCTCCTCCGTTGGGGGCCATAGCAAAAGTTCAGAAGAACTACAGAAATGACCTTAATTACCCAGATAACCACGATGGTGTGATCACTCACCTAGAGCCAGACATCCTGGAATTCAAAGTCAAGTGGGCCTTAGGAAGCATCACTATGAACAATGCTAGTGGAGGTGATAGAATTCCAGATAAGTTATTCGAATCCTAAAAGATGATGTTGTGAAAGTGCTGCACTCAATATTCTAGCAAATTTGGAAAATTCAGCAGTGGCCACAGGACTGGAAAAGATCAGTTTTTATTCCAATCCAAAAGAAAGGCAAAGCCAAAGAATGTTCAAACTACTGCACAATTGCACTCATCTCACACGCTAGCAAAGTAATGCTGAAAATTCTCCAAGCTAGGCTCCAACAGTATGTGAACCAAGAACTTCCAGATGTTCAAGCTGGGTTTAGAAAAGGCAGAGGAACCAGAGATCAAATTGCAAATATCTGTTGGATCATAGAAAAAGCAAGAGAGTTCCAGAAAAAACAGCCGCTTCATTGATGATGCCAAAGCTTTTGACCGTGTGGATCACAACACACTGGAAAATTCTTTAAGAGATGGGAATACCAGACCACCTCACCTGCCTCTTGAGAAACCTGTATGCAGGTCAAGAAGCAACAGTTAGAACTGGACATGGAACAAAGAACTGGTTCCAAATAGGGAAAGGAGTATGTCAAGGCTGTATATTGTCATTTCGCTTATTTAACTTATATGCAGAGTACATCATGTGAAATGCTGGGCTGGAAGAAGCACAAGCTGAAATCAAGATTTCTGGGAGAAATATCAAAACCTCAGATACACAGATGACACCACGCTTATGGCAGAAAGTGAAGAGGAACTAAAGAGCCTCTTGATGAAAGTGAAAGAGGAAAGTGAAAGCACTGGCTTAAAACTCAACATACAAAAAACTAAGATCATGGTATCTGGTCCCATCACTTCATGGCAAACAGACAGGGAAACAATGGAAACAGTGACAGACTTTCTTTTCTTGGGCTCCAAAATCCCTGCAGATGGTGATTGCAGCCATGAAATTAAAAGACGCTTGCTCCTTGGAAGAAAAGCTATGACCAACCTCAGCAGCATATTAAAAAGCAGAGACATTATTTTGCCAACAAAGGTTCGTCTAGTCAAGGCTGTGGATTTTCCAGTAGTCATATATGGATGTGAGAGTTGCACCATAAAGAAAGCTGAGCACTGAAGGATTGGTGCTTTTGAATTGTGGTGTTGGAGAAGACTTTTGAGAGTCCCTTGGACTGCAAGGAGATCCATCCAGTCAATCCTAAAGGAAGTCAGTCCTGCATATTCATTGGAAGGACTGATGGTGAAACTGAAACTCCAATACTTTGGCCACCTGATGCGAAGAACTGACTCCTTAGAAAAGACCCTGATGTTGAGAAAGACTGAAGGCAGGATGCGAAGGGGATGACAGAGGATGAGATGGTTGGATGGCGTCACCAACTCAATGGACATGAGTTTGAGTAAGCTTTGGGAGTTGGTGATGGACAGGGAAGCCTGGCATGCTGCTGTCCATGGGATTGCAGAGTCGGACTCGACTGAGTGACTGAGCTGAACTGAACATAGCAAAATTATTGACAGCTAAGAGGTAAGATTATAAGCATTAACTGTTCCTTAATATGAACAGTCCAAATTTTACTTTGTTTGTAATGCCTTAGTCAACACACAATATGTTATAGCTTGATTTTACAAAAAGTGGATATTGTTCATCATTTGATTGTTTAGTATTTCAAAATTGTTGGGTTACTGGGAAGTTGTTATTGGCATTTAATATTTCATAAAATATGCCAGTGGGAACAATGGCATGTTTGATCCCCCCTCCATTGCCACCTACTTGGTCTCTGAAACTTGGGGAACCCATCTGCTTTTACCATTAATAAGTCAAACCTTACTCCTCTGTCCTGTAGGGGCCCAGTGAGACCAGGATTTCTCTGGAAGGCCCTCATGTGACCTCACTGGAAGAGACAGCATTTATGCATTAGGACTAATTCCCAGGCACTGTACAGACTATGGGAAGCACAGGCCATAAGGATGGACTAACTAGTTCCATGGTTCTATTTGTAGTAACTTGCTTCCTGGAACCCTGATCCCTCTTTAAATTTTATGAGACTACTATCATTTGCTTTTGCTGAGTATCAACTGATCATCTCTTTCGTTTTTTAGTGAGGCCATTTTTTTTTTTTTTGAGCTAAATATAGACCAGCCATCACCTTCAACTTACAATGACACAGCAGTTAGCTCAGTGCAGAAATAGTCTTCTATGCTGCCATGGTTTGAGCACACTATATATATGTTCATATCTAGCTTTGCCAGCAAGACTCCATGAATGACATTTTGTGTAGATTTGTGTTAGGGACAAATAGTATGAGAGGTAACACTGACCTAACACAAGATCTAATTGCAGTTAGAGTACTTCGTGGATTTTAAGTTTCCAAAGCTGTTAAATAGGTCACAGAGGTAAAAGGAAAAGTGGCCAAAACCATAGTGGATCAATTTGTAATAGAACTGGAGATTCTCATTTGTGATCCAGCTAGCAGAACATGCCTTTGAGGACAAAATGAGTCCTAATCTCTGGCCATCTTTCCGTCTTTGCAGCTCACTCACTAAACTAGCAAAGTTTGCTCAAATGCCAATGTTAAGCATGGCTGAAAAAGGCATGGAGTTAATGGACTGACACAGAGAATAAATAATAACTAAAAATAAACAGTATCAAAATTCTGTCAGGATAAAATCTTTGCTCTTTGTGAAAGTGAAAGTGTTAGTTGCTAAGTCATGTCCAACTCTTTGCGACCCCATGGACTGTAGCCTACCAGGTTCCTCTGTCTATGGAATTCTCCAGGCAAGAATACTGGAATGGGTTGCCATGCCCTTCTCCAAGGGTCTTCCTGACCCAGGGATCGAACCCAGGTCTCCTGCATTGCAAGCAAATTCTTTACCATCTGAGCCAAGGGTGCTATAATTTGAGAGTACAAATTCAGCACTGATGGTGAGATGTAAGTTTTCGAGTTCCCTACACTTGCCTTTCCCCTAAAAGTTAGTCCTTTGTTCTAGACAATCTTGTTACAGTTTGAAAGAAGGGAAGACTATAGAATATTTCTCCAGATTTAGAAATAATGCCAAACAGTAGACATGATAGTAATGTTAGCAGCTCCAATTTTTGGAACGTCTACTCTGGTTACGTGCTTAAAATGTGTTAGGCTTAGTTCTTCTAAATTCCTTAGGCATAGTACTTTTATTCTCCTTGTAATAGTTGATAAACTTCCCTTTTAAAAAATTATCAATGTATGTTTTCTCTGAAAGCACAAAGTCAAAACCTAACCAATCAATAACAAAAATGAAGGCTCTCTCCACTTTTCACTTTAAATGGATCTGTTACCACAGCCTCCACAGATTTTAGCAACCCAACCTCGATGTTGCTAAGCCACCTGTTGTGAAAAGCTGACTCATTTGAAAAGACTCCGATGCTGGGAAAGATCGAAGGCAAGAAGAGAAGGGGAAGACAGAGGATGAGATGGTTGGATGGCATCACCAACTCAATGGACATGAGTTTGAGTAAACTCCGGGAATTGGTGATGGACAGGGAGGCCTGGCGTGCTGCAGTCCATGTCGGACTGACTAAGAGTCGGACACGACTAAGCGACTGAACTGAACTGAACCTAGATGTTCTAAACCCTTTCAAACTGAGTTTGCTCACTTTCTTTCAGAGAGATACACTTCTTTCTCTTCTAGAATCATGACAGCCTCCTTTCTCCCTGTCTTCACCATGAATGTCAGGAAAGAATGAGAGATTGTTCCCAAGCTTATCTATTAATTACTGCCTCCAATGCCCTGGACTTTTTTTTTTTTTTTTTGAAGGTATAGTCATAGGACAGTTTGACTATCCCATAGCTGTTCATACAAAGGCATCACATGTGCAATTGCTAATAAAAATAAATGATGTCGAGGGAAATTTGAATTTCAGATGAGCAACAACAATATCTGAAACATTGCATGGGTCATACTTATACAAAAAACAAATTTACTGTTATCTGAAATTCAAATTTCACTGGGCATCCTATATTTTATCTGGCAATTCTCAGTGTTGTTTATCATTTCCAAGTTATATAAATAAAATGCAGCTGCTGCTGCTAAGTTACTTCAGTTGTGTCCGACTCTATGCGACCCCATAGACGGCAGCCCACCAGGCTCCCCCGTCCCTGGGATTCTCCAGGCAAGAACACTGGAGTGGGTTGCCATTTCCTTCTCCAATGCATGAACGTGAAAAGTGAAAGTGAAGTCACTCAGTCGTGTCCGACTCTTAGCGACCCCATGGACTGCAGCCTACCAGGCTCCTCCGCCCATGGGATTTTCCAGGCAAGAGTACTGGAGTGGGGTGCCATTGCCTTCTCCATCATACAGTCCCTTCTGAGAGCCAAACTCAAGTTAAGTTCTGGGAATACAGAGATGGATGGTGCATAGTCACTTCCTTCTGGGATAGCAGCGTCTGGTCAAGGACCAGGAAGTCAAGAGATCATAATGATCTGTGCCATGAAACAGGGTGTGCCCTGTGCATGGTGAGCATCCCAAGAAAGGTGGACACTTTCAGCCTGGCGGCATGAGCTAAGCAGCCCTTCTCAGAGAAATTGTGGCTGGATAAGAATCCACATGGAAGAACAGAGTTAGTGAGGCAGACACGGGTTGAGGAAAGAGAAAAGACGTTCCAGGCGGAGGAGGGTAAAGCAGATGCAGAGGTGTGAGATCGCATGCCAGGCTTTGGAAATTCTAGATACTCATTTCAGCTGTAATGAGAGTGGGGAATTAGCACGTTCCAAATCATCATCTCTACGGAGAGTGGATTTGGGAAACACTGGATTAAACTGTGCCCTGGAGGGTGATTTGGTTCTTTGCTCTATTTCTCTCAG
Source organism: Bos indicus (assembly GCF_029378745.1). Taxonomy (NCBI): domain Eukaryota; kingdom Metazoa; phylum Chordata; class Mammalia; order Artiodactyla; family Bovidae; genus Bos; species Bos indicus. Next base: position 22,733,708 of record NC_091789.1, on the reverse strand, counting down.
TGCCTAGAATAGTGACTGATAAATACTAAGCACTCAGTACGCATTTCATTAAAGGAATGAACCAACAAGTGATTGGCAGGACTTGTCAGAACCTTTAGTAGGCTAATGTATGTTACAGATGTCAAAAGAGGGGTATAGTATGCAGAGTTGCCACCTTTGACCACATAACTTTTTTTTCACCAAATATTACATTTTCAGAGTCTGTTGTTGTTTTGGAGTACGTTTGACAAAATCATGTTCTACAGAAGACCTGCAAATGAATAGCTACATGAATGAATATAGAGTGAGAGAAATCCAGTATAAGATTTCAGGGATTACATTTAGGGACAATGATGTTCAACTTTCTCAGTAACTGGATGGTTGGTTGCAGGTGGGCAGCACGGGTCACCAGATGCAAAGAGAGCTGACCCTAGTCTCAGGGGGTTTTGCAAGGCCTTTTCAGGGACAATAACTCATACTTTTTCCTTTTCTTTATTTACAAGTCAGATTATACTCCAACTAATCAGGATAATACGCAGCTTCCCTAAGGAGCAAATGTTCCCACAGCAATGCTAATCTCTGAAACAGTTGTCTCAAAATGATCACAGTTAGCATTTGTCAAGTGCTAACTTTGCATCACACATTTTCTACATTTTGTCTCCTTGATTTTCCATGGCAGTCACAGGCATGATGATGCTACAATAATGATTACTTACTGAGTGTTTAAATCTGTGTCAGGCACTGGTCTAAGCAAATGTTACAAACATTATGTCATTCATGCTTCATAACAACTTGATCTATTTCAAATAAAACTGAGGCACAGAGAGGTTTGGTAACTTGTGCCAGGTCACACAGCTAGTAAGTGTCAGAGCAAGGACTTGAACCTGAATCTATCTTACACTAAAGCCCACATGCTTAACCGCCCCACCACATTGCTATCAGAGCTACTGTATATGGTTCCTTTCAGTGTATAACTAAAGAGGAGTTGAATCCAACTCCTGTGTCCACAAAGACACAGGAGAAGATTATCTTGAAGAATAAAATCCTAACCTCAGTAACTACCGTGAAATAGTATCCATTTATGACTGCATGCCAAGTAGCCATGGCTTGAGTATGTCTCATTGCTCTCTGTGACAGAGAAGCTTGATGACAGTGTTATTGGACGAGAACAGTCAGCTGAGCTGTGCTCCTTGCTGAGTCATACCTGTCAGCTGACGCAAGATGTTGGCTCCCGCGGTGTCACACAATTAGACACCACCTGGGACAGAACCAAACCAAGCAAGTCAGGGCACCACCATGCTGGACCCCAAACTGCGCGGTCCTTCCTACACTTCCCACAGGAGTTCGAGGCTTCCACAAATCTGCTTCATGCCTTTTTTCACATAGACCAAAATAAAAGGAAGTGGGCTGACAGGGAGAATCAATAAGATGTCACCTCCTAGGCTGTTGGCACGGAGACTGGCCACTAGCAAGATTTTTTTTAAACTATCCTACCTACTCTTGCTTTCTGAACATAAAAGCACTTATTCCCAACATTGCCTAGTCTTGTAGATGAGTTAGTATGAATGGCATGTTTCAACAGTTTGTAGTAAAGTATTTGCATATACAGAAGATTGCACATATAATTAATGATTAAGGTTTATACACTGAGCACACTTAAGTAATGACCACCTAGATGAAAGCATTACCAGCACTCCAAGAAGCATCACTCTGGTCCTTAGCTTCTAAGGGAAACCTCTATCCTGTTTGTGAACAGCATAGATGTTAAAAGAAACTAAATGTCAGACAGGAAATGTGGACCATCTGATTCCAGACATTTTATTTTGTTTTTTATACATCAGGTGATGCATGCCTAAAAACTACAAAACTTTCCAAATTCCATAGAGAGAAGAAAGTTTCTAGTTTTAAAGAAGTGTTTGATGGTGTCTGAAGATAAAATGATAGATACCTAAATGTGCATGGATGCTCAGTTGTGTCCAACTCTTTGCAACCCCATGTACTGTAGCCCTCCAGGCTCCTCTGTCCATGGAATTTCCCAGGCAAGAATACTGGAGTGGGTTGCCATTCTCTTCTCCAGGGGACCTTCCTGACCCAGGGATCAAATCTGCATCTCCTGTGTTGGCAGGTGAATTCTTTACCACTGAGCCACCAGGGAAGCCCTTAGATACCTAAATAGCCAGGCCTGAAAGGGTGGCCATGGTGGTGGAGAGGGGCGGTGGGTGATGCCAGGTTTCAGTGACAGTATTCCTCATGGGGCTGATGGCAGTTGTGAACTTAAAGGGCTAAGGACCAAGTCCCAAACATCTGTGGCTTTGCAGTCCCCCTATAGGCCCCTTTTCTGGCAGGTATTTCCACAGAGGAGGCTGCCAATGAGGAAGCTTAGTTGGTTAGCTAGTGTGGGTCTTAAATGCAACCAGGTGTTATGGGACCAAGATGTCCCTTGGCTGTGCTAATACAATCACTGCCAGGCTCTGCACTATATCTCAAGTTTATGATGCTCCAAATTCCCTTGGCAATTATTATCCCTTTACACTAATGAGGAAACTGATGGTCAATAAGGTTAAATGTCCTGGCCAAGGTCATACAATTTGTAAATAACTGGACCAGGATGTCTGTGTCTGTTTTGACTACAACTTCTGCTTGTAGCCTTCCTACTCCAAGCTTGAAACACCCCTTAGCTTTCCAAAGAGTTGCTTTCTTGGGGAATTCTTGACTGTGACCCCCAAATTTAAAGTTGATGCCTTGGATTTCTGCTCTTTGGGGGATGGTTAAGAAGGAATTTTCAGGGCATCAGAATGATCATTGATCACATTATTTACTACTGATGATACCGAAGAAAGATGAAAGTATCCGTTAGGACTTCACTTCTCAAAGTCTGGTTCGTGAACCCATAGCCTGAAAGGATCCCTAGCCTTCTGTGTGAGAATTTGCATTTTACCGAGATATCCCGGGGATTTGTACCCACATGAAAGGTTGAGAAGCATAGTTGAATGCCCAAACACCACATTCTGTGTACTCTGCTCAAAGTGGATTTATAGGGAGCTTATATCTGTCTTGGGTAAAAGACTTGGAAAATAGGAGTGAGATTTTACTGTCATTTCAAGAGGTAGAAAAGGAAGCTGCCTTCTCACTGAGGCAGTGGGAAGATGCAAGAAATTATAACAGAAACAACCTCCCTCGTTCACTTTACAGGAACGTGCTGTCATTAGCATTGATTGGATTTACAGTATTCACACACCTGCTGGGGAAAACAGACACCTTAATTTGTTGCAGTGTAAGGAAACATCAGCCATCTCAGCTCTGCCTTTTCAGACATTATAAATCACATGCAATGTCAGAAAGCTATTTAAATTCCTTTAACATGGCCTGCATTATTTGGGTTTGAATAGCATTCTGGCTAGCAACAGAAAAAAGAGATTTGCCCTGAAATTATGTCATTGGGAGGTTGAAACTGTTACTCTGAAAGGACCTGCTACTTGGACCTGCTATCCAAGTTCTTGCAGATGTTAGCCTTCAGGAACTTTTGCTCTGTGAGATGATGAAGTTGATATCCTCTAAAATAAAATACATCCCAGAGTCATTCATTCATTTATCCAATAAGTGTTTATTCTTCATCACCCACTATGTAGTGGGCACAAATCTAGATACTAGACAAAATGGTGACCAGACCCTTGTTCTCATGGATGAGACAGACATTTGACAATTAATACCCACTTTACACTTTTAAAAATGTATGTACTGGTGTCAAATGCTAGTCCATAGAGGCACAGGATGCTGTTGGGAGGGTGGTGTTCCATAAACCAGTTGTGTGGATACAGGGGTAGGGTTAGGAAGAACTTTCTGGAGAAATGACATTCAAACTAAGGTCTGAAGAATGAATAAGAGAAGAATCAAGATGCCAGAGTCGTTGGTCATGGATCTCATTTCCTCCCACAAATACATCAAAAATACATCAACGAATGGAGCAGTTCTCGTAGAACACCTACCAAAAACCAGCAGAAGTCCTCAAATACCTAAAAGGACAAGACAGATGAAAGATAGGTAAAGGAGGCAAGAGTAGAGTGGGGGAGGGCATTTCACTCCCACCTGGGGAAATAGCACATGCAGAGTCCCTTAGGTAGGGAAGAACATGGAACATTCAAGGATCTGAAACAGGTCCATGAAGGCTTAAGAGTAGACAGAGAAAGAAGAATTGAATATAAGCCAGATCATGCAGGGTCTTGATAGCCATCTTGGGAGAGGTGATGCTATCTCTGGGGCAATGGGGAGACTTGGAAGGGTTTTTAGTAGCCTCAAAGAGATTATAACTCATTCCAGGTCTCACAGATGCAGAGGCAGAGTGGGAATTCAAATCCAAGCCCATCTAACTCCTGAACCAGCTCTCTTAACCATGACAGCATGGCTTTTGTCTATTTTCATGCAGCTGTTTTTTTTCTGAAATCGCCTTCAAGCCATCTCTAACTCACATTCTATTCCTTGTTTTGTCTCTTGGGTTCTTTCTGCCATATAACAATTGGGCATGGGATCAGGGTACCTGGCATGGTACCACTGAGACTAGGGAATCTGATTTTCCATGTCAAATAAGCTGGTGGAGTGTATACTAGAGGACAGGATCATATAATCCCACCTGGACAAAGGCAGCACATGTACTTAGTTTCTGTAAGGGGAAGCCATGCTTAATAGATCTGACAGTTTTGAAAGGGTGACGAAGCAAGTGAACAGAGGAGAGACAGTACATATAATAATCATCACACTGGCATGTGAGGCACTTTTACTTTTGCATTTAAAAAGCACTTTGGGCTAGCTAATTGTTTCGGAGTCCAAACTCATAAAGCTTGGCCAGTCAACTGAGAGACAAACTGTTGGGTCAAGGAGTGGTGGCTTTATTAGGAAAGCCAGCAGGCTGAGAAGATGGTGGACTAATGTCCTAAAGAACTGTCTTGCCTGGGTTTGGATGCTAGTTTCTTTATTGTACAAAGAAGAGCAGGTGAGAAGTTAAAGTAAAAAATTCACTAAGTTGTTGCAAATATTTCCTAGTTCCCACCAAAATATTTCTTAGGTCCTGCCAGACTCCAGAAGAGATATTTTAATTTCTTCTTTCCTGCAGCCATTCATAGGCCTATTCAGAATGTTTCCTGTGAGCTAAATAAAGATATTTTAGCTTAATGTTCCAGGCATAGGAGTCAGGGTCCTGAGAGATTGACTATTATGCCTCCTTTAAGCTACTGGCAACATCCCTTTAGTCATTAACTTGTAGCAAAAGCAATAGGGTACAAAGGTTCAAATGAAAGAAATAGATCCAATATGGAGTCAGATTTGTTCTTCCCTGTTACATAATTGGAGCTTTCCAGGTGGTTCAGTGATAAGAAATCTGCCTGCCAATGCAGAAGAGATGGCTTTGATCCCTGGGTCAGGAAAATCCCCTGGAGAAGGAAATGGCAGCCTGCTCCAGTATTCTTGCCTGGAAAATCCCATGGACAGAGGAACCTGGTGGGCTGCAGTCCATGAAGTCACAGAGTCAGACATGACTGAGTGAGTGAGCACATAGGCAGGCACATGAGACATAGTTATTCTCACACTGGACTGCTATGTACACTAAATGGGGTAACATATTATTAATTCATTTTGCCGATAAGGAAAGAGGCTCAGCAAGGTCCCAGGATTTCTCCAGTTTACATATTAAGCAAGTGGTGGAACTAATATCCAAAGGAAGATCCCCATACCTCTTACATTTGTAACTACTTTTTTTTTTTTTTTTTTTGCCATTCAGTGGCTTAGTACATGTTTATTGTATTGAGTAGATCCTTGCCATTATTGTGAAGGAACCGATTGAAAAGAGGAGAAATAGCCATCTCTCACAGGCCCCAGATTTCCTTCCAGTCTCTGTGTTGCCTTTTGAATTCCCAAGAAGGTGCATTTAAACCCATCATCTAATTTGATCCCTACAAAAGTCTTAAGATAAAGGTACAGTTAATAGCATTTTATAAAAGAGATTATCGGAACACTAAGAAAGAGGTTGAAAAACTTTTTCCATAAAGGGCTAGGCAGTAGTATTTTAGGCTTTGCAGCCTCTGCTCCAATGATTCAATTTTGCCACTGTAGTTACAAGGCAGCCACAGACAATATGGATGGCCATGGCCTTGTTCCAAGAAAACTTTGCTTAAGGACCTTGAAGTTTGTGTCACATAATTTTCATGTATCATGCAACATTATTCTTCTTTTGATTTTTTTCAACAATATAAAAATGGAAAAAACAGTCTTAGCTTGTAGCTGGGCCAAAACAGATGACAGTGGGCTGTGTGTGACCTTTGGGCCATAGTTGGCCAACTTCAACACTAAGAGGACCAGCAGCAGGCCTAAGGGTGCCCACCTAGGAACTGTTGTACCACTTTTTAAAAGTTGAGTGTTTCCCTCAGCAAGGTATAGAGGTTTTCCCTATACTTTAATTTTATTTCAGGTGGAACAACAGAATTTGATTTTATTTCACTAGTGTATCAAAGGGTTAATTACACCTGCTTTTATCTGGAAAAGCTGCCATGATTCCAGTGACCCAGGTTCAGGGTTGACATGCTTTCTAATCATAGTTGGTTCCTGTGCTGCTGGGCTGTCCAGGTGGGGCCTGGATCTGAGGCTTCCTGGGCAGAGGAAGGGGTTTCTCAGCTCATGGTACAAGCTACAAACACAGCAAATGCTACTCAAGCAGGGGGCAAGAGGCTCGTTTGGGACAACTGGATCCAAAGAAGTGATGGTGTCTTTCTTTTCTCTGTGCCTTGGGCACGGCGTGGGAAGCAAGGTAGCTGACTGGTAACCACTTGCTTCTTTCTAAAGAGCCACCAGCTGACAGTGTGAGCACTTACTATGCTTCTGTTTCCCCAATTCAGCCATTTCTCCAGTTGTTTTTTCTCTGCCCAATACATAAATGCAAGCGTGACATGTTGTCCCATGGTTGAGGATGTATTCTTAGCACTGGATGCAGCTCAGAACTGCAATTTACCATGTGGGCAAAGCATGCAAGGCCTTGTTTGACAGCTGGTGAATTCACAGCAGGGAGGGGGTGGTCCACCCAAGGAAGAATGCCAACTCTTCAGTGTCCTCCAAAGTCGCTCCTCATGTTAAGGTTCATGATTTAGGATCAAGGATAATACTATGATTAAGGATGCTAACTAACTGTTACCAGAACATTCAGTTCCCAAATCAATGTTGACTTTAAGGTCTTAGCATCCAATTATCATTCTTGCTGTACAGGAGACACCGTCTTACAGATACAACATCCATGCTTTTGTGCACAAGCAAATGTAGTAGATGTGACATGGAAGGATTGCAGATACTCATGGAGTGAGCCATGTATCTGTCCCCAAACCAGCAAAGATACACAGGTTCCCAGCTAGAAGTCTAGGTATTAAGGACAATGTCGAATAGGGGAAGCACTTCAGACTTGTAAGATGTATGTAAGTATATGTATGAACAAGATATAACATATACTGCATATATGATATGTGTAATGTATATTTATATTATATAGCTAGGTAGACTGACTATAACTAGAGAAAGTAGAGCCCTCTGCTTGACTCAAAGCAAGTTTGGGGAAAAAACAGGTTTATGTTTATGTATATATCCATATGTACATTATGGATATATACATATATGTTAATGTATATACATTATATAAAATATATATGTGTGCTTAATCACTCAGTCACGTCTCTTTGCAACCCAATGGACTGTAGCCTACCAGGCTCCTCTGTCCATGGGGATTCTCCAGGCAAGAATACTGGAGTGGGTTGCCATGCCCTTCTCCAGGGGATCTTCCCAACCCAGGGATCAAATCTAGGTCTCCTGCATTGCAGATGGATTCTTTACCATTTGGGCCACCAGGGAAACCCTAAAATATATATACAATGTAATATATATACATCTATATTTTATATTATATATACATGTACATATTTTTTCCAGGCTGTCTGTAAGCCAAGCAGGGATTCCATTGTCTCTAGTTATGATGAGATAGAATTAAAAACTCAGTCATTTTGGGAAATATTTCTCTATAAATCCAGAATACCTTCCAGGGCTCTCTAGTTGGCTATGAAAACAATTCTATTAACTTGTGAGTAGCCATACAAGGCTTAGAAACCCAGAGTCTGAGAGTACTCCAGAACTGAATGTACAGGATGAGGCCTGGTAGCCAGTTCTGCTACTAAAGGTGTATTGATTTGGGGGACCTCATTAAGTGGCCCTCATTTTGGACCTGGGATCCAGAGTTCCTGGACCTTCTTATGAAGGGCATGTTTAAGCCAGATTAGGGAACTCAGTTAGCTTGTGATCCAGGTCCATATTAGCTATCATTATTACCACTATTCTATGCCAGACAGTTGCATTAGGTACAGTTTTATGCATTAGTTCACTTCAGTTCAGTTCAGTCACTCAATCATGTCTGACTCTTTACGACCCCATGGACTGCAGCACGCCAAGCCTCTCTGTCCATCACCAACTCCCGGAGCTTACTCAAGCTCATGTCCATTGAGTCGGTGATGCCATCCAAACATCTCATCCTCTGTCGTCCCCTTCTCCTCCTACCTTCAATCTTTCCCAGCATCAGGGTCTTTTCCAGTGAGCCGGTCCTTCGCATCAGGTGGCCATAGTATTTCACTAATCCTCACAATAAGTACAGGAAGTAAGTGCTATGATTGTCATCCCCATTTTACAGTGAAGAAACAGGCACTAAAAGGTTAAGTAACTTGCCCCCATTCACATCTAATAAGAGGTAGAGTCAAGATTCATACCCAGACAGTGTGACTTCAGATATTACCAAGATCTTAACCCAGTCCCCACACTACCTCCTCAGAGGACAAAATCTGAGCTCTTCCTGTCCTGCAGGTGGTGAAGGAATGGGATACATTTGGAGAAGAATGTAGGTTCTGGATTTCATCAGCCAGCTAAGTCATTTGCTCTTCACCTGAATTCCAAAATCCTAGTTCTCATAAGAATGGATGAAAGTCAAAGTAATTCACTATCCTTTGTTCGGGCTTCCCTGGTGACCCAGATGGTAAAGAATCTGCCTGCAATGCGAGAGATCTGGGTTTGATCCCTGGGTGAGGTAGATCCCCTGGAGGAGGAAATGGCAACCCACTCCAGTATTTTCATCTGGAAAATCCCACGGACAGAGGAGCCTGGTGGGCTACAGTCCATAGGGTCGTAAAGAATCAGACACAACTGAGTGACTAACACACCACTCCCCTGACGCTTATTTATTTATATTTATCCTTTGTTCAGACTCTCATTTCACAAGTATTTGTTGTATGTGCTGGGCCTGTAAGTAGAGATTTTACTGGAAGTAACATTGATGAAACTCTTCCATGTACACTTGGTTATCAAGTCAAAGGACATGGAAAAGTCATAAACATGCAAGTGTTACCTGTAGACATGTGACCAAATGAGACTTCCACACATGAGTGTCTAGAGCTGGGCTATCCAAAAAGATAGGCATGTAGGCACATGTGGCTAGTTAAGTTTAAGTTATCTGTAATTAAATGAAGTTAAAAATTCAGTTCTTCAATCCCACTTGCTACACTTAATTGCTCAATGGCCATATCTAACTTGTGGCTACCATACTGGACAGCAAAGATTTAGAATATTTCCATCACTGCAGAAAGTTCCATTAGACAGCACTGATCTAAAGAGAAAAGAAGGAAGGAGAAGAGTAGTGTTCACAGAATCTTGAGTACCACCAACAATGAGGAGTTTGAAGTAGAAAATGGAGCCCTTAAGGAGATAGGAGAGGAGATGGAGAAGCTGGAAAGATAAACTGGATAATGTGGGGTCAGGAAAGCCAAGAGTGGGGGAATATCCAAGAACCAAGTGTGGTTCTTAATGTCAGGTGTTGGCAAACAGATCTTTTGAACTTAAGAGTTGAAAAATACCATCTGGATTTGATAAATAGGAGGAAACTTGGTGCCACCTTAGTGAGCACTGATGGTGGGGCAGCTTTATCACAAACATCATACTGGACAGTGGAACAATCCACCACTGCTCTCAAGTCCCGTGAGGCAGACATCACACTATTCATTTTTGAGAACCCGACTTACCACCAGCTTTAACAGTGTAGAGGGCAGCGTGCCTCCTGGCTAGCCTGCTGCCTCAGTGGCCCTTTCTAAGCTTTCAGCCTTGAATATCTCCAAAGCTGTTCCAGGAATGGTGAAGTGCTCACAGCTCTAGAGGAGCAGTCCTATTTCATTCAAAAGTTATGACCGAGTTTGATAATGAGAGTAAAAAATCATGTCTGTGACCTTTGTCACAGGCATAAGTCATCATTAATAAGAACTGAATGGCAGGTGAAGGAGGACCAGGTGGCATGGCAGAGAATATTAAACCTCAAGGGCCATAAAAAGCATGAGCAAGGGCCCTTCAAGTAGACTTAAATGAACCCTCTGGGGTTCTTTCTGGCACACTTAACATGGTAATTCTGCTGAGATCAGAGCCAGAGAGGAACATAAATCTGCATGTTCAGGATTTTGACCCACAGTCTGATAGTGCGATGCGTGTCCAGACATGTGTTCTTAGAAGCTGAAAGAAAGCTGAGCTTTCATGTTGACCTGTCCTTGTTCCATTGTCCCAGCTTTTTCTTTCTTGTAGCTTTCTAGGCACATTTTACGGTGGAGTGTGAGAGGGCTGGGGTTCACACAGTTTAGATATGGGTTCTAATCCAGCCTTGCTGTTGACTTAGTGACCTCAGTGCTGAAGTCCCACTGGAGGCCCTGACAGTAACTGAACTGGAGACTGGGTTGTGGTGGGGTGGCATGGTAGCCCTCAGACTTCTCATCTGCAATGAGTTGTCTGTTAATTTCTTTTCTTTTGGCCACACTTTCCAAGACCTTTCCCCACCCACATTGGCAGTGGGAGGAGTGTTCTGGAATCTCGGTTCTCTAAGGGGGCTGCAACCTTGACATGCCAAGCTAACACCAGGGTAGGCTTGAGATGGCTGCCTGCTCCCTCTTTGCAAGAATCAACACTGGAATGGGATGGTTAATGTAAAGAAACCACTGTCAGACACTTGCAAAGGGTTTTCTAATCCTTGCCTTTCTCTTTCGGCACAAGTGTGCACACATATGCACATGCACACAGCTGCTCAAACCCCAGAGCAGTGCCTTGCTGCTTGTTCAGCCCAGGATGGACACAAGGAATTGCTGAAGGAGAGCAGATGTGTGACAAGAACTATGATGTCAGAAACTTTGATCTGGATTAAATGTGCATTGTTTATCCTCTCTTACACAAGCATCTCTAAGATTAATAATGGTTGCTGAGGTAGGCAGAGTTTCAGGGACCTGACCATTCCTTTAATTATAACCATTATCTCCCCACTTCTCCCCACCCACCTTCACATGCCCCAACAAGGCACACAGAGTTCCTAGCCCAGTTCCTAGCACACAGCAAGGACTCATCAAAGGCCAGGTTTATTCATGAAGTAACTGTGCTGATCATTGTTATGAGAAGAAGGGGAATACAGGATCCTAACTTTCAGAATTAGCCGGAACAATTGCCATTTATTGAAGTCCTGTTAGATTTCAGCTGCTTTATTAGAATCATCTCCCCTTAGCCTCCTGATAATCTTGCAGAGCTCCAGTTTACAGAGGAAGAACTGAAGTTTAGAGAGGTGACATAATTGCTCCAAGTCACATCTCTCCTAACTGGTGGAGTCGGTCCAGGTCTCAGATTCTGGAGGTTGTACCCTTTCCTCTTATACACATCACACTCAAGAAGTAGGACAGAGAAAACAATGAGGAAGCCAGGATCAGGCCCCAGAGTGAGGCCAGCAGGGCTGCAGAGAGTAGTGTTAAAGGTCATCCTGTTCCCCTGGTGACCTCGGGCTTGGGATCAGTGAGCTAGGCCATTGTAACCGCTCCACACGCTTTCTTTCTCCTCAGCCCATATGCGAACTTCACTCTCCCTTTGTTCGCTAATCCAGAGAACAGCATACTTGAGGTGTCTGCGGGAGCCATGCCCTGCTTTGCTTACTATTAATAGCTCTCTCTCAGCCAGTTGCCATAAATGGCATTTTACAGGAAAGATGACCAGTTTGAAATAAGCCCTAAGGAGCTGTCAGGGCACCAATATTCACTTGGTGTTTGCAGGGTTCCCCATCTATTGCAAAAACTTAGGTGTGTTGAGATCCTGAAGCAAAAGTGGGTCTATCAGTTTCATGATGTCATCCCCAGTCTTATTCTGGGTGTCTATGGTTAAGCAGACATTTGCATCTTTACCTATGAATCGAAAGCCAACAGTGACTTTGACCAACCAGCAGTGAAAACTGAATGCAGGCAGCATGCGGTAAACCTGTCTACCCTCTCATCACGAAAGGGCTATGATGTGCTCTTGGCTATGGATTGGCCTTCAAGAGTTAATGTGCAGCCAGGAGACCTGCCTGCTGTTCCCGCTGGCCTGCCAGCACAGTTGTATTAAAGTGAAGTAGGTGCAGACCATCCTAAGATGATTCAAAAGGGGGGGGGGGCCTCAATTTATTCACATGAGCTGCTTTCATTATTTTCCATTAGTATATAGCCAAATCATTGATTGTGGATCTATTATTTACTTAGCATAAATGAAATGACTGTTATAGAAGATAGAATGCATATATTGATTTTGGCTGCGTCCTTTAACAAGGATAAATGATTTTACTTCAGAGAGTTTTTGTAATCAAAACTTGCTTCAAGAGCTGCAGGACCACAATGCTTCAGGGCCAGCTGCAGTTTAAGGAGGGAACATGTGATATGCCAAGGGATTTACATTTCCTGTGTGAGAGGAGGGTAAGTCCTGTTCATCTCAACCTTTCTCTGGTGATAACTGAGAAGGGAGAGTCTAAGAGCCAAGAAATCAGAGCCAAAGTGTTACATGGTATCTGCCTTTGAAGCTGCATTTGCAGGGACAGCACAAGAACAGTATAGCCCACTGGAGTCTTTAACTGACCTGGTTCAAATCTCGCCCGACTACTTTTTAGATGCGTGGTGCTGGGCAAGTCCATTAACCTGTCTTTTTATGATGTCAGAAATGGGTGGGGTAACGGGACCAACTTCACGACTTTGCCAAAGCCATTGAATGAGCTCTTCTGGGTAAAGTACCTTGCCCAAAATCTGGTGGAGGGCAGGTCCTCAAATCTGCTTTGTCCACTCCCCACCCCTTGTCTGTTTTCTCAGGCTTCCACATCTCCTTGCCCATCTGTCCCTGCAGTGCTCAGTACCTGTCTTCCTCAGCAGTCTGAGCATTTCAAGGTCAGGGATTACCCATTTGGCCCTTTCTGGTGGCCTTCGGCCTCCATTCCTTTGACAACTCACTTTTGACTCACACTCATTTCTAGGCATAGAAGAGTTCACAGAGAGTGGTGGCTGGCTCCTCGTCATGCTTGCCTGACATTTTCATGATGACTGAAAGCAATCACAAGACAGTTATTTTTAGATTTTCTCAGAAACCTAGTGAGGTGCCACACTGGATTGAAATTCACCTCTACATGTATATTCAGCACCTACTAAGTTAAAAGAGTTGGGAAGCAACTTGGGAGAATGTCCAGTGACACATAGGATAGGTGAGGTACAAAGGCTGGGGGAGGGGGTGAGGAGTGGGGTTGTGTTGGCAAGGAGAGCCCTGAGGTAGCGGTGATCAGCATACAGAAAATGTAACATGACCTGCCAGTCAAACCATGATGTCACACTTGTTCCTAAGGGAGCACGGGATTAGGTGCCAAGCCAGTAAGTGCCACGCTCAGTATATACACAGGGTTATTTCTCCTGTCTCTGTCCTACCCTTATTCACCCCCGGCTCCCATCTTACAGCTTCTCACATACAGCTCTGTTATAGGATGCTCATCATAACACATTATTGTGATTGAGGGGAAGGGAAAGGTTATGGTGTCCAAAGAAGCCTTCATGGATGACAGGGGTTTCATTCAGCCTAGTAGTAGATAAAGGATTGGCATTAGACAAAGGGAAGGAGGACATTCCAGATGGAGTCTACGGTGGGAACACAAGCCTGGAGCCAGAAATCTGCGTGGTACATTGCCTCGAGGCAGTGGAGAGGAGGGATGTGAGGAGAGGCGGGAATGGGCAGGACTATCAAATCACCAGGATGACTGGAATGGGAAATGTGCAAAGCACACTGAGTGATGCGATGGTCTAATTGTCCCCCAGGCAGCCTGGCATTCATGGACACTGTGCTCCACTAAAGTGCTGGGATTGGAGGTGGGTGGGCGGGGTGTGGAAATTAACCAAGAGGAAGAAATCCTATAAGCTTTGTTAGGGCTCCCCACCCCAGTTAGGAACATATGGCCCTGGCAAGTGTCCTTGCTTGATTTGGACCCATTCCTTATCCTACCCTGGCTGTCAGTTGTTAGGGAAAAAGGAAAAAGGCAGCTGTCCTGCCTGAAGGAGCAATCATTAGCTAATGCTGCCATCTCCAGGAATCTGCTTGCTAATGACCAGCACTCAGTAGCCTGCATCAGACTTTCTGCCATCACAGGCTCCTCCCCAAACCCTACTCCAGCCTCCACCAGCTGGCTTGGCTTCTCCAGCCTGAAATTTGACTGGGCAACGGGAGAGAGGGATGAGCTGCCCAGAGCTCCCAGAATCTCTGACTGCCAGCTGCCTTCTGTTTTCCCTGGTCTGACACGGATGCGTAGCAAAAGTTGTCATCTGAAGGATGACATTTGTATTCGTTTGCCAGAGCTACCATAACAAAGTACCACCGAATGCGTGACTTGAACCATAAAAATTTATTTTCTCACAGTTCTCAAGTCTAAGATCAAGGGGTCAGCAGGGATGGTTTCTTCGAAGACCTCTGTCCTTGACTTGCAGATGGCCACCTTCTAATGTCCGCACGTGCACTTGCCTCTTTGTGTGTACATCTCTGGTTCTCTTTGTGTGTCCAAATCTCCACTTCTGTGGACACCTTTGTTTGGACTATCACTGTTGTTGTTTGGTCGCTAAGTCATGTCCGACCCTTTTGCCACCCCATGGACTGTAGCCCACCAGGTTCCTCTGTCCATGGAATTCACCAGGCAAGAATACTGGAGTGGGTTGCCATTCCCTTCTCCAGGGGATCTTCCCGACCCATGGATCGAACCCATGTCACCTGCAGCTCCTGCATTAGTAGGTAGATTGTTTACCACTGAGCCACCTGGGAAGCCCCTACTGCTTTCCTTTAATATAATTATCTCTGTAAAGGCTGTATCTCCAAATAGTCACATTTTGAGGTGCTGAGGCAATTAGGACTTCAACATAGGAATCTGGGGTATAAGTTTAACCCCCCATATATTCCTCATACAGAAGACTTTGGATAAGCTCTTTCCCTCTCCTGACCTTTATGATAAATGAGTTAGAGCTACCGGCTTAGAAATCTTCTCCACAAATAACTGATTCTATGAAGTATGGGTAAGTTTTTCAGAAAAGAAATACAAATTTGTGATGATTCGCTAACAAATGGATTTTCACAGTCCAGACTAATTTCTTATTCTGAGAGCAAACTAATGTAGCAATTTCATTATAGAGTTTGAACTTGATATATATCTTCATTAATTTGTTTATTAAATAACTACATTTGAGTGCCTTATATATATCAGGTGCTATGCTAAAGGCAAGAGAAAAAACCTGAATCTATTAGATTGTACTTTCTAATTAGCTCTGTTACAATTTTAGACAAATATTCCATAAGAAATTGTTAGACACTGAGGTATAAAAATCAGAACTAATATTGGGTTTAACCATCTTTCTGCCTTTAACAATGAGTTTGTACATGTAGTTTAAGGTATTAATTTTCAATACATAGTTCTCTAATTTATGTATTCTTTCATTAACTCGTGTGTTCCACAAATTTTCAGTTCAGTTCAGTCACTCTGTTGTGTCCAACTCTTTGAGACCCCATGGACTGAAACACGCCAGGCTTCCCTGTCCATCACCAACTCCCGGAGCTTGCTCAGACATGTCCATCAAGTCAGTGATGCCATCAAACCATCTCATCCTCTGTCATACCCTTCTCCTCCTGCCTTCAGTCTTTCCCAACATCAGGATCTTTTCCAAGGAGTCAGTTCTTCACATCAGGTGGCCAAAGTATTGGAGTTTCAGCTTCAGAATCAGTCCTTCCAATGAATATTCAGGACTGATTTCCTTTAGGACTGACTAGTTGGATCTCCTTGCAGTCCAAGGGACTCTCAAGAGTCTTCTCCAACACCACAGTTCAAAAGCATCAGTTCTTCAGTGCTCAGCTTTCTTTATGGTCCAACTCTCACATCCATACATGACCACTGGAAAAACCATAGCTTTGACTAGACGTGCCTTTGTCAGCAAAGTAATGTCTTTGCTTTTTAATCTGCTGTCTAGGTTGGTCATAGCTGTTCTTCCAAGGAGCAAGTGCCTTTTAATTTCATGGCTGCAGTCACCATCTGCAGTGATTTTGGAGCCCAAGAAAAGAAAGTCTGTCACTGTTTCCATTTTTTCCCCTGTCTACTTGCCATGAAGTGATGGGACTGGATGCCATGATCTTTGTTTTTTGAATGCTGAGTTTTAAGCCAGCTTTTTCACTTTCACTTTCTTCAAGAGGCTCTTTAGTTCTTCACTTTCTGCCATATTAGGTTGGACAAAAAGTTCATTCAGGTTTTTCGTAACATCTTACTGAAAACCCAGAACAAACCTTTTGGCCAACCCAATATTTTAAATATTCACAGTCAGTGTGCCAGGCACTGTGCTAGGTGCTGCTGATACTGTGGTAAATGAAACCAGCAAGGTTACTGCCCCATGGAGCTGACAGTCTCAGGTGGATCTGAGGCGATTTTCTTTATTTCATGAAATGTGATGAGTATATAGTAGATGTGTTAGGAGTTGCCCAGACTACTCCCAAGCTCAGTGATTCACTAGAAGGACTCACAGGGTTTAGCATACGGTCTTGCTCCTGTTTGTGATTTATTACAGCAAAAGGATATACACCAAAGCCAGCTTGAGGATAAGGTACATGGGAAGAAATCTGGAGGAAACCAGGCGCAAGTCTCCAAGGGTCCTTGCCAAGAGGACATGCTTGTTTCCCCAGCAAGAAGCATGACAACACATGTGAAAGGTTGTCTATCCAGGAATCTCATTAGAGACCCAGGACTCAGGGTTTCTACTGAGGGCTAGTCACATAGGCACCATCTATCTGCCTGATACATGCCAAAATTCCAGATACCTAGAGGGAAAATGGATAGGTATTCAGCAAGAACTACCTTGTTTGTACAGAATTGTTTAAATGCACCAAGTCACGTTTATCATTTCATGCAAGTTTCATATCATTTTAGGGAACTGTTTGCCAGCCTAGTTCCAGACACCAGGCAAGGGGCCAGCTGTGCAAGCAGGCCTTTTTAAGGACAGTAGTGTCAGGGCAGTTAAGTTGGTGAAGTAATGTGTGTGTGCGGTGGGAACCAAGGAGTTAATTTTCTGGAAATGAGCATTCTAACTGATTGAAGGCAGAGGAGAGAGAGTCAGATTAATCTAGTGGACAGTCTTGTATCCATTCATTCATTCAAAACAATATTTATTGACTGCTTACCATGTGCCAGCTATTATATAAAGCATAGTACACACAGGGAGCCAAACCAATGTTCCTGTCCTCAGAGAGCCTCCGTTTTAGTGCCTCTTACCCACATATGCTGAATTATACCATATCCATTTTACTGGAAACTCTCTCTCTAGTTTTAAATAGACCGTGAACATGTAGATCTACTTGGCATGCTCCTTCATTAGAAGAAACACAGAGGATAACTTCTATCCAAAATTCGAGCTAGTCCTGTGTGTAAGTAACACATACATAGTAAATGCTGATAAAATGGATTTTTAAGCGGGAGCCAGTTGTTACTACTATAATCAAAGACTTTGGCATTATTTCAGTTGTGAGTCTCAGAATCTGAATCCATTTATGTGTTGGCTGCATGATTTTGTTGGTGGTGATGGTAATAGTGGTGATAACAAGAGGGAGGAATAATCTGTTAGCTATTGAGAGAGCAGCAAGACACAACCAGTCCAGAAAACATTCATCAGCTTTAGTCAAACAAAAGAGCACAGTTAGAAGTCTAGTGTCTGATCAGTTTTGATTAAGTTCACAAGAATACTGCTACTTGATAGGCTGAAGTATTCTTATTCATTGTCTAGCCCAGCCAGCCAGTCAGCCATCTCAATCCTGTCACCCTATTGTACCACTGAGAGTGGTTCTCAGCTCAACTTGAGACATTTTATGAAAGAGAAATTTGCTTTCATTAAGTCTTAGACTCAAACATTGCTCAGTTTTGGCCATACAAACTAGAAAGATCAAGATGGTTATAAGCTTCATTGTCTCATCTCACAAGTTCCAGGAGTCTGATAGTTTGGCATTGTTGATTCTTAGTTGAATTGGGCTGTCTTGAAACTCTTATCATACTGGCAGGGCAGATGCTTGGTAATTCAGACACATTCTTATCTTTGCACTCTAAAAATTCAAAGAGTAGCGCATAGCCATCAAAAGGGAAACCACTTCTGCACCTGTGACTTCATGTCTATCAGTAAAATTAATTCCTGTGTATTTGCTCTATTCATATCTGACAATTAAAACTTGAGCCCCTGACAAGGCCTTCTTTTTTGTTGTTGGTGGTGGCCACATGACTCAGAGAAAGGGAAAAAATAATACCCAGATAAGTAAAGCTTTATCTAGCATTTAACTTTTGGAAAAGACAAAAACTGAAGATATGCTAACATACAAGTTGAATTCCTTAGTGCCTAGAACAGTTCTTAGAATAAACAATGCTCTCAAAGATTTGATGAATGTCTGAGACAATGGAGGATTCAACATATTAAAGAAAAGTAGCGCTTAGGGAATGTGGGAAAATGAAGCTAACCTGTAATGTGGTCAGTTATCTGGGAATGTATTTCAAATTTTAAAATTCTTTTCATGTTTCAACTATAAAAAATCATCATCACTAAAAATGAGTAATGGAAGGTGCTGATTCAAACACAGATACCCCTGATATTTTTCTGACAATGAGAAATAGCCTCTGAGGATAAATGTCTGGAAAATAAATTGTTCACAGAACTATATTTTAAATTAAATCCATGGTCTGTGCTTTCGTCCAAACAGTACAAAGGATTTGTGTACTTCATAGTGGTATAAAATAGACTCAGGTACATGGGTTCAGGAGACAGACAGCGTTATGTGTAATTTATACGAGATCAGGGCTAGTGAGGTTTTTGTTTATCACTGTCTGTACACCCGGTCATCTACAAACCTCTTGATCACACACCTCTACCTGAGTGTACATATTTATTTGTGTGCAATTATGTATATGTAAATTTTTACTAATAGATTTAAATTATATTCTAAAATAAACATAAGCATACAAATAAAAAAAAGATGAAAGAAGTAAGTGTATTTGGAGTTCCAATCTGTTCTTCCCATATCTGATTGCTTTGCCCATCCCTGAGACTCATGTATCTGACTTGGGAGAACACTTTTCTAGAGTGAGGTCCATCATAGGAGGTGCTCGACTCTTTTCTTTATTTAATTATTTATTTATTTGGCTGTGCCAGGTCTTAGTTGTGGCATACGGAATCTAGTTCCCTGACCAATTCCCTGATCGAACGCGGGCCTCCTGCATGGGGAGCTCAAGAGTCTTAGCCACGGGACGACCAGGGAAGTCCTTTAATTCTTCTTAATAGTATTTGTTGAATTATTAAATGTGTTCAAATGTAAGTTCTTCTACTGCCTGAGCAGGTTCTACTTTCCATATACTGGGCTTTTGTCATCTATAAAATAGACTAAGTTAATAATGGCTAAACTCATTTAATTGTGGATCTTGGATGTTAGGCTTTTGATTTTAATTTTTTATTTCAGCCCCCCTTGAAGATGGCAAACAATGGGCTGAAACAAAAAATTGAAATTAAGAGCTTAATGTTTAGAATTTGGAGGAAATTCAAGTGAGCTCTCAGGTGATGTTTTATGCGTTTGTAACATTTATACTTCTACAAGTATCAGAGCTTCAAATTGCACAAAGACTTCAGGAGGATATCCTGTATCTTTATAGACCTGGCCACCTCTTTTTAAAATAGTCCTTTGCCTGGTGGGGCTGTTTATCTGCTTGAGCACCAAAGTTTCTTTTTTCTAGATTTGGTAAAGGAATTATGAACAATAGCATAATTCTTCTGTAACAAATTGAAAGGAATTGGACCCTAATAGTACTCTAGCCTGGAAAATCCCATGGGCAGAGGAGCCTGGTAGGCTGCAGTCCATGGGGTCACTGAGTCGGACACGACTGAGCGACTTCACTTTCACTTTTCACTGTCATGCGTTGGAGAAGGAAATGGCAACCCACTCCAGTGTTCTTGCCTGGAGAATCCCAGGGACAGGGGGGCCTGGTGGCCTGCCATGTCTGGGGTCGCACAGAGTCGGACACAACTGAAGCGACTTAGCAACAGCAGCAGCAGCAGCAATAATGGCTGCATTTTGAGATAATCATGAAGAGTAAATGTAAATAATAGTTGCTATGTTGATGATGATGACAATAATGATAACAGTGGCAAACACTGTTAACTGCTCCCTTCTCAGATGAAGGTAATTAGGCTCCACCCTTACAACACCATTACTTTTGACCATGGATACCCTTCACATATTCCACTTGATAGGATGTGTTATTTAATAGGGTTTGATGTAGGGTCTGTTCCTACTGGAAAATTCTGTTGCTGCTTATAGGTGTAATTTCCTGCTAATGGATTTACAAAAGAGTGAAAAGGGAAGAGGTGGTTACTCTCTTTAAGCTCATCTCGAAAGGTGATGCCTTTCAACAATATGTTACTGAAACAGAATAAAAGATGCTAGCAGAAAGATACTATTTCCTCTCCTTCACTCCCTCCTCTTCCTCTATTATAAATGTTAGCATTTCTCAAGATTTCGTCCTCAGCCTCCTCCCCATCTCCTTCTATGCATCCTTCCCAGGGCGTCACATCTTATCTACTCTACCCGCCAAGACTTCAGTTACCGTCTCTTTGCTCTTCACTCCAGAATCAGGTCCCTCTTCCGTGAAATGATCAGTTGGCAAAGAATCAGAAAATATTTGGCTTGTAGTGCCAATTGTCACTCACTTTTTGAATGATATTGGGTGAGTTTACTTTCCTCACTTGTAAAAATAGGCTATTGGGAAAATGAACTCTGAGGCTCCCTATCTTTTCTTTTTACCGTGCCTCATTGCTGATGGGACCTTAGTTCCCTGACCAGGGACTGAACCCGGGCCCTGAGCAGTGAAAGTGTGGAGTCCTAATCACTGGACCACCAGGGAATTCCGCCCACAGTTCCCTATCTTGATGAACAACAACACCTCAACCATCCAGTTGCCCAAGTCAAAAACCCTAGAGTATTCTTTGACACTTGCCTCTTCTTTACCTTCCATCTCCCGTCCATAATCATGTTCTATGCATTCTACATCCACAGTGGCTTTGAAGTCTGCTTTTTCTCTGTTCACCATGTCATTGCCTCAATTTAGGCTCTTGACATTGCTTCTGGGATAACTGACATCTCAGATGTCATCCTCCTCCTCTAGTCCTGTACTTGCAGCCACCACACAGTCTTCACACTGCAGCCACTGAGCTCTTTCTAAAATGCCAACTGGGTCAGGTCCCTCACTGAAAATGCATATTTCCCCCCGGGCACATAAGATGGTGGCAAGCCTTTCCATGGTCCACGAGGTGCCACACGATCCAGCCTTCTAGTAACTTTCACGACTTCATGTCTCATCCCACCCCTGCAGATCTGTGTGCCAAGCATTCCAAGCAGGATGCGTCTCTCAACTGGTCTGATTGTCTCAAGCCTGTCTTTGTATTTGTTCCCTCTGCCAGGAATTCTTAGCCCCTCCCAACTCACTTGGCTAATGAGCACTGGCCTTCAAAACTCTGCCACCACCACCTGCTCTGAGAAGGTGCTTCCCTGACCACCCCTCACCCCACGGCTGGGTTTGGTAGATGCCCCACTCTGTGCTTTCATAACGTCTTGTGCCACATCCCTGTTGTTATGCTGACTACCTTGTAAGGTTATTAATTATATGTGTGTTTGTTGCTCTCTCCTGGGAGCTAAGAGCTCATTTAGCATAGAAACTTTGTATGATTCTTCTGGGTTCTGCCCCTTTCTAGAACAGTTCCTGTTTTCACCTGATTGCATCTTGTTTCAGATTAATATCCCCTTTTCTGGATGCCTTCCCTGATTCCCAAACTCGGACCAATGTCTTCGACGTCCCTGCCCTGTAACCCTGAACTTCTCTCCTCTTTAAATGTTTACTTCTCTGTCTCGTCCACTATATGCAGAATCCCTTGAGATTTTATTCAACATGGTGTTTCCGACCCCAGCCTCCTGTTACAGTCAAGCACAGAGCCAGGTACAGATTACTCATTCATTAAACGTTTGCTGATTTCACTTTGCATTTGGACATTGTGATTTTGCCTCATTTCTATTTCATTTAAATGACATTCCTGTTTGTGTATCACTCCTGGTTGCATCTTTTCCAAGCGTTATACAGTTTTACAGATTTGGACTCTTTTGTCCTCTAGGTGGGGTTGTTTGGAAAAGAAATGCAAAGTTATGTATACTTTAGAAGAAGGAGGTACTGTATTAGTCAGCTCGGGCTGACAAAGCAAAATACTAGAAACAGCATGACTCAAACACTGGACATTTCTTTTCCCAAAGTTCTAGGGGCGAGAAGTCCAGGATCAAGGTGCTGTAAGGGTTAGTTTGTGGTAAAGCCTCTTTCCCGGCTTGTAGATGGCTAACTACTCATGGTGCTCTTCCATAGTCCTGGGGGCGGGGGAGTGGGAAAGAAAGAGAGAGATTTTCTGAGTGCTCTAGTGTCTCTTCCTCTTCTTATAAGGACTCCAGTCCCTTCAGATTAGGACCCTACCATTATGATGTCATTTAGCCTAATTAACCCCCTAAGGGGGCTTCCTTGGTGGCTCAGGGATAAAGAATCCTCCAGCAATGCAGGAGCTGCAGGAGACATGGGTTTGATTCCTGGTTCAAGAAGATTCCCCTGGAGAAGGGAATGGCTACCCACTCCAGTATTCTTGGTTGGAGAATCCCCATGGACAGAGGTGCCCTTGTGGGCTACAGTCCATAGGGTCGCAAAGAGTCAGACACGACTGAAGCGACTTAGCATGCATGCATGCACCCCTCTAAAGGCCCTATAGCCAAATTGGGGGCTAGGGCTTCAACCTCTGAATCTGGAGGGGAACACACAATTCAGTGCATAAGAGAACCACATCCCAAGGTTATCAACATTTTGTGCCATTCCATTAAATACTATATTCATGTTAGAACAAAAGCAGCAGGGTTGGTTGTAACCCCAACTTATGGTGAGACTTCCTGAGTCTCTGTTCTCTCATGTGTCAAAGGAGGGGACTTCCGCTGCGGAAGCGATGTGGGGGCAACTGAGCCCACAGGAAACCCTCGGGCTGGAGAAATGATACTTGAGTTCTTTCCCTTTTTCTGGCACTTCATTACCTCAGAAGCCTAGAGTCACTGTGGCTGGCCCACAAGCGCCCTCCTTCTAGGTCAAGTGGACTGCCTTCTTCAAGGGCTTCAGTTTTCTGGGTACCAGGTTTTCGAAACTTCCTTCAGGGAGCCCTCGCCTGGAAACCAGAAATTCCAGAAGTAGTGGAGGCAGCGCCATCCGGGCGGTTTTCTGACCTCTTCACTCTGGGTCATCTGATACACAGGTGGAGAACACAACACCCACCTAAGATCAGGACCTTGGAACCATTCCACGGGCCCCCTGAGTGATTCTGCCCTGGCTAAAGAGGCTCATGCCGAGGAGACCTTAGCTCGGCATGTCCTCAGTGGTTTTTCACTAAATACTAGTATTAAGGAACATTAGTAGTTATTGTGGGAAATAAAGGATTCTGGGAACAAATTAGTATGTTTAACCCAGAGTTTCTCACAGATAATAGGTTTCTTTATTGTAGGCTTTATGAGAACCTTCAGCCATCCAAATGTATAATACAGAGCTCCAAGAGCAGGGCGTGGTGAACAGCCTTTCCCAAACTAACTGATCAAGGGGCCTTTCAGTCAGAAAATCTTGGTCAGATTAGTGTTTCCAAGGACTCACTCTTAGGAATGCTTACTCTGGGACAGTCCTATAAAAAGCCATGTGGGAGGTGCACTTTGACCCAAGCAATTCCTCCAGGCCTAACCGTGCTCTCTCTCTCTGCTTGGGCTCCCAGCAATGCCAAGTCCTCTTGTCCTCCCATCCTGACTTGGCCTTTGCCTGTTCACCTGCCTCTTTCTTGGCTGACTTAGAAATCCCATAGGATTCTGCTGCCAGCCTTCTTTCCAGGCTCTGTGCTTTCCAGTAAGAATTGGCAGGTACACAGACCAGGCCCTCTGGACCAAGAAAGTCTGGCTTGATCTCAATTCTCCCTGTGCAGTTTAGACTCTGTCTTGGGCAGGAGGGATACAAACTGCTGAAATCATTAGATACCTTTCAAATAGAGGGTTTCCTGAGACCCAAGGCAGGTATTTAATACTATGGGACTCGCATAATAGGCATCTTACAAAAGACTCATTTGCCTGGGAACACTGAACAGGGAAGGGGAAGGGGAAATACAGTAAGGTTTTTTTTTACATTTTTAAAAATTTTAACAGAGCCAGAATGGATCAGAATTTTGCTTAGTTTTCATGTTACATAATGCTAAGAAAAACACAAAAATATAATCTCTAAATTTAAGTCTCTTTAGATTTATTTATTTCTAATTGAGGGATATATCAACTGCTTATTATCAGGGCTTCCAAGGTGGTACTAGTGGTAAAGAATCCTCCTGCAATATAGGAGATACAGGAGATGCGGGTTCAACCCCTGGATGGAAGATCCCCTGGAGAGGGAATGGCCACCCACTCCAGTACACTTGCCTGGAAAATTCCATGGACAGAGGAGCCTGGCAGACTCCATGGGGTCTCAAGAGTCGGACACAACTGAACTACTGAACACACACACAGACACACTTACACACATATTATGTGCCAGTCACTGTAGTGAGTACTTTATATACATCACCAAACTGAGTTCTCACAACCACCCTAACAGATAGCTACAATTATTCCATCCATTTTCCAGAGGAGGAAGTTGGAAGTCAGAGATGTGAGGAAATAGGCCCAAGGAAGCTCAGAGACAGGACTCAAGCCTCCGTCTGTGTGGCCCTGGAGCCCATGCTTTTCACCACTTTGCTCTGTTGCTTCTCTAGTCACTCATGTGCCTGACACTCGAGCCAAATGGAACCATTGGAGTTTGGAGCAGAGAAAGGTTTGCTGCAGGTCCGAACAAGGAGAAAGGAGGGGCTCATGCTCACAAAGCCCAATCTCCCTGATGGTTTTGCTAGGGAAGAGTTTTTATAGGCAAAATTTGGAGGAGGTGGTGGGAAGCACTGCAGGATGTGTGGCCTTCCTCTGATTGGTTAGTAGTGAGGTAAGAGGATGGTGTTTTCAGAATCTCAATCATCAACCTTCTGATTCCAGCCCATCTGGGGTCCACATGAGTGTGCTCAGCCTGAAGTTACCAACCTCTATCTGGGTGAGGACCCTGGTTCCATAGAAGAACTCAAAGATAGATATCATATTGTTATGCACACCCTCAGAAGGAGCCAGGACCCTGCTCCATGCCTGCATTGTTGCTTGTTCCTGCATTCCCTCACTCCCTTAATGATAAGTGTTTGAATCTGCCCTGTGGAACTCAGGGAAGGACTGGAAAGCTGAACCGTTTTTCCTACAAACAAGAGAGGCTTTTCTACCCAGGAGGACCCCCACAGGGTCCTGCTCAGTTTCAATCCCCTGCCCCCTTTTTTTTATTCTGCTCCATCTTGAGAGGAAAAGGAGTAAGACAAGAAAGGGCATAACGTTTTTGGTAGAGAGGTTAATCTCGGCAGAAGAGTTGGCTTTGGGGGGACTCAGTTTTACTTCCTTGTGAAGCTCCAGATGGGATGGAGCCCATTTGCCTGGTGTCCAAATCAAAGAGCAGCTTAGGTGACTATTTGAAGTCATCAGTGCCTGCCCCTCCCCCAACCCAAGAATCAGTTGTGTAGTGAAGAGAACTAGGGTTTTTTGTGGGGGAGGTGGGGCAGCGTAGTGATGGTGGGGTCTTCAGAAGGAACCTATGACCCCCTCATTATTTCTCACTGTGTCACTTACCAGAGCTCTCTGTTTCATTCCTCTCCCACCCCCAAGGCTGCAGCCCATGTTACCTGTGTGAGAGCACTTTTAAACCTTTCTAGTATGAAACCAAATTGCCCTTGGGGTGAAGTCCAAATTCCTAAAACTGCCTGCTTCTTCAGTTTATGCCTCCGAAACCCTCTGTTCTTCACTGCCCATCCTTAGCCTGTGGTCATGCTAAATGACTTCACCTTCAGGAGTGTCCCATGTGGGTTCGGCTTGCTCTGTCTACTTTTTTGGCCTAGAATACCTATTTCTCTTACCTAACCCATCTGCCTTGCGAACAACTATTCAACTTTCAGTGCACAGGTCAACTGTCTCCTTCTCTATGAAGCCTTTTTGGTTTTTGCTCACCGTCTTTGAGTCTTAACCTGGCCTGGTTCACTTTTGAAGATGGTTTCCCAAGGGACCTCTCAGCTCTGGACAAGCTCCTCCCCAGCAGGGACCCGGGCTTCTTTATTCCAGTGTCTCAAGCAGCCAGAACAGACTTAGCACATAATAAGCACTCAGGAAATGTTTGCTGAATGAAAGGTAGTTTCCCTAAAATAAGAAATTGACATTCATTTAAAATTCGGCCAAGATAATTTTCAGAATAAGAGAACTAAACAAACTATAATTTATTCCTATGGTATTGAGATATTGAGACTTATCTAAAAAAGCCAAAATTTTTAATTTCTACCTCCATAAAATCTTAAGAGGAAAATAAAAATCATTGAAGCAGGATTAGCACACAACTGAAATATGCTAGCTCTCCACCAGAGGGTGCTATGAACATAAAGGGAAGCCGTTCTTTAGTTTGTTCTCCCTCAGAGACAAAGTGCAGAAACCAAATAACTTTTCTGTTTTCCCTGCATTGCGTACAATATGGGGAGAAATGAATAACTCTCCCACGATGCTTGAAAATCACGTATGTCTGGAACAAGTCTTCCTGCTAATAAGATGCGCATTTGTGCCTGCCTGCTGGCACACATGCACGCACACACACACACACCTTTAGAACCTTTAAAAGATCAAGCATCAAGTTTACAAATGTATGAATTGTTGTATATCTTGAACTTGTTCATCGACACATTCGGGTGTTATTTACTATAACATGAGAAGCAGAATCAAGCAGAAGAAAACATGTGCTATGTTGCTTTTAACCTTGACATAGAATATTCTAGACCAGTCCAAATATCAGAGATGGGGTATCATCCAGCTCTTGCTCCTAAGAGCACAAAGACAAAGCAGTACCAGCGTGTGCGCACTAGTTCAGTTTTGATTCTTACAAGACTGTAACAGGGGAACACACACAACACGATCAATATTTGGGGAGCTGTAGTTTGTATAACCAGTGACTTAGGCCAATCAAACCTTGTTTTCAACATCATCGCTCCAGTTTCTGCCTTCAGCATAGCCCTGTTGGCCCTGGATGCTGAGTGATATTTGTAAACTGTATTCATGTTTAGCATCCTTTTATATTCCCCGAGCTCCAGGTATATGTGTGTTTCCCATCTGTGTCTCCTGCACATGCCAAAGGTGCACTGTAAGGACTCAGTCAGTGTTCATGGATTGCTTGCTTATTGATCAGTTTCTGTAAAAATGCTGCCAAAAATGTCAGGAAGGATAGCGACGAGACTACAGGCGATACGAGTAAATGGGCCAGAAGGGACTGAGGGGAAGAGAAAAAGACTCGCTTCATCGACCACTCAGTGTGCTGGGCACCGCCCTACCCACTTTCTGTGAATTTCTCATCTAATTCTTACAGAAGCCCAAGGAAGAAATCATTACCACTGTGATCCCATCACTTAGCTTTTTGCACAGTTGTGACTGTTACATTAAAATACTCAATTAAGCAGCATTCCTGGGAGTGGCCAAGGTTTCATGTGTGCCTTTTGTACCTTTGGATTTGAGCCGTGCGCAGAATAAATAGTGAACTGTTACTGAGGCTGACTCCTGTATTCCCAGGGGTAGGGGTGATGTGGATCTCCCTGGCTGCTTCTCTGCCTCTGCTGCACTCAGAGAAATTGACAGGGAGATGCAGCCCTAAGCAATGGACAGAAGTGAAGCTGTTCCTATCTTTTGACTGAAGTGGGGGGGGGTGCCTGTTGGGCATTTCCTTTCCTCCCTGGGACTCTTTAGTATCATCAGAAATGAAAGACATGGGCAGTGCTGATGGATGTTGAGCAGTTGGATTCACTGGAGAATGCTTTATAGAGGAGGAGGGATTTGCCATCATGATAACTCTGCCTCAGGAGAAACCATAAAGGGTATCCAGTTTAACCACCAAGCAAGCTTTTGAGACCCTTGATAGGATTCCAGCCACTTGCCCGCTGTGTGATCTTGGGCAAGGAACTTCACCTCTCTTAGCCTTCATTGTCTCATCTACAAAAACAAAGAGCAGAACAAAGACCTTACAGGGTCATCATGAGGATTCAATGAGATAACATGCACTCCTGAAACCTACTAGGTACTCAGTACTTTTCATTTTTATTTTTTAGAGCAGTTTTAGATTCACAGCAAAATTGAGGGGAAGGTACACTGATGTCCCCTAGGAGACGTCCATTTGAAAGGTTACACTATACCCCTGTCCCCTTCCACACACAGTCTCCCCCATCATCCACATCCCCTACCAGGGTGGTGCATTTGTTGCAGTTGATGGAATGAGAGTGACATCCTACTCACCCAAAGTCCATAGCTTACCCTAAGGTTCACTCTTGGTCTTGGGCTTTCAGTGTGTCTGGACAAATGTATAATGACATCCATCCATCGTGGTATCATGCAGAGTATTTTAACTGCCCTAAAAATCCTCTGTGCTCTGCCTATTCATCCATTCCTCCTCATGATCCCTTGCAATGACTTTACTGTTACCATATTTTGCCTTTCTCAGTATGTCATCTGGTTGGAATCACACAGTATGTGCTCTTTTTTCATTGGCTGCTTTCACTCAGTCGTATGCATTGGAGGTTCTTCCATGTCCCTTAGTGGCTGGATAGCTCATTTCTCTCCATTTGTTACTATGTGCTAAATCACTTCAGTCGTGTCCAACTCTGTGATCCCCATGGACTATGGCCTGCCAGGCTCCTCTTTCTATGAGATTCTCCAGGCAAGAATACTGGAGAGGGTTGCCAAGCCCTCCTCCAGGGGATCTTCCCAATCCTGGAATCGAACCCAGGATCTCTTACATATCCTGCATTGGGAGATAGGTTCTTTACCACTAGTGCCACTTGGGAAGCCCCTTAGTGTTGAATAATATTTCATTGTCTGGATGTACCACAGTTTATTTATCTGTTCACCAACTGAAGGACATCCTAGTTGCTTCCAAGTTTTGGGCAATGAGGAATAAAGCCACTATAAACATTTGCATGCAGGTTTTGGTGTAGGCATAAAATTTCAAGTCACTGGTACTTTTCAATGGAAAATGTGTCCATCCTTACTCCTATAAATTCCTCTCTCCCATAACTTTTTCCCAACGTGAGGGATCCATGCAGCCTAGATGCCCAATTTGCAGCAAAACCGTCTTATTAATTAGCCAGAAAGCTGCAGTGCAAGTGAACAATGTACTACAAATCTGTTTACATCGACTTCTGCAGACATTTTAAAACAATTAAACTGTCAAGGGGGCCTGGAGACAGCCTTGCATTTTAATGGGAAATGATTAAATATCAGGCATTATTGCTTTGGATGTGGATGTGTCTGGGCTCTAAGAGGAGGGCAGAGTATTGATCAGGGCCTCCAGGAAGGCAGGATGCTTACTCGGGCTACTGGGCCACAGGCTGATGAAAGCTTGAAGATCTGAACTTCTAGGGCTGAGATGAAAGGCCACTCACTGGAGCTGACTAGATTTGTCAGCTTCTGTCTAGTGGGGCTCTGCCTGTAGGGCAGACAGTAGATTGTGACTTTGGAGGGGTACTATTGGTCAATGGGCGGAAAAAGAGGTGCTGAAGAGGGTGATGGACACAGCACTGCATGCTGACCCCAATATCAATCCTACCCGGATGAAATCCTTGTAAGGGAAGTGAAGGCACCCTGGCAACCCCTGTGTAAGCTGACAAATGCAAAACTGTCCTACAGCAGGTGAATGTTTGTCCCAGTGATGATAGCTGTGCAGGCTCAGGCTCCTAATGTGTTCACCATTTAGGATACCCTATTTTCTGTTGATTTCATTTGTTCACGGGCACTTGTCAGCTCACATGGGGACCCTTGCCCTCAGGCCCACTTACAGGCCAAAAAATGTAAACAGCTGAATGCAATCAAGTCGAATAGTCCAATGATAGATGTTTGTGTTGGGCACAGTGAAGGGACCAAGGAGGCCATGGTCAGCTGAGAAGTGTGGAGAGGCTGGAGGAAAAACCTTCCTAGGAGATGTCCATTTGAAAGGTTAACAGGCAGACAGAAGGCACCCAAGGCTGGGAGATCTTGAACAGACCTGCTGAGGTGTGAAAGAACCTGGTACTAGTTCTGAGAACTCAATTAGTCTGGCATGTGGGGTTGGGAGTGGTACCAATAGGCTGGCTCAGCCCAAACCTGTCCCCCTTACTACTTTTGAAAGGGTGGGAGGACCTTAGCACTAAGGTTCAGAAACTGTAATCAACCAAGAAGTGATGAAAATGTTGAAGTCCATCCCACCTATGGCAAAATAGACTAGCATCCCTTATACTTTTCTGTCGCTTGAAATCCTTCCATTGGTCCCAGAGTATGCCAGTGAAAGAACAAGGCTCTTTCTTTCAAAGTGAAAACACCTTTGTGAGATTTGTCATTTATTCACGAATTCATGTGAATCCATTTAATCGGATTGCTTTCCTCCATAATGCCTGACCAAGACCAGTCACATTGAGGACTAGGAGGCTGGGGAGACCTGAAATGCAATAGAAGCAAGGGCCTGGGGTACGGAGGGGGCTGCCATGCCTAGTAGGGGACTCCTCCTGCAGTGGACTTCTAGCAGCTGGCGAAGGCTTGCAGTAGCTGACAACTAGTTTGGGAGAAAGGAGTGCAGAAATAAATTTCACCTGCCTTGCAGTTTGGCTCCAAGTCAGCCCTCACTTTATTTCTGTACCGTCTAGACAGTTGAAGACTGAGCTGCTCTCATCCCAGTGCACTGACCGATGCAGCCCCTGTCCGACCAGAGGAAACTATAGCGCAGCTACAGGGAAGATCCGAGTCTCTTGATGAGACCCAGTAAGACCACTCAGATGGAGATGACTTAATTTCCTCCCTTGAGAAATGCCTTTTTAATAAGAGTTCTTCCATTGGCCAAGAGAGACTGCTTCTGTATTAGGGTTTTCTATTTTTGTTTGAAGGAAGCTGGCATCTGTCCTGTGTAAGGAGTTCACTGAAGCCTCAGTTCTTCCATTAGCCATTTGGGTTGCAAACAGGGATCCAGGCCTGTGCAGCTGTGTGTCTGGTGCTAGAACACAAGCTCAGCTTCCCAGTCTCAGGGCCGTGGGGAAGACCCCATGGCCACACTCTGAAGCTGACCATCTGCCCCTCTAAGCAGGACTGACGAATGGCTGGCAAGGTTCAGGAATGGCTACCTAATTTGCAGGGCCTGGTGCAAAATGAAAATGTTAAAAAATTCTCTTTGTTCCAAAATTATTGAAAATTAAAAACAAACAAACAAAAAACCCCAAAAACGGTGACAACAAAGCTTATGAAACCAGGACACTGTCCCCTGCTGAGGAACAGCTCCTTGGCTCCTGTGGGTTCTAAGGGCTCCTGGTGTTCAGGCCCCCTGGCTGTGAGCAGTGGATGGGGGCGGGGAGAGGATGCTTGATTTGAGGGCAGAACAAATTTTCTCCATCCTCTGCCTACTGCTGAAATCCTGTCCTTACAGCTAAACCAATTTCGCTGGAGGCTGGATCCCTTTGGGAGGGGCTCCCGTCTGCAGCTGTTGTCTGTTACACTCTTCATGTTGGATGGAAAAGTGGAGGGAGAGAGCACAAGGCAATTTTGAGTATGCAGAGACGCTTAAGGGAAAAAAAATTATGTAAGTTTATGGAATGCTTTTGGGTATACATAATCTTCCTTTCCATATAGCACTGAGGATGGGTGATGGGTTCAATAAATATAGCTCCTGGTGGGTGTCAGTAATTCTTCAATATTCACTGATAGTGACGATATTCAGACCTTGAGACAGATTTCCTTTCTTTCTGACTCAAGGGAAATTTTCCCAGAGCCACACAGAAGGAGAATCCAATCTGTTCAATAGGAAAGACTCATTTGCTCCCGGAATAACTTAATTTCCATTTCCATTTGAATTTTTAACCAAAATAGTGGATCTTCCATAAGGCAGAAATAAAAAGAATGACAATTTGGTTTGGGGTTTCACTTTTCCTTAAAATTTTGATTCCTATATTAACACTGTTGAGTGCTTCAGTAACGTGTGTGGCATAATGTTAAAATAGACTGTGTTTCTTGCTTTTTGTTATAATTAGCTAAAAGCCTCATCATTGGCTGCTAGTAGAGTCTGAATTTTTTAACAAAGGACCTCAATATGAAAATGCATTTTTTGGCAAGAAACTCAAAAATCAGGTAAAGTGTCAACATTTGACAAGGAATTGTGACAGGAGATTCTTATCCATGTTTATTTTGCTTGTAGCCTTTTTGATTCATCAGTAATTCAATTTCAAAATAAAGGACACATTTTCCACATCCCAAAAGGTATCAGGGAGCCTTTCAGACAATAAGATTTCTGACTGTGGGAGAAACGTCTACCAAAGAAAGCAGCTTGCTCCAAAAACTCATCTAATGTGCTGAGGGATCCTGTTACAGACCATTTTTCGTAATTCTAGAAGGCAAAATAAAATTTTATGCTTGGAAATAATAAGTTTAAGCAAATAGTATGGGCAAAGCTTATATCTGAGTCCAAGCAATGGTCTGATTATTGCCAGAACAATACTGCTGCATGATGAATCATTAATGATCTGTGAGAGTCATAATGGTCTGTCACTAATGCCCATTAATGATCTCTCTATACCGCGAGTATGGGCTTGATGTTTCTGGCCAGTACCTTGGAGAATACTTTAGATGTGCCCTAAACTTTCTCTGATCTCCTTTCTCTCTGTCTGCTCCAAATGTAGACAGCAATTGTCTGGGGTAGGACCAGCTTATAAAGAAGCATGGCTTTGTTAAGGAAGTCGTATTCAGGTAAGATTTATTTAAGCAATGTTTTTGAAGGACAGATTTGAGAACTTATCCTGGACATTAATGCCTTTGTGGAAATTAGCAGAGTTATGCCGGAGATCTTTCTGTTGAGATCTCTTGTGTCGGGATGGGACAGCGGCTGTTCAGTTTCCCCATTCTCCATGATGGGTGGCTGTTGAACACAGACTCTTTGAGAAATGCTTCCTTTGTTTTGTTGTGTTTTTTCCTAAGGAATTTGAGATCTTAATTGTTAGAGAAGAGAAATGTTTGTGTCCGGAAAGCCCTGTTTGTCTTTAGAAAACTGTGACACAAGCTGGTTCAAGAGAGATTTCCTAACTCTCGATTTGCCTTTATTCTGTGTAGGTAGCACAAGGCATTCATTTGAATTTCTAAAGGAAGAAAGGGGAATAAATAATTATCATCAGCTTGAAATGTATTTTGCTTTTAGCTTAGGAAAGGAAGGAAAGAGAAGGCAACATAGAGCTAAGGCGGGGGCGGGGGGAGTTCGACACAGTCACATATTAATTCTGAGAATCTTATTAGGTGTATCTTCAGGGAAATCACAGAAGATAGGCACTCCATATCTAAGTGAAACTAAAAGAAGATCCGTTCCTCCATGGCGGCCAGGGAGATGCGGCAGATAGCTAATGGAACCAACGCCCAAGAGAAAACAAGATGAGACAAGGTTGCCTAAGTGGCCACTTTCCAGCCTCTGAAAATAACATGACAGGGATTCTTGGGGAGGGTTTCAGTCACCCTGCTGGCTACTTTTTGATGAGAAATATGAACATGTAACTAAATGGAAAATGACATCTTTACTTTGGAAACTTTGGCCAGTCTTCATATTATTTGAACGAAGTAGCCTTATCAAGCAAACATTTCCATTGCAACCCTTTGCACTTTCTTGATCATTGAACTCACGAGGACCAGGGAGACTGCTCACCCTTCTAAATATTTCATTTTGCTAGGATGTTTAGTCCAAATGAGTGATTACTCTTTGCAATTTTTGTTTCTTCAAAATCTTTTCCTCCCTGTTCAAAAACTACTGAGTAGCATGTGTTTACTCAACAGAATTAACTGGGATTGATAGATTTTTCCCTTCTGAGAACTTCATAAGATCTCCCCAACTACTTGGAGTGGTCCTGGAGCATCCCAAGATGAAGGTTAGGATTGATCTGTCATGTTGCATGGGCCTTGCTTATTTGGTTATTTTCAATTGATCTCCTCATGAAAAGGAGAACAAAGCTCATCTGAGCATTAGGGCATCCTGGGCAGTATTAGTGATGGAGATACATTATAGACTTTGTGAGGTCAGTTCAACATTTCATTTTCTG
Source organism: Bos indicus (assembly GCF_029378745.1). Classification (NCBI taxonomy): domain Eukaryota; kingdom Metazoa; phylum Chordata; class Mammalia; order Artiodactyla; family Bovidae; genus Bos; species Bos indicus. Next base: position 22,699,068 of record NC_091789.1, on the reverse strand, counting down.
ATTATTTTCACAACTCATGCTTCTAATAAACCCACCAAAGTTTCTACCTTTCAGATGGGAAATGGCTTGTAATCATCCTTAAAGGGACTATGGACTCCATGCCCCTTAGAATACATGTGGCAGAAACCTTTAAACTCATTGCTGTGCTTGTAAAATATTTGAGTAGAAAGCATGCATTAATTCTTTGCTGAGTAAGGTCTGTGCCATAAGTAATTCTTACCAGACAATTATTTCATTGACAAGTGCATAGATTAATTGGAAGTGATCAGATTGCCATCTAAGCTGTTTGGTTAGATTCAAGCACAAACTAACTTTATGCTTACAAAAGACTTCTAGATTGATTGATGAAATGCTATAAATAGATGTGTCTGTTTTAAATAGATGTATGTTCATGGCAAACCAAGGCCCTTTGCAGAAATGAGTGCAAACTTGGGGACAGATTGGCAGTCACCGAGGATGCTGCAGTGTCTCTTTGAAAGGAAAGAAAGTACCTGATGTGATATAGGGTAAGCTCTGAGTCCATGGTAACACAGTGCAAAGGAGACCAGGAGAAAGGATTTTGCAACCGAAGAATGACAAATCTCAAGAAAGGTCAAGTAGTTATCTTTTAGTGTTTAGACAGGAAAATACTTCTCTTGTACAGATGAGACTTGTCTTCAGCCACCACACCCACAAGCTCTTGAGCTCTTTAAAGAATTCATTTCAATGGCTCTTAAGGCAAAAACATTCACCCTAAATTCTCCCTCCTCTAGTTGAGTCTGGTGCCTCTTTTTTGGTCCTCAGGGAACCCAGAAAACAGACTGTAGCTGTGTTCTGCGTAACCCTTCACAACACAGAAGGGCTTCCCTGGTGGCTCAGATGGTAAGGAATCTGCCTGCAATGCAGGAGACCTGGGTTTGATCCCTGGGTCGGGAAGATCCCCTGGAGGAGGAAATGGCAACCCACTCCAGTATTCTTGCCTGGAGAATCCCCGTGGACAGAGGAGCCTCACAGGCTATAGTCCATGGGGTCGCAAAGAGCCGGACACGACTGAGCGACTAACCTTTCCTTTCCTTTCACAACACAGAAGCCCTCCTGATCATGCTAATTGAAGTTAAAGATGCTAAGAGTCTTTAGCCTCCTAAAAGTCTTAATGTCTAACCAGTCCTGCCTTACCTCACCCATTTATTTCTCTAAGTCCTTATATCTTTGTTGTACTGCTTTCTGCTTGTCCCTGTGACAATTTTTTCAGCGTTTCAAAGTCCTTTCATATCCATTTCTTTTTCTGGCTGTTGTGGGCCTTCTATTCATGGCTATGCCTACATCTGCCTAATCATCCACATATCATGTTGACTGAGAATTTCCAGAATTTAGAACACATGAAGACAGATTCCCCCTTCTTTAGGAACTATAGGAGACAGTGTATTTGTTTTGTCTTTAGGCACTACAGGAAACAGTGTATTTGTTTTGTTTTCTTATCGATAGGCATTTAGGAAATGGTATATGTATTCATTGTTTTTTAATCAAAGATGACTTAAGTCTATTTTTCAGGGGATGCAAATGTGTACTTTCAGCTGTTCCATAGATCTCTCATTTCAATCATGGAGGCCATTGTTACTTGGGCAGTGCTTCAAAGTGCCTTCTTATGATACACAGCTCTGACTAGCTGGCCGTGGATCTGGGGCTTAGAAGATACTCAGGGTTTTTTGAGTGAATGAATATCTTGACAATGGTTGCATAGAGAGCACTCCAGAATATTTCAATCTAGTTGCTTTGGACAAATGAGTAAAAAATCTAAACTGATCTTGTAAAACTGGCCAGAAAGAATATCTTCAAATCATGTCTTTAGAATGTATCGTGGAAGTGTGTATTTGCCTTTGCCTTTCACTTTAGAAACTGGAAGTTTGGGGTTGTGAATACTGTTAGAAGTGAAGAGATCTTGAGAAGAAAAGGAGAGTATTCACAGGAAGCAAGTGTCTTTGGGGTAGTAAAAGTTTGATAAGTTCCTCTTGGAAGGCCAGTGATGTGGGAGAAAGATGAATATGCCATAATGTTTCTTTTAATTCCTGCAGTGCCACTGGATGTGGCCCGTGACTTAAAGGATATCTCAATTTACAGAACAAGTGTGTCTTGCTTTATACAATTAAACTGCTTCCAGAAAATTATGTGTACATCAAGTACCATTTGAAATCCAAATGGAGTGTGTAGTAAGGAAACGAGCCTTGTGAATGTTTTTGTAAGTGAAGACTTTTTAAAAAATAGATATATTTAAAAAATTACCCTTTAATCTATCCACTGGAAAGTCTGAGTTTTGCCTACAAGAATTAAAACATAACAACATTCTGTTGAGAAGGAATTCTTTGACCAGGGCTTGCTAAACTGTTTTAATAGGGCCTCCTTTGGGAGAGGCGGAGAAGGCAATGGCACCCCACTCCAGTACTTTTGCCTGGAAAATCCCATGGACAGAGAGGCCTGGTAGGCTGCAGTCCATGGGGTCGCTAGAGTCGGACACGACTGAGCGACTTCACTTTCACTTTTCACTTTCATGCATTGGAGAAGGAAATGGCAACCCACTCCAGTGTTCTTGCCTGGAGAATCCCAGGGACAGGGGAGCCTGGTGGGCTGCCGTCTATGGGGTCGCACAGAGTCGGACGCGATGAAGCGACTTAGCAGCAGCAGCAGCAGCATTTGGAAGAATGTTAAAAATGGTTTCATTTAAGTCTGGTTACTTTATCTTGCAATTTCTTGTATAATTTATTAATTTCTTTGGATTTAGCAGCTATTATCTGACATGACATGATACTACTTCCTTCTAAAATAGAATTTTGAAAAAGTTTCATTCAAAGGGAGTTGTAAATAACAGGTATGATCATTTGTATATTTAAAGACAATATGTGCTTCTCTCCTGGGCGTAAAGCTTTAATCTGTTACCTGTGCCAATTTCCCATGTCTAGTTCAACATGTAGCTTCAGTGTCCAAATATTAACCCTTTCCCAACATACTCCATCCTGTACTCTGTTCTTAGAGGACCAAGACTGCTGATTCAGGATCCTTGCCTTACATGATAAAATGAATGTTGTCTAGGCATATACTAGGGCTCCAGAGGAGTCAGATTTGGGATATCTACTGGGACTCTTGGGCTTCCCAGGTGGTGCTAGCGGTAAAGAACCCGCCTGCCAATGCAGGAGACATAAGAGACACGGATTTGATACCTGGATCTGGAAGATCCTCTGGAGAAGGAAATGGCAGCCCACTACAGTATCCTTGCCAGGAGAATCTCATGGACCAAGGAGCCAGTTGGGCTACGGTTGACAGGGTCACAAAGAGTCAGACATGACTGACGTAACTTAGCATGCACACACGCACTGGGACTTTTTCTTTGGTTGGTTATGTGTGTGCATTGCTGGCATTCTTTGTACTATTTACTGTTCACTAGAGGGCTTAACTGCATGCTTGAGCAAGAAGATATTTTTCCAGCTCCAATACTAGCTAGTATAAGGTATCATGACAAGGTCTTCAAATTCCACATTCATCATGTTGCTTCTCTCAAGAAAAACACTCACTGGATTCATTCTGTATGCCAACCAGTTGGAAGCAGAGGGTGGTTGGCTTTATTCTGTAAGCAGAGCCCACAACAGGCTGGCGCAACATACCTTTCTAGTCCTATCTCCTTTCTTCCCCAAAAGAACGGCTTCAGTCAGTCCTGTTGTCTCCATTACACCAAGAGGAATTTGTCCAGTTCATTAAAGTGTTCTCTCTGCAGCAGCCTCTCTGTGATGTTCTACTTGCTGAAGAAGGTGCCAAAATGAAAGAGCCATAGGGCCTGCCTTCCAGGAAGGCACAGTCTGGTTGCCCAGCTAATACCAGACCCATAACAAGTGCTGTAATGGAAATACAAAAGCCACAGGGGGTCGGGACTAGGAGAGCTGCCTTCTGCTGGCTGGTTTTTGGGATCGCCTCACTGAGGAGGTGTTATTTAACCAGAGATTTAAACATGTGTGAGACTTTGGTTCGTGTCCTCTGAGCTGCCCTTCCAAAGCTCTCCCCAGACAAATAAGATTTCTTGGCCCCTAGAGCTCTCATAGGACTTACTGGCTAAACCAATCATATGACACTCGTTCTAAACTCCTTCATTTGTATTGAACTTTGTGCTCATTTCCCCACTGGATTTTAAACTCCTTGGAGGCAGGGCTCCTATTGAAACTTTTTTTTTATTATTAGTATTATTCCTCTAATCTATATTTGCGTGTGTGCTAAGTCACTTCAATCGTGTCTGACTCTGTGCAACACTATGGACTGTAGCCCGCCAGGCTCCTCTGTCCATGAAATTCTCCAGGCAAGAATACTGGAGTGAGTTGCCATGCCCTCCTCCCGGGGATCTTATGACCCAGGGATCGAACCTGCGTCTCATGTCTACCTGCATTGGCAGGCAGGTTCTTTACCACTAGCGCCACCTGGGAAGCTCCACCCCCCCCCCCACCCCGCACCGCCCCCAGTTGATAGCACAGGACTAAACACAATAGTAACTTAAAAATATCATTTATATGAAATAAAAAAGCACAAACTTTTGTTTGCATCCTGAGAACTCCCTGATTTCTTAGTTGGTTGACAAACGAGCTACATAGTAAAATATCGAGATATAACACAACTACTCAAGTTCACTATAGCTGAGCCAGCCTGGACTGCAGAAAAATTGTGATGCTTCCTTTGAACCTCTTTCATTCACTCAACAGCTATGCACTGAGAGCCTGCTGTGTTACAGGCGCTGTGCTGGCTTCTGGATGGACAGTGCAAACCACAGGATATATATAGTCTAGAAGCAGTTCAAAAAGCCTTTTTGATCCCTTTCCCCTACATCACATCATGATCCTGCTGTATAGATCTTAACACTCGAAAAACAACTATATCAGGCTCTTAGTATTTTCTGTTCCATATCATTTCATTCTCTTAAATATGTGATCTGCTTGGTCCTTGTTCTTGGTCAGCAGTTTCATTCTTCCTCCTCATTAAGAAAAAGAGGCTGTATACCTGTGGCGGATTCATTTTGATATTTGGCAAAACTAATACAATTATGTAAAGTTTAAAAATAAAATAAAATTAAAAAAAAAAGAAAAAGAGGCTGAAGTTATCACCCTAATGGTTAGACTGTGTGACCAAGAGAAAACAGCTACTATTTGTTACATATCAACTATGGGCCAGCCTCCAGCTTAAATATTGTACGTGGATAACTCTCATTCTTACAACTACCCTGCCAGGCAGGTGAATATCTTAATTTTACTGCTGGGGGAACTGAGGCTCAGAGAGATTAAATAATCATACTGAGCTCCCATTTCATGAATGCTGAAGCCAGTCTTTAATATAGGTCCATGTCATGCCATATTGGGCTTCCCTGGTGGCTCAGTGCTAAACAATCTGCCTGCAATGCAGGAGACCTGGGTTCAGTCCCTGAGTTGGGAAGATCTCCTGGAGAAGGAAATGGCAACCCATTCCAGTATTCTTACCTGGAAAATCCCATAGACAGAGGAGCCTGGAGGACTACAGTCCGTGGGGTCACAAAAGAGTTGGACACAACTTAGCAACTAAACAACAGCAAATACCATACTGTCCAAGGTATAATGAATTTTGAGCAAATATTGGTTTCTTGATTGGCTGAATGTTACTATTCTAATTTCAAGATCTTTATATATTTAAAATACCAATGTCAAAGGTTGATAGTCTTAGGTTGCTAGCAATCCCCAGTCTGTATCTTTCTGTTCCCTTAACAATTCTATGACTGCTTTATGTATCATAGAAGCAAATTATTGTTTTGATACAATAGAACTCATTCTTCTAAAACATTCTTTACATGAATACCAATTGACAGTTCATCTCAATAACAGGAAGATGTAGAATCTCAGTTAATGTTATAGTTTCTGTCAAATACTCAAAGTTTTCAAGCCTCCAACTAAAAATTACAACATCAATTCATCTCAATAAAATAAAATAATCTGATTCATAGTTTCATAGACATATGAAAACTGACTCATAACACTCATCACTTGTGAAAAGATCCAAGATCACATTTCAAGCCTTAGCTTCAGTGTTGTCTAACTACACTATTTCTCTATGATAAACTTCTGGATTCTGGGCTGAAAATCTTGGAACCCAGCTGTTTCACAATGTCAGGGTGTGCCATCAGTATCCTCTGTGAAAGTGGTTCAAGTTGGTGATTCCCAGCTGATTTGGTTGGAACCCAGGAATCTACTGAAAAACTGATGCTTTTAAACTGTGGTGTTGGAGAAGACTCTTGAGAGTCCCTTGGGCTGCAAGGAGATCCAACCAGTTCATCCTAAAGGAAATCAGTCCTGAATATTCATTGGAAGGACTGATGCTGAAGCTGAAACTCCAATACTTTGGCCACCTGATGCAAAGAACTGACTCATTGGAAAAGACCCTGATGCTGGGAAAGATTGAAGGCGTGAGAAGAAGGGGACGACAGAGGATGAGATGATTGGATGGCATCACCAACTCAATGGATATGAGTTTGAGTAAACTCCAGGAATTGGTAATGGACAGTGAGGCCTGGTGTGCTGCAGTCCATGGGGTCTCAAAAGTCAGACACAACTGAGCAACTGAACTGAACTGAACAAGAATCTACATTGGAACAAGGATTCCATGTCATTCTGGAACAGGAAGATGACACATACCACACTCAGAGAAATCCTTCTGGAACTGTTCTTCTCCATTCACTATTCTCTTCCCAGTCTTCATTGTTGTCCTTCCCTCACCAGCCTCCCACATCCACACACAAGAATTTGAGTGTATATTACTTTTTAAAGTCTTTTTTTTTTTTGCTATTTAGATATAATTTACATACAGTGACGTTCTCAGATCTTAAGTAGACATAGATAGTGTCACCAGTTTTGAAAAAAACGCTTTCACTCATGTAATCTATACTCAAGATAGAGAACATATCCATCACCCCAGAAAGTCTCCTTATTTCCCTTCCTAGTCAACACCCCAGAAGCAATCCCTGAACTTATTTCTATCATCATGGGTTAGATTTTTGCTACTTTAGAACTTCCTATCAATGGAAACATTATAGTAGGTGCTTTTTTTGGTGTCTGGGCTCCTTTCGCCCAGTAGAAGTTTTGTGAAATTCACCCATGTGTCTGTGTGTATCAGTAAGTCGTGATACTTTCTTGCTGAGAAGTATTCCATTGCCTGAATATATCAGTTTGTTTACCTAATCTGTCACTGAGGGACATCTAGACTGTTGCCAGATGTTGCCTACAATGAGTAAAGCAATTCTTAGAAATTTTTCTATGGACATACATTTTCATTTTTTTTTGGACAAACACCTAGCACTTGCCTATTAAGATTGATATAAGTTTAATTTTTAAGCTACTGCTAAACAGTTTCCCATCATTTTTATATTCCTGCCAAGGAGAACTCTGATTGTTCCCCATAATCACCAACATTTGGGGTTGACAGTTGTTTTTATTCATCATAGTCTTGTATGTATACTGTGGGATTACATTTTGGTTTTACTTTACATCTGGCTGATAACGAAGGATGTTGAGTACTTCTTCATGTGCTTGGTG